>NC_142052.1:8042500-8368125 GCF_982192425.1 Myodes glareolus | reverse complement strand
GAAATTGGCTCTTATATTAATAACCTGTATTCACTCACAGCTTGGACCTTTCTCTTGTAGATTTCAATATTCTTTATTTCATATTTGGTGATTTCCTTCTATAATATAAAGAGTTTACCTCTGGTTCTATCTATGTTTTATTTGATGTGTATCTTAAAGTTGAAGGAGCATCTCTTTGGCCAGATTTGGAAAATTTTCTTCTGTGATTTTTTTTGGAAATGTTCTCTATGTCTTTAACCTAGAATTAATGTCATGTTTCTAATTCATATGTTTAGTCATGGTGTGCCCTATAATACACATACCCCTTTCATCATTTTTAAGAAATTTATTATTTTTAAATTGATGATCCAATTCTTTGACAGTTTTCAAGCTCTGGTGTTTTGTCTTCCATGTGGTCCCATTCTGTTGGTGAGTCTTTGTGATGAGCTTTTTCTTTGACTTACTAAAATGCTAATTTTCAATTCTCACTTCATCTTTTTATTTATTTAATATTTCTCTTTATTGAAATCTGTTTTCATATCCTGAATTGTCATCCTGCTTCGCGTGTGTGCGCGTGAGTGTGTGTGTGTGTGTGTGTGTGTGTTTAGACTTTAATCTGGGGTTTATTCCTACCCTTTTAAATTCTTTTGGGAGTTTATTTTGGTCTTTTGTTTTCCTTTCTTTTCATTCACTGAACTCTTTGAAGATGTTTATAGCTGTTGTTTCTTCTGTGTCTTGAATGTTCTCTTGGTTGTTATCATTATTATGGGGATGGTGATTTGGAGATAGGATATATTCTCTTGGTTTTCATATCACTTATGTTTATGCAATGGGACCTGAGTATTTGGATTTAGGTTGTTGGATAGAGATTTTGATATGAATTTCAAGCCCTTATATCTTGAATAAGTATATGGATATGGATTATCTATAGATCCATATATTCACTGTTATCCTAACTTGATTGGTATTAGATAAACTATGAAATCTCAATATTTTCAGTGTCTAGGAACCCAGACATTTAGTTAGGTTTCTGGCTATGTATTTTGTAAAGTTTTGGCTAAGACCCTTGACCTTGTAGGCTCCTATTCAGTACAGAATAGTAGCTAGAATGACCTGGAAGAGGAAAGAGTCATGCAGTATTTCAGTCATCCTGAGAAAGCATGACTGAGAATAAGAGAAATAGGATATTATATGGTCTTGTGCAATGGTTGCAGGTTCATGGAAGGGCTGCAAATAAAATTTATGAGTCTTACTAGGGGAAAGGTCTGAGAAGAACAACAGCAGAGGTACTTATTGCACTTCTTGTAGCTGCTTGAGGAACCCTCGAGAGCAGTGGGCAGTTTAAGAGAATCCCAAGAGAAAGGAATTAAAAGACCTGGAACAGATGGGTTGCTGAGGCCTAATGTGGTATGTCATTGGTCAGTCCGCTTATTTTGAGACAGTTTCTCACTGAATAAAACTTGCCAAGTTACCTATCCATGCCAGTTAGTGAAACTCAGAGCTCCATCTCTCTTTTGCATCACCAGCACTGCAATAATTAGTGCATGCCACCAATCTGTGTTAGCACACCTGGCTGTTAAGATGTGAGCAATAGAAGCATTTCACTGAGCTTTCTGGCCAGTTTTAGCTCTGGGACATTTAAAATGTTATAGCCCTCCCAAATACGTCTTCCGTTTTCTAGGCTCAAAAATTATTTGGCTTGAAATTGTTTCCCTTTTCTTTTCTAGAATTTGCAAGTAAGTAAATATTTTCTTAGATTCAAACTGTTTTTGCAATGTTATATCCTCTTCCTGTAGAAAGGGCCTTGACCTCTGAAAGAGATCTTTGTATTTTTGACTCAGCTCCAAAATAGCATTTAGTGGTTTGCTGTAGATTGATGTAGTGATTGATGGAGGAAGTCCAGCCCCTTGTGGTTGGGGCTAACCTAGGCTGATGATCCCGGGTTCCATAAGAAAACAGGCTGAAAGAAAGGCATGTGGAGTATGTCAGTAAACATCACTCCTCTATACTGCTGCATAAACTCCAGGTTCCTGCCATGTTTGAGTTCCTGTCTTGGTTTCCATCAGTGATGGACAACAATGTAGAAGTGTAAGCCCAATACACACTTTCCTTCCCAACCAGCTTTTTCATCATGGTGTTTCATTGAAGCAATAGAAACCCTAACTAAGAAAAATGCCCATTTATTCATAGGTATAGGGACATCTAATAGAACATGGGAAATATATCTTTTCCCTGTCTGTGGTGATAGAATTGTCTGTCTTAATCCTGCACAGGCTTTGTACAGATAACCAGTAAAGGCATGAATACATGAATGGAACTTTCCTGTCATGTCTAGTAATAATAGTTTACCCCAGTCTACGCTCAAGATCTGACTCTTACAGTTTTGCTACCCTCTTTTCAGTGATGTCCCACAAATCTGGCATAAACAGATCCCTCTTTGGTGCTGAGCACCCCACAGTCACCTATTCTCCATGTTGTCACACGCTGTGTTTGTATTAACTGCCATCTACTACATCAATAAATTTCTCTAATAAGGGGTGAGAATTATACTGATCTATGAATGCAAGGATATATACTCTGAAGGCAGTTTGATATTATGTACCTTTGGCAAAAGAAGCTAGCATGATTCCTTTTAGGGACTATGACCTCAACATCATCCCAGCCATGGCTTTTTACCCAACACTATGGCACCAGGAATGTGTTCTATCGTATGCAGTAGATATATGGCTATTAGAAAATTATCCTTGGTCTCTATGATAATGAGAGAAGTACATTCAACCATGGAAAAAAGCCTTGGCAGGGCCAATGAGATGACTCAAGAAGTAAACACACTTGGTAGCAAGACTACAGACCCAAGTTGGATCCCCAGGACACACAGGGTGGAAAAAGAGAACCAAACCAAATCCTATGGGTTGGCCTTTTGTCTCCATCCATACATTGTGGTACAAATGCATGAACACATACACACACGCACACATACACACACACTAAATTAGGTAATGTTCTTGACTCTTCACACAAAGAAATGATGAAATGACATCAAATGATGAACTTATGTAGCTTTTACTTCGCACAGATAATGATCTTGTGTCAGGAAACTCCTCCCCTTAGATGACAGAGAAAAACTAGGGTCTCTTACCTCCCAGCAGTCACTAACGTACTCTCATACTTGAAATTATTCATAAGGCACATGTCAATTTTAAGTTGCCCTTATATAAAGGATATAAGTAATGGTCATTAATATATCCAAGGTTGTCATTCTTAGGATTCAATCTGACATGAAAGTTTTATAGTAGAATAATTGGTGTGTTCTCTGTTTTGGTTTTTTCCATACTATAAATTAAAGGCAAGAAGTAGATTTTACCAGTTTATCCAGTTTATATTCACTGATTTGAATTTGGAGTAAGATACTATTCAGGCCTAAATTGATGGCTCAGGACTTGAAAGCACTTATTTATTGTTCTTACAGCAGATCCAAGTTTGATTTTCAGAACAAAAATAGTGTTTCTCAACCATCTGTAACTCCAGTTCCAGGGTAAATGACTCCCTCCTATGATCTACTTGAGCACCAGTCACACACATGTATGCAATTACAAATGCAGGCAAAACACTCATGTACATAAACAAAATAAATAAATATTTAAATTTTCCTAAAAAAATAATTTAAAAATAAGTCGTGGTTAAAATTACCAGACTCTACTTTTTAAACTACAACTTAGTACACATAGAATAAAGAAGACATCACTTGATCCTAAATCAAGCCTCACTGTAACTCTTTCCAGGTCTGTGAGACAAGAAAAGTACTTTGCTTAAACCATCATGTATGATTTTCCCCAAAGGCTGATTACATGTGCTATCTAATAGTTTGGTCTATCTGTTTTCCAAGTAATTCTAACAACTTTCCAAACAGTTTTAAACTTGGGACAAAGGTAAATATATTAAGCTAATATCTCTGGTCTTCAGAAGACTTTGTGTGAGGGGGACGCTAAGTGACAGATTCCACTTTCACAGCTAAGATCAAACAAAAATCTCCATGCCTGAACAAGTTACATGCCTTACAAATACTATAAGGCTGAAAAACCACAGCAGTTTTTATGTTTGTCTAACTAGATAATAGATATATGGATACACATAGAAACAAAGGGAAATGAGGAAATCAGCTTGCAACTTTCAAAAATCTCGTTAAACTGGAGCTAAAGCCATCATACTAATCTGCATTGTTAGTAACAAAGTTCAAGAAATGGCATATCTAAGCATCAGATTTTATTGTTTGACCTGGTGCATCACACACCATTTAGGAAATGCCTGGAGAATCGTGAGATAAAATGCTTTTGGCGTTGGTTGTTCATTAGTGGACAGTAATTGTAGTGAATGAAGGGAAGGTGTCCTAGTCTTTGATTACAGAAATGATTTGGTTCAAGAACGGACTAAGGGCTTGCTCCTTATCCACTCCTGTCTTGCCCTGACATCATAGGTTCCTTGAAGCAGGGTCTATTCACAGGTGTCTTTTTGCTGTCAGCACATCGCTCAGAGAGTGGAAAGGAGATGATTCTAAACGCAGTGCAAGCTGTCTGAATTAATGTGCACAAAATAAATGGATGTGTAAATGGGATTAGCTTCTATAAAATTTGGTTGAACTTACTAATATCTTACTCTCAGGTCACCAAAATAACAAATGTCCTTCAGATGTTCACTTGAAAAATTCTGACTAAACTGCAGAACTGCATATTTTATCTCACTGTGACAGGATTCGCTGTTACCTGGAGCATGACCATTTAGGATAACACTGCTATTGAAAAATCATCCTAACAAGAATGCAGCTGCCCACTAAAGATTCATCTAATCTGCACCCACCATTTCAGACATGTGCTAAATAAATATGCAAATAGGTGTCCTGCCAGGCAACTCATTCAGAACGAAACTCACCTAAATGAAGTTAGTTAATAAATATCTTAAATAGACCATCAAGTGTGTAACCAACAATGTGTTATCACACATTTTGATTTCTTTTAGTTTTTCCTCTTTTTGGAAATTGTCAAAATACATGAATTTTCTAAAACATAATAGATAATTTTCAGAGAAACTTCGTTGTATACCTAGGTATTATTTTTTACAACTTTGGGAAATGAAATAAATGAAAACAGTACATTACTGAAACATATAAAGCACTATTCATAATTGTTAATATTTCAAGACAATAAAAGAAAATCATCTGGAATTCTGGAGGCAAGACTAAATTCAGCACAAGAGAAAGCAGAGTGCCCTTGGCTCTCAAGTTTCTTGATACGGTTCAGCATTAGTAAAGCATAAAAATGTTTCTTTTAAACTTGCCAAATGTCTTTTAAGCAATTTATTTTTGTCATAGAAGTAAAGGTGACCGCAGTTTTGATTTAAATCTATTACACTGTATTTTCTAAAAAAAAGTTTGGTTTTGTAATAATCTATAATGCCATAGTATTGTTTTAATGATTATGAAACCCACACTGATGAACCTCTCTAATTCTTAATGCTCTGATTTGTTCTGTTTTTCATTTACTATAGCTGGAGCTTAAGAAGATGTGGTGCTTTATTTCCTTGTTTGTTTTTAGGATAGAAAGGGTTTCATTTTAGTTCTCAGTTCCAGATTATAATCCATCATTGCTAGGAAATCACACCGAGACCTTAAGACAGCTGGTCTCATCTTGAAACACCTGTTTCCAATGCAATCACCTCATCTGTCAGGGGGAAAAAGGCAGGAAAAAAAATGAACTATTACAGGAATGCTTGTCCTCAGTTCCCTCTCTCCACTTAAACAGTTCAGAATCGCCTATATTGGGAATATGCCACCAACAGGGTGCAGGTCTTTCCGCCTCAAACAACTTAAGTCAATCCCTTATACATACGCTTACAGGCTGGACAGATGGAGACAATGCCTGAGACTCCTTTCCAGGTGATTGTATCCAGAAGAATGTGTGGATTCTGAATAAGCACAGTTACAGATTCGTTTATTGCTGTGTTGCTTATCTGATTCTGTTTCAATTAATATGTTCACCAGCCCTGTTGTGTCCCAGAGTCCTTGATTTCATGGTACTATTCATCTCCTCAGAGAGCATACATAGATAGCATAAAAGACCTGAGAACACTCAGCCCTGAAAGGGAGGGCTCCATTTAAACCCTGCTCTCAGCGCTCAGGAACTCTGTGGTCTTAAAGACTTTCACTTGCGTGATTAGAATTATACCAATATATATTTTTTGAAGCTATTGTGAATGGTGCTGTTTTCCTGATTTCTTACTCAGTCATTTGTTTACAGAAAAGCTACTGCGTTTTCTTGGTTAATTTTATCCAGCTACTTTGCTAAAGGAGCTTATCAGTTCTAAGAGATTCCCAGGGAAACTTTTAAGGTCATTAATGTATGTTATTTTTTTCCCATGAAGCTTTTAAAAAGTTTTATTTGTCCCATGCATTTAGTGTTCTGATTATTATGTGGCATTGGGAATTTCTTTACTGATCTAGTCTCTTCAATGTTCTATACCCTTCTTGTACCTTGATAGGTACTTCCTTTTTAGTCAGGAAATTTTTCTTCTATGATTTTGTTAGAAATGCTTTCTGTGCTTTTGACCTAGGTTTTTTCTCTTTCTCTATTTCTATTATATGTGGTTTGGTTTTCTCATAGTGTCCCAGATTTCCTAGATGTTTTGTGACTAAATTCTTTTTCTTTTGGATTTAACATGTTCTTTAACCAAGGCATCCATTTTTTTCCACACTGTCTTCATTGCCTGGGGTTCTTTCTTTTATCTCTTTTATTCTGTTGGCAAGTCTTGCATCTTAGGTTTCTGGTCTCATTCTTAAAATTTTCTTTTCCAGTTTTTTCTCAGTTTGTGCTGTCTTTATTGATTCTATTTCCACTTTCAGGTCTTGAACTCTTTTATTCACTTCATTCCACTGTTTATGTTTTCATAAATTTTTAATGGATTGATTAATTTCCTGATTAATGGCCTATAACATTATAAAGTGATACTGAAGTCCTTAGTTTGTGCTTCAGCTACATTGTGTTTTTCAGGCCCTACTGTAGTAGAGTTACTGGGCTCTAGTAGAGACATACTGCACTGACTGTTATTGATTGTACTTTCGCAAGGGCATCTAGGTTTGGCTTGATTGTAAAGGTAGGTGTTGATATCTGATCTTGTCTTTGTTAGGTAGATGATTCTTTCCTTTGTTTGCCCCCTCTGATTCTTGACAGACTGTGGTGACTGTCTGCTGAAGATGGAACCCACCTACCTCAGAATTGTGTATAATAAATGGTTGTTTATTTAGGGGTAGACTCACAGATCACAGTCCTCTGCACTAATGGGAAACAGGAACCTAATCCAGGAGTCTGGAGAGAGAGAGCATACACTTTACATTGGCATTTATAGTCTAAGAGGCCATGCCCAAATGGGCTGGTATCTTAAATCTTAAATGCTACCTACTGGCTGAAGTAGTTCCGACAGTACTAGTATCTTCTGGGATCCTTCCAAGTGCATCCACTTGGGGTTCCAGGTGGATGTGTTTTCAGGTGTTGGGACCTGACAGTTAAGAATGGTGATGGGATGGGATGGGAGATGGGCAGTGGTGGGTTCACAGGAGTGAGAAAGTCAGGGTTTTTCACCAGGGTATGTTTAGTCCCTGAGAGCTGGACACAGAGGACAGAGCGGCCACCGCAAGTGCTCTGCAGTAGAGCTGAGTATAAGACTGGAAATCGGAATGCTAGGCAAGGAAAGAGTGAGCATTTGAAGATCGTTTATGTGTTTCCTCGTTCTGCTGCTTCTCCGGCAGGGCTGGCTGGAGTGTTTCCAGGGAATGCTCGCCAGAGTTGAGGGCTCAGACAAAGGCATAGGTGTAGAGAAAGGTTGTATGAGAAGATCTATGTGCTCCACTAGAGATGAGGGCAGAGGAAAAGTGGGGGGAGGGGGGAATATGGAGGAATAAGACGAAGCTGTCACACTAACCTCCTTGAAATCTATGAAAGCCCTGTTAAAGACTCCTAGTAATATAGGCTATAAAGCCTGAACCGGCCATCTTCTATAACCATACAAGGCTTCCAGTGGAGCGACTGGGACACAAAACCAGCGCGAAACCTTCAACCTACATTTCTTTCCTGCCTGCAAGATGTACTGGGGTAGACGTGACACAGAACTTGTGGGAATGGCTTGAACAACTTAAGAGGGAGCCCACTCCTGGCACTGGCTGGATGGCCAGGAATCAGAGGCAGGACAGCCTAGAGACCCAAGATTAAGCCAAACATGACTGGCCAAAATAAGAAAAGACCTTCAATGAAATGATTTACGTTTGTAAAGAAAAAGCAAATTGATATGATACATTTAGACCACTTGATAAATTGTGTGTTGGGGGAATGGGGTTGTTTGAAACTTCGCAGGACTTAAAGGGACTTTGAAAATGATCTAGATTAGCAATGCACCTTATAGTTCGTGAAGCTATTGAACTATGACTAAAAACTTCCTAACAGGTACTCTTCTCTCAGAAGCCAATCCAGCTCCTCCAGTCATCCCTGTTTCTTTTCAGAATAAAGACGCAATCTGTTGTTTCCAGTATTCACACACTTACTCCCTGTCAAGTAGACAGATATTGAGCGTTTGTTAAATCAGAGTGCACTGCTGGCTCAAGAACAAGTTTTTATGAGAAAAAATCATTTTAATATGATCTTTCAAATATATGAATAGTGAGTGATATTTTCAGAACCTCTATAGCATGAGAGCACATTTAGTTTTTGAGGGAAAATAAAATTTAAGGATTTGCTAAAAAACTGAAATTTTCATTTTCATAACAGTGTAGCAAATCAATGAGACTGATTTTCTTAAATCTTCCATCTCATTTGTTAAATCATTTTTTTTATTTTCATTATTTAGGAATTACCAGAAAGATACTAGATTCCAACACCATGATTTAAAAGTTAAATAAAGGTTAACGTGACATATGTAATCTCAAAATAAAAATATATGAATTTGATATTAGCATTTTAAGGTGAAGGACCCTTGTTATGCTTCAGGAGAGACTCAGATAATTAGCATTCTTGCCTTCCACTAGAGTGCTGAGTGCTGATTGGCTGCACATACTACTTCATTCTGAATGACCTGCCTCCGCATTTAATTTGAATAATAGTCTGACAGGTTTAATCAACCATAAAATGTTACCAACAGAAAACATACTGAAGCCTTCAGATAGTTTTTGTAAGTATCCAATCCTGGCATAAACAATAAGCGGTGTCTGACTCGCTCACTCTCACCCTACCTGGACCCTGCTTGTGCCTTTCAACTAAAGTCAAGCTACACAATAAAAACCTTGCTTGAATATGATTAATTAACATCCATTTTCCCCAACAATAGGCTCTGTCTATTCAGAAATGGAAAACAAGAGGGAAATAGCTTTACAAAATAAATTAAGCCAGAGAAATTCTTCCACTAAATAATAAAAAAGTTCTAAAAATTTAGCATTCATGAATTCAAACGGAAAATATATACTGTTGATGTACTGCCTACTCCAATGAAATACTCATACAAAAGCAATAATAAAATATTTGGTGTGAATCCAATTATATTTTATTTCCATAAAGCCAATTAATTAAGTGTACTTGACACAGGTGTACCTGTATGGGCTTTATCTACATACCAGGTTGTTAACTGTCACAAACATGACAGTTTTCAAATTCCTATGTTCTAGTGAGAAGTTTTTAAGTCTTTCAGTAATTTAACATTGGAAGAACAATTCATTGGTAGAATGCTCACAAAAGAATAAGGTAAACTCTCTCTCTCTGCTTTTCTAAGACCAATTCTGAAAATCCATCACTGCTGACAGCTGATCCTTGGCATCAAATATGATGGTAGAGAATTCAGAGGCAGCAAGTTTGGAAGTAAGGGAAAATGGAAGTAAATTTTGGTGTGTAGGGGCAAGTAGCTGGTAACTCATAGTTAGCCAGCAGACAAAGGAGGTCTGATTCAGAAGCAAAAAGGCAGCTATTATTCAGGTTTTTCCAGAAAGACAGAGACGTTGTACCTGTGTGTACCCTAGGGGGCTTCACCTCAGCACAGATCTCTGATTCCCAATAATGAACACAATTTTTGGTCCAACATTTTTAGCTTTAGTAACATTTCCAAATACCACAAATGTCTTATATAGTAATGAAATATCCGTGATATATGAACTGATTTATGACATATATACAAATAGCTTAATATCCCAGTCTTTTATTTTATATCCTTATTGTAAAATAGTTAAGAATGGGTAATATAAATTTTATGATATGAGAAAAGATAAAGGCGTAATAATGCACTAGACTCATCACTGAACGACTGTAGGAAAAATGTATACAAAAATGAAAAACTGTTTTCAGTGACAGAGGTTTTCTATTGGATACAGGATGAAGGGTTGTTTTTTATCTGCTTTAGTCTTATTTCATCACTAATAATGGTCCAGTTTATACCTTAACATCTAACACCTACTCATTTGCATAAGTAGGAGAGACATATATGAATAACGGTAAAAGACAATTTATATTACTTTAGCTTTTCTTTTAAACTTTCTCAACTATGTTTTAAATCAGTGTGTCCAATGGAAATTACAGTAATACTGTTTCTGATTTAGTTGTGACAAATCTTGTACTATATACTATAAAGCTGACTCTGAGTTCATTAAGGGGATTTTGAAAAAGAAAGGAAATAAGAGATTAAAGGTCATCTGTAATACTACCTCAAACATAAAAATTAAAATTATTAGTAGACTAATAGATACATTTTTCAAATCAATGCCTATAAAAATGACCAATACATTGAATATAAAATATATACTCTAAATCATGCTTAATGTTAATGATCTGCATTTTCAGATTAAAAAGCATGATTTTCACATTAAAAATAAATCCTGAATAAAATTTTTTCTCATTAAACATCTTGCAATAACATTATATTTCATAGTAAAATAAGTTCTTTATATCAATATGTGTACTTTGCATAGTCATTGAAATATAGAAAATGATACAATGTGTTAAAGAACTTAACAGATATAAAAATAAAAATAATACTGGTAGGTCGCACAGGATTTGAGAGGGAATCTGAATTCAAATTTTGCTTTCTGTTTGGATCATAATTTGGTGATATAGAAATAAAATATTCTGATTGGGTCAGTTTGACCCCCATCTTGGCATCAAGTACAATACTCATACCTTGCATAAAAGTTCTGTATTCCCATTAATTTTCTAAAATTAGGTGAAAAAAGTGATTATTTTTGAAGCAAAGAAGTATTGTATAGTATAAAGAAGGTTTGCTATTATTCATCAGATTCTTTATCTTTTTTGATTATGAAAGAAATTAAGAGGAAAATTCAGCTTTATTTTATTTTACACCTTTGGCTACTTTGCGAGTGAAAACTTTAAGACAATGAAGAAAGACAATTGAGAATCTAACAGAAATTGGAAATACCACCAGTGCTCATGGGTAGGTAGAATTAATGTTATAATACAACTGTCCTATCAAAAGCAAAACACAGGTTTAATCTAATAGCCATATAATTCCAATTCAAATTTTTACACAATTAGAAAAAATATGCTTAAAATTCATATGGGAACACAGAAGACCAAGAATATCTAAGACAATTTTATACAATAAAAGTAATGATAAAGGATTTACTACCACTGATTTCAACTAATGCTACAGAATATAAAAATAAAAATAAATGACATAAAATTAGATACACTGAACAATAGAAAGGAACCGGGGATACAGACAAAAGTCTGAGCCTCTACAGCCTCCCAAATTGGAGCAGAGGCCAAAATGACACACTTGAGAGAAGACAAATAGTAATGGTAGTTACATGTAGAAGAATAAAACTTTAAAACAGCTTGGTACTGGCATAAGAACAGAGAAGTCGACCTATGGAATCGAATAGAAGACCCAGATATTAACCCACAAACCTATGAACACTTGATTTGCGACAAGGGAGCTAAAGGTATGCAATGGAAGAAGGAAAGCATCTTTAACAAATGGTGCTGGCATAACTGGATGTCAACCTGTAGAAGAATAAAAGTAGATCCATATCTATCACCATGCACAAAAATCAAGTCCAAATGGATTAAAGACCTCAACATTATTCTGACCACTTTGAACCAGATAGAAGAGAAGGTGGGAAGTAGTCTACAAGACATAGGCACAGGAGACCATTTCCTAGGTAGAACCCCAGTAGCACAGACAATAAGAGAAACAATGAATAAATGGGACCTACTGAAACTGAGAAGCTTCTGTAAAGCAAAGGACACCGTCAGTAAGACAAAAGGGCTATCTTCGGACTGGGAAAAGATCTTCACCAACCCCTCTTCAGACAAAAGCCTGATCTCCAAAATATACAAAGAACTCAAGAAACTAGACACTAAAACTCTAATTAACCCAATTAAAAAATGGGGTGCTGATCTGAACAGAGAATTCTCAACAGAAGAACTTCGAATGGTCAAAAGACACTTAAGGTCATGCTCAACCTCCTTAGCGATCAGGGAAATGCAAATCAAAACAACTATGAGATACCATTTTACACCGGTCAGATTAGCTAAAGTCAAAAACACCAATGATAGCCTATGCTGGAGAGGATGTGGAGAGAGGGGAACTCTCATCCATTGTTGGTGGGAATGCAAACTTGTGCAGCCACTGTGGAAATCAGTGTTGCGGTTTCTCAAGGTAAAATAGAAACTGATATTATGAATTTGATAGAGGAGAGAATAGGGGCTGTGCTTGAACTCACTGGCATAGGAGGAGACCTTCTGAGCAGGACCCTAATTGTACAGGTATAGAGACCATCATTGAAAAAAACTGAGACCACATGAAACTAAAAGCATCAGTACAGAAGAAACACCATCAATGAAGTAAAAAGGATGCCTACAGTAGGGGGAAATGTCTTTACCAGTTGCCGAGACTTCTTTTGTTTCCAGAACAGTTAGGTAGATATAGACTGTTATTTCTACTCACATAGACATTTCCATGAATGTCATTTGTCTATTAATTTTATTAACATACTGTGTTATTTCTCTGAAAAATTATCACAAAACATTATATGTTAGATGTGCTCTTATTTGTCACGTATTTCTGATATTTACTATATACCTACCTCTGGAATTTCTCTTAAGTCTATCTTCATGTGCTGCCCGACATTTTCTCATTATTTTTATTCTAAGATTCTCAATAATCTCTGTACAATCATCTAAATTGGAAGAAGAATCATGAGGGAAGTAGAGTTAGCACAAACCAGCCTGGTAGAGTTTGAGTCAATAAGTTTGTGCAGATACTGATAAAGCAAGTTACAGTACATAAGAGACTAATTTCTAATAATATTATTTTGAGAATAAGTGCAAAAGAACAAAATTTCAATTTGAAGTCCAACAAAAAATAAATTTAATTTCTCTGTCTCAGCATTTAAACACCCCCCAGTGGGCTTTACACAGTATCCATCAACACTGTAGAATTGTCTCCAATTTATAAACTTTTGTCATCACAAAAACTCTATATTGTAAGAATAAATTGCATTTGGGGACATAAGAACATTTTTGTAATTAAAAAAATTATAACTACATCCCTTTTCTCAGTAATCCCCCTTGTTCTCTTTCAATTGTTACAAACATACATGCAAACAGATAAACAGAGAGATAAATAAGCAACAGATAGATGATAAATACATAGAGAGAGAAAGGGAGAGAGCTGGGAGAGAGAGATTTTAGAAAGATAAATATTTTTCAATTATTTGCCTTCTGGATTTTTCTCTAGTTCCAGTTGCATCCATTAAGCCAAAACGCACCTTTGATCACTGTGGATGACTCTGTATTCCTTGATTCTAAGTTTAGCTGAGTCAGCACCACAGCTTCTATCAATATAGCTTCTACTAAGCCTGGATCTAGATTAAATTTATCATTCATTCTTGATGCCTCATTTCTCTCTGCTTTGTTTGCCCACAGATACTTTGCATAAGCAGAATGTGTGTTTAATTTATGATTTTAGTCTCCCAATAGTGGATGTGTGTGTGTGTGTGTGTGTGTGTGTATGTGTGTGTTTGAAAGTACTAAAGTAGTAAATAACTTTCTAAAATAATGACCACTAGATACTGTAAGCAATAAGAATAATTCTGTAAGTAATTCTGTAAGTAGTAAGTAATAATTCTGTAAGTAATAAGAAAAGCTTAAAATCTTATTTTCTCAAAGGGTTTGTAGAGGAGAGAATGGGAGGCAGATTTGATCAAAGCCTATTGTAGGTATATATGAAATTCTCTAACAATACAATTAAAGTTTCTTATAGGAAGGACTAGGATTGGGGCTGGAGAGATGGCTCAGTGGTTAAGAGCATTGCCTGTTCTTCCAAAGGTCCTGAGTTCAATTCCCGGCAACCACATGGTGGCTCACAACCATCTGTAATGATGTCTGGTGCCCTCTTCTGGCCTGAAGACATACAGACAGAATATTGTATACATAATAAATAAATAAATAAATATTAAAAAAAAAGAAAAAAAAGGACTAGGATTTTAAGCTATAGTATTATAAGCAATGTGAGAAAAATAAGTGCCCTCCCCCATAGGCAGCAGTATTTTTCACTGAAGGGTTATTAGGATTAAGATTCAAGAATTAATACAGTAGCTGAGACAACCCAACCATCTCCAGATATTGTCATGCATTCCCTGATGATACAGCTGCTTCCCAGCTGATAATCTCTGTTGCAATCCTGAAGAGCATGTGAGCTTGGTAGCGAGAGTGGCAAGTATTTGAGAATGAAACAAAATTTTGTTGCTTAAGACATTCAAAATATTCTCATCTTTCCCCATATAGGAAACCCATAAATTCACAACCCCTTCTCTGGGCTACAGAGTCAAATTACTGTGTAGCCCTGACTAGTCGGAATTTCTTTCCCTGCAGTGTTTTGGAATAAAAGTTACTTCTGTTCTTAGGCTTTGGTGTTCTACTCCCTGTTATCTGTGTAATTCCAAGACCCAACCCTTTTATACATAAAAAACAGTCAGCTAAACTTTGAATCTTCATGGTGCATAGCCATATCAAAAAATTGAGGTCAGGAATGGGAGCAGAAAATTAATCATCTATCAGCTCACAACAATCAGGCTGTTTTGTATTTACAAACCCAGTCTGACAAATCAAACAGCTCAGCTATGTAGCCTTGTAAACTTTAGATTGTTTTCTGTGTTTTTTTTATCTTAGAAAACATTAATAAGGCATCTGATCTGACCTAAAGTTATTTTAAATCTTTTTTTCAGCTAATGGTACATGCCAAAATATGTGACTACATCTTTTCAACATTAAGAGAATTAGAGCCTCCTTGGCTCCTGGACTCAAGTGTTTTTCTTAATCATTAACCTAAGCATCCAAGTGCCTCCTAACTCCAACTATCTATCCCTGCATTCATTTCTCCCATTTCTCCTACCACCATCCAATCCCTCATGCTCCTGTCCCCACCCTCCCGCAGTCCAGCCATAGAATCTGTTCTATGCCCCCCCGCATTTTCCTCTTTACCTAACCTCTCTGAATCTGTAGATTACAGCTTTATTATAATTTACTTAAAAGTTAATATTCACATATGAGTGAATAGATATTTGTCTTTCTAGGTTACCTCACTCAGGATAATTTTTTTTTCAAATTCCCTACATTTGCCTGGAAGTTTCATGAGGTCAAAGTTTTTATAACCACTGTGTAATACTCCACTGTGTAAAGGTCCTACAATTTCTTTATATATTCTTCAGTTGAGGAACATCCAGGCTGTTTCTAGTTTCTGGCTAGTATTTATAAAACTGCAATGATCACAGTTTAGCAAGTGTCCTTGAGATAGGATGGGACATCATTTGGATATGCGTCTACAAGTGGTATAGTTAGCTCTTAAAGTATATCTACTCCCAATTTTCTGGGAAACTGCCACATTGATGTCCACAGTGGCTCTATAAGTTTGTACTCCCAACAGCAGTAGAGGAGTGTTCCTCTTGCTCCATATCCCCAACAACAAGAGATGTCATTTGTGGTATTGATCTTAGTTATTATGACAGTTGGAATCTCAAAGTAGATTTGATTTGCATTTCGCTGATAAAGATGTTGAACATTCCTTTAAGTGTTTCTTGGTCACTTGAGATACTCTATTGAGAATTCTCTGTGATCTGTGCTCCGTTTTAATTGGATTATTTGCATGTTAGTTATTTGTTTTCTTTGTGTACAATTTTTTGAGGTCTTTCTATATTTTGAATATCATCCCTCTAATGGGTGTGTAGTTGGTAAACTTTTTCTTATTCTGTAAGCTGCTGATTTATCCAAGTAATAGTGTCCTTTACCTTACAGAAACGTGCTAATTTTGTTCTTAGTGCCTGTGCTAATGGTGTTCTGTACAGAAAGTCTTTTCCCTTGCTAATGAGGTTAAGAGTATTCCCTACTTTTTCTTCTATAAGATTCAGTGTTTATGGTCTTATGTTATGACCAAAGGTTCTTTGATTCATTTTCATTTAAATTTTTTGCAGGGTGTAATAATTATGAATCTATTTGGATTCTTCTACATGTAGTCACCAGTTTAACTAGCACTGATTGTTGAAGTTGTCTTTTTTTCCAGTGTGTATTTCTGGTTTATTTCTCAAAATATCATTTTACCAAAGGTGTATATGTTTGTGCCTGGGTCTTTGACTTTATTCCATTGATCAACATTTCTTTTTTATGCCATTCCATGTGGTTTTTATTATTATATCTCTTTAATGAAATTTAAGATCAGGCACAGAGATACCTTCAGCATTTCTTTTATAACTGAGGGCTGTTTTAGGTACCCTTGTTTTTTTGTCTCCACATAAAGCTGAAAATTGTTCTTCTAAGACCAGTGGAAAAATGTGATGGAAATTGGATGTAGATTGCAATGCATCTGTAGATTACTTTTGATAGAATGATCATTTTTACTATATTAATCTTACCAATATATGAGAATGGGAGATCTTTCATCTTCTTATATCTTCTTCAGTTTCATTCTTTAATGTCTTATATTTTTATAATAAAAGTCTTTTACTTGGTTCGATATAGTTACCTCAAGATATTTTAAAGAGTTTAAGTTATTATTAAAAGTTTTGATACCCTGATTTTTTCTCAGTATATTTGTCATTTATATAGGGAGAGGCTATTGGTTTTTATGTGTTAATATTATTATCAGCAATTTTCTGAGTTTATCAGCTATAAGAGTTTCTTTAAGTGGCTGGACAAGTTTTCATTCCCACCAGCAAAAGAGGAGCATTTCCTTTACTCCACATCTTCTCCAGTATAAGTTGTCAGTATTATGATTTCTCAGAAAACTAGAAAACACTCTACCTCAAGACTCAGCAATACCACTGTTGGTTATATACCCAAAGGATACTCAATCATAGCACAAGGACACGTGCTCAAATATATTCATAGCAGCATTATTTGTAATAACCAGAACCTGGAAACAACCAAGATACCTTTCAACTGAAGAATGGATAAAGAAAATGTGGTACAAACACACAGTGGAATACTACAGAGTGGAAAAAATAATGACATCTTGATATTTTCAGGCAAATGGATAGATCTAGAAAAAATATATTGAGTGAGGTAACTCAGACCCAGAAAGACAAATATAATATGTAGTCATTCATAAGTGGCTTCTAGACATAAAACAAAGAGAAACTAACCTACTAAGCACAACCCCAGACAACCTATACAACAAAGAGGACCCTAAGAGAGACATACACGAATCTACATAAGAAGGAGGAAAAGACAAGATCTCCTGAGTAAATCGGGAGTGTGGGGGTTATGAGAGAGGATGGAAGGGGAGGGGGAGTAAAGGAGGAAAGTAAAAGAAAATATATAACTCAATAAAAATTATTTTAAAAAAAAAGAGTTTCCCAATAAACATTTTAGGGTTATTTATGCATAAAATTGTGTCATTAGCAAATAAAGATACATAGACTTTTCCCTTTCCTTTACTATGCTCTTTATCTCATTCACTGTCTTATTTTTCCAGGTAAGAATTCATGTATATATTGAATAAATATGGAGAGAGTAGACATCCCTGTCTTGTTCCAGATTTTAGAGGAATTGCTTTCAGTTCCCATCCCTGTACACTGATGTTGGCTCCAAAATTGCTGAAAATTGTTTTCATTATGTTGAGGTATGTTCCTTGTGTCCTTAGTCTCTCCAGTATGCTCGTCATAAAGGGATGCTGGATCCTGTCAAGGGTTATTTCAGCATCTACCAAAATGGTCATGTGCTTTTTGTCTTTTAGTCTCTTTATATGGTGGATTACTTTTTATCAATTTACATACAATGATTCATCTCTACATCTCTGAGATGAAGTCTGTTTGATCTTGTTAGATCATCTTTTTGATGTGTTCTTAAATTTAGTATGCAAATCTTTTATAGAGAATATTTGAATTTAGGTTCATCAACAAAATTGGTCTGTAATTCTGTTTCTTTCATGGGTCTTTATCTGGTTAGCATATAAGAGAAATTGTGGCCTCATTAAAATTGAGGAAAGTTCATTGTGATTCTGTTTCATAGAATAATTTGGGGAGTATTGACGTTGAATCTTCCTTGAAAATCTAGAAGAATTATACACTAAAACTATCTAGCCTTGTACTCTTTTCATTTTGTTTGGGAGATTTTATCTACTATTTCTGTTTTACTGGGAGTAATAGATAGGTCTCTTTAAATTGCTTATCTGATCGTGATTTAAATTTTGTATAATGAATAATTTCTTGATACATATATTTATATATAAATTTCCTTGATATATATAAATATATAGCATTTATATGTTATATAGTTGTGTATTATAGATTATGATAGATAGATGACAGATAGATAGATAGATAGATAGATAGATAGATAGATAGATAGATAGATAAAATTATTCATTTGTTCCAATTTGGTGATTCAATTTGGTGATTTTCTTCATTTTTATATTTCCCTCAATTTAATGTTTTCCTTATTGATTTTATGTCTACTTTCAGGTATTTAACAGTTTTTTTTTACTTTACTGTTTGTTAGCATTTTCATAGATTTCATTAATAAATTTATTCATATTATTTTTAAGTTCTTCCAAAACATTCATAAAGGTCATTTTGAAGTCCTTGCCTTGCACTTCAGCTATATTGCAATTCCCAGTGCCTACTTTGGTGTTTTACTGGGCTCTAGCAGAGACAGACTGTGTGTGTTGTTGATTGTACTTGTATACTGGTATCTAGGCATCTGAGTTGGGATAATTGTAATTCTAGGTGCTGATAACTGGTATGGTTTTGGTTGGATGGGTGTTCCATTAGTTGGTTTCTGTTGCTCTCTCTGATACTTAGAAGAATGTAATTTTTAGGATAATGTAGGTTACCTGAAGTGCTTCAGACATCTTGTCAAGTCTGAACACTGAGGAACTTTAGGAAGAATTTATTTCCAGGTACTGGGTGTTGACACTTAGAATTGGGCTAAAGGAGGTTGCAGAAGGGGTCCATGGAAAAGATGATCTATGCTGTCCCTTGGAAATAGGGCCAGAAAGGGAGGAAAGATCATAGCAGGTGGTCAGCTACAGACCTGGGAATGAAACTGGAGCATTGGGTTCTGAGATAAGGATGGAGATGTAAGATTGCCTACTTGCTTCCTTACTAAGAGCTGAGGATGCTGAAGGCTGAGACAAAGGGATGGAGTAGTTAGGAAGACTGTAGAAGATCTGCATGATCCACTGGAGATGGGAACAGAGAGGAAGTGTGTCCAAGGCAGGTGTTTGGTTATAGGAGCTAAGAATAAGATTTGATTAGAGGAGGAGAGAGTGGAGATTGCAAACCTGCTTCCCAGGCACCATGCTAGCTGTAGTATTTTTTTAGTGTTATCAGTTTTAAAATCTGAAAACAAAAAGCATGTGTGTGTTTGCGTATGTGTGTATGTGTTTAAGTGGGCGTGTGTGTGTGTGTTGTTTGACAATTGGTGCAGTGGCTGCACCTGAATCTACTGCTGTTTCAGCTACTAACTGTGGGCCCACAGTCACTGGCCCTCTGCTCAGACCAAGGCTTGGGACTTCTGCCAGAACCATCTCTGCTGCTGCAGCAAAATATAGTTTTTGTTTTGTTTTGTTTTGAATAGAACTATTGTTCTATTTTACCAATAAACACTCTGGAGTCAGATACCGGGATGAAAACCTACTAGCTCAGAGGCCAAGGAGAAATCAGCTGACCTTCCTCCTTGGCCAGTGACCCAGCCCAAAGGACTCTCTTTGCCACCCCAAACCAAAATAGATCACCACACTTAAGCCCTCCCTACTACTTCCTGTGTGTTTCATTTTCTGAACTCCCACTAACATTCTATGATGACTTCCTGTCAACAAGTTCCTACCTCTACCTCTTGACTCAAGGTTTCATTTAACTAACTCAAATTCAGAGCTTACAGTGTAAATAAACATTCTTCAACATGTATGTGTCTATGTGTATGTGTGTGCGTGTGTGTGTGAGAGAGAGAGAGATTGCATAGAATGAAAAGCAACATAATTTGGAAAAAGTTGTGCTCTTTACTTCATATGCAACTTCACAAATATGTTGGTGCATAAAACACTCATGCCCAGTTACAGAGTGATGGCTAGTTTCTTGGTAATTAATCTTGTTCTGTGACTTTTAAAATACTCTGTTGTTAGCTGAACTTTTGAATATTTTCATAACCGATAAACCCACTCTTCTTTAGTGCTCTGAAGGTCAGACCCACAGATTCTTAGTGTTTCCAACCTAAGTAATTTGAAAAATGCTTCAAAGTTGTTTTTAACAGGCAACATCATTGTAAAGTAAATTTTCTGTAATTAAGTGGAATATGGATAGAGAAGAGATAGTTATTTTCTTTATTAATAATTATGGAGCAATCATAGGTGAGCATGATTAAAATAGCTCAATTGTATCACTTTTAGAGGTTTTTGAAGTTCTTCATAATTAAAAATAAAAATACACAAGCACTTGACTTGGAAGACTGAAGCAAATAGAATTTAACAGCAACACCCTGGGCTACATATGAAGACCCTGGAGAGGGGATGGGAAAAAAGGGATGGAAAAAAAGAGGAGGAAGAGGAGAGGTGGGGGAGGAAGGAATGAAGGAAAGAAAAAGGAAGACATAAATAACCAAGACCCTAAGTTTGGTCCTTAAATCCCATGAGGAAGGAAGGAAGGAAGGAAGGAAGAAAGGAAGGAAGAAAGGAAGGAAGGGGAGGAGAGAAGAAAGGGAAGGAGGGAAGAAAAGGAAGAAAGCAGCAAAGGGAAGGAAGGAAAAGACAATATAGCAGGTGGCATGCACTTGTGACACTTGAGTTAGAGAAATGGATACAAGCAGATTCTCAGGTCTCTCTTCTAGATGTTATAGGTTATTAGATGAACTCCAAGTCTGAGAGAGCCACTGTATCAAAAAACAAGGTAGTTAGTATCTAAGGACTGATACCTGACATCTTTGTCTGGTCACTACATGCACATGCATGCTTGGGTACAAATGTGTGTGTGTGTGTGTGTGTGTGTGTATGTGTGTGTGTGTTCATGAGCGCATGAGCATGTGCACACACACTCACACACACAGTAACATGGACATTCAAAAATAAAGAAAATATTCAGATGTAGAAAAATTGGTTGTATTGAAGCATAAATGTTCCATATTCTGTATCCTTTTTAAAAATCCCTATTCAATATACCTGATATACTTACTCAGAAACATGGATGTTTGCATCCATATCACCAGATATACAATTCTATTTCTGTGGATTTAATGAATGATAAGAAACAATAGATTTGGGTTCAATTTGTATGACTTATACAACAAGGTAGCTATTAAAACTAAGGTGTTTCTGGAACCACAACTGTGGTTTGTAAAGCATTAGAACAGCAACTTTCTGAAGAGCATTTGAAAATAAATGTCAAGAAGCTGGTAAGCTATAGTGCATAGACTTTTACTTTAAGGGAGAAAAAGGATAAGGGTTTCATGTAAGGGATTCATATATTTTCAATGTAAAATCAGAACTAACCTACACTTCCAGTAATAGCAACGTATGCAAATTGATGATTCTGCCTGAATTCATATACTATACATTAAATTGTGTAAAGAACAATTCAGCTACTACTTCCCATACATTCATAAATAGATCTTGAAAAGTAAAAGTAAAACCTTAACAACTAATGTCAACTGCAGGGAGGACCTTGGACTTCCCACAGGGAAGAAAACCCTGACCGCTCTTTGGACTGGAGAGGGAGAGAAAGAGGGAGTAGGGAGAGGGGGAGGGAAATGGGAGGAGGTGGAAATTTTTAATAAAAAATAAAAAAAATTGCTGAAAAAAAATAAAGTCAACTACATGTATCATCTATCCCATACCTGGAAACTGAGCTATAGACAACTGACACCTTTTATTTTTTCAAGATGTGTAAGTACCTCAGGGCATTTGTGCACTAGTACAACCATATTTTCTGTATCACTATATTTATTATGCATCATAAGTATCATACCATTTCATTAAATTTATTATATTCTCACTATTTGAAATTATTGATTTGATGTCTTCCTCATCAATTATCTGTCACATCTACTGAAAATTAAACCTCATGAACAATTAAATTCATACGTGAAACTGCACCACATGTTAAACCTGGACAAAAAGATGTGTGAAAAGAACTAAAACAAACATTGCTTAATGAAAACTATAAGGACATTTGCAATTTGATATATAAAAGATATTTAAACATGCTGTAGTCAGTACTCAAGCATGCTGTACGAACCAAAATATTGATATTTTTAAATGTTTGTAAAACAGATATTATTTATTTTACTTTATAGATGAGTAAATTATCAAGTAAAAACTAATATACACTATTTTGGAAAGTATCTTTCTTGCTTAATAACAATTATCATTAAAAATCCATTTTATCATTATTCATCTAATATCATTCTAAAACAAAATGTCAATTCATATGAATATTTTACATGTATATGTAGTGAGGGGGCCGGCTTGTTGGGGTTTCCGTCCCGCCCGGTACCCCAACAGCTGACAAATCCCAAAGAGAAATTACACACAGGACTCCATAAGGTTATAAACTGATTGGCCCATTAGGTCAGGCTACTTATTAGTTCTTATAACTTATCTTAACCCATTATTCTGATCTATGTTAGCCACATGGGCTCAGTACCTTTCTCGGTGTGACAGCTTACATGTTGCCTCTTCGGTGGTCTGTACAGGAATGGCTGAGAGAGCTTCTGCTTCCAGAATACTCCCAGTCTCTTTGCTCCACCCCTAGTTCCTGTCTGGCTTTCCCGCCTATACTGCCTGCCTGGCCAATCAGCGTTTTATTAAAATATGATTGACAGAATACAGATAATTCTCCCGCACCATGTACGGTTACAAACTACTTTAAAACAGGGATCTGGATATACTTTACAGTAGTAGTTTCTGCTCCAAGGAGTTATCCACTTACATACCAATTTTGTAAAATCATATTGTGGATATAATTCTAATAAACTTTAGATCCTAAACAATCATTGTCTAAAATTCACGAGTAGCATCTTTCATTGACCTATATAAGCTATTAAATGTCATCATCCAGAGTCGATAGCTACCATGCTTGCTATTATACTCATCACATAATTATTGGCTTAGTAGAAGATTAATTCTAGTGTAACTTTCAGAACAATGTCATCAGTATACTTTATTCAAACTTAGAAATACAACAAGACCATTAATGTACTAAGATTCAAATCACCAGAATGAAAGCAGACTACCATCAATTAACAATGACTGTAAGTTTCTGACTTAATTTCTTTCTTATAAAGTTACTTGACATAGAAGAGAAAGAATTCAGACACTCTATTAAAACTTACGCATTTAAGTAATATTCATTGTTCAATTTCATGAGAGTGGCTAGGTTATTTTTAAGCTCTTTGACATAAATGAACAAAAGCAGAAAATATTCATTGAGTAGAAGTACATTAAAATTTAATTTTATAAAATGTCAGGTTTCTTTTAACAGAAATCAAATGCTTTTAAGTTTTAAAGAAATGGAAGGACAGGGATGGTTGTGAGCCAGACAATTGTCATTCAATTAGTTTGCATTCTAATCATGAATACAGCCAAACATTCATCTTCTGCCTGCTTTCACATAAGTGACAAGGGACAAGATCCTATGGAACCACATGTGGAATGTGTACTACTTATCAGAAATTTCACATGGATTTGAGGTCAGAAGGATCTGTAAAACGAGAACAGAGACAAAATTTGCATAATCATGAGTACAAAGTGATGGAGTTCAGGAGAAATTGAATTGCAGCAAAAACACGAAGAGGGAGAATTCCCTGGCTCTGCTCATCTCTGAAGACTGTGTTCAAAATCATGAGACCGGAACAATGGAGCAGAATATAGCGTGAGAAGAGACAACTAACTGACGTCATCTTCCTACTGCTGTCACCATCTATAAGCTTGCAAAACACTCTCCATGATAAGAAATGTCTGTCAAGAAGCTGAGAAATGAAGACCACGTGTTAGTTGTGAGTATTTTATTTTCTTAACCTGATAGTGTTCATTCATTTTTGTTTTCTCTATTGATGAGGTATCAAAACCAGAGTCTTTGTTTGTTCATCCTATGCTAATGAATTACCAGTGACCTATATCTTCATCCCTTAAAATGTGTTTTTAAGACAAAATTTGAAAATTTAACCCTAGCATTTTTTCCCTAATGTCAATTGTGCACAAAATAGTAAAGATGGGGCAGGGGGAGAAGCCCAATGTCAAGAGACGGCCGGTGGTAAAAGTGTTCACTGCACAAGCTTGAGGAGTCAGGTTGGATGCCCAGAGCTCACATGAAAAGCCAGGTATGGATGCAGACCTGTGACTTGAGCGTTATGGGGGAGAAAGACAATGGAATCACTAAGGTTTCCTGGTCTCCAGTCTAGCTCCAAGTTCAGTGAGAGACCCCATTTCACGAGAATAGGCTGAAAATGATACATCAGACGTTTAATATCCTCATTTTTTCATTGTGCACACACAGGCAAGCGCACCCACCGACACACACATATACATGCAGCACTACCTACCTTCACACACATGAAATCAGTTCTATTTCAAATTCTTATATTTTTTTCAACATACAAAAATATTTTACATGCAAAGTTTAGCTTTCAGATTTTAGTTTTTAGAAATTGTCTCAGTTTGTTAGTTTAAGAACTGGGTAGCTCTGGGATGTACACTTAAGTTATGTTTGGAGTAAGAATAACTTCATGCCCAGAGAGAACCATATTGCATGGGCAGCTGTCTGTCTTTAAGTCGTTATTTCAACAAGAGACTATGTGAGGTGGGTGGAAGAGACTCGTGGTGCACTTGGGTGTGTGTTTACTCTGGTGAAGATTTGTAACCTTGGAGACAGGAGATGAACTGCTGGTAAAGTGCAAGCCTGAGGACCTAGGTCTGAATCCCCAACAGCACAAAGAAAGCCAGACTTGGTGAGATGATGCGTGTCTAGGATCCCAGCACTAGGGAGAAGAAGGCAAGCTGATCCCTAGGAACAATTGCCATGTTTGTCTAGCTGAATTGGTGAGCTTCAGATTCAGAAAGAATCTTTCTCTCAAAAATTATGGCTCCAGCATAAAAGAGAAAGATACTCAGACATACAAGACAAACATATGCACAAACTTACAAACACAAAAATATTTAAATCTAGTATGTATGGTTGAATATCAAGATTTTTCATATAGGAAACGCTTTAGAATTTTGGAACATGTTAGCATTATTTTAGACATGACCCTAAAGCTCAAAAAATAAAACTAAAACTAGAAAAAATGGAGTATACTCCACTAAAATATTTCTAAAACCAAAATTTTATCATTGCTACTAAATAAACAGATAGCATACTTAATTAAAATATTTATAAGCCATATATCTGACAAAGAGTCAGTATATGAGCTACAAAAGGAATTCAAGAAATCAATAGCAAAATACAGAAAAGAAAAAAATCTAAAAATGATTAGTAAGCTTCAGAAGAATTTTCGTAAAAGAAGACACAGAGATGTCAGTAAACATGGAAAAAGCTTCAACATCGCTCATCATAGGAGAGATTGAAAACCACAAAGAAGTTTCACCTCACTCCTTAAAAAGGTTTTAGAATAGACTAAAGATTATAAGTGATAGCAAGAATATAGGAAAAGATGATATTGTCATGGTAAATATGCACAGATGCTATGAAAATGATATGGATTCTGTCAACACAACTAAAACTAGACTTACTGTATGACCAGAATCCTACATGGTATGTATACCATTTCTCAAAAAACACCTTACAAAAACAAAAGAAGCCACACATTCAAAGAAATGCAGAATTACACACAATACCTGTGAAGGCAGCACTCATGTCTGACACAGCAGTGTTGAGACTGCTAGGCCAACTTAGGCTGTAAAAAACATGTAGAAAGAATAAAAGCCAATTCATTTGAAAATTTTATTTATCAAAGAAAGGATTTACATGCAAAATCTCACCTCCCCAAAGAGCACAGAAAGTAAGTATATTAGAAGACCCCCCTGAATTTGGTAATCAACAGGGAAATGTCAACTAAACAACATGACATGGCCAGGAAATTTTTATAATAACAGTTTTTATATTTCTGAGCTTTGTTAGCAATGATATACATTAACAGAGCCCTTAGTTGGAGGGACTGTAAAATTGTATGGAGATTTTTGAGAAAGTTTCTTACCTTTTCACAATGCCAGACATCAAACCAGATATCCAATTCCTAAACTTAACTGCTAGAAAAATAATATGGCAATTTATAACCCTCTATTATTTGCAGTATTTTGTATGATGACCAAAAGCAGTAAGAAGCCAAGACACCTTGAGTTTTCAATAGGTGAAGAGAAATGATGAAGAAATTAAAGTGATAAAATAGAACACATGAGTCATACCTAGAACAAGGATGTAGAGGCTTGTTTGTCTAACATCACTGATTGCCTTACTGGGGACTTTAACACAGGTGGTTTGGTTGATGACTAAAATAGGATACACATTTAGCATCTGTGCCTTCACACTGAGACTGTCTCATTTGACCATAAGATGACCATAAGATACTTTTCACCTGAGTATCAACTATTTGAGGAACATTTGTCTAAAACCTTTTTTAAAAAATTAATTAATTTGTTTATTTATAAAAAACTATTTTTGATATGAAAGGCCTTCTGTATATGTGTTTCTTTTATTGGTTAATAAGTAAATAACCTGCTTTGGCTTGTAATAGGGCAGGATAGAACTTGGCAGGAAAACTAAACTGAATGCTGGGAGAAAGAAGGCAGAGTTAGGAGAAACCATGGAGCCACCAGAGAGGAAAGACATAAGACATCAGCTGGAACCTTCCCAGTAGGCCACAAGTCTCAAGGTAAAATATAAAAAATAGAAATGGGTTAAGTTAAGATGTAAGATCTTGTTAGGAATACACAAGAGTCATTGGCCAAGAAGTGTTGTAATTAATATAGTTTCTGAGTGGTTATTTCAGGTCTACTAGGAAATGAATAAACAGCCTCCAAGTACAAATTGGCACACCAATGTGGTTGACTATATCCACTTAAACCTGAGGAAACTTAAAAAGGAATTCTAGACACAAAAGAACAGATTTAAGCATGGCTTTTTGGTAGCAGCATTTTCTTGGGTGGGCTCTGTTTGTTAGAAGCAAGCAGAGGTGTGATTTCTTTAAGAGAAGGCTTCCTGACTCAGCAGTAGCAGCAAAAATGACATCTCCTTTAAGAAGGCTTCCTGGTTCATGTTAGTTGCACAAATAACTCTGACTCCCAGAGACAGTAAATGGACCTCTGCCATGTTAGACAGGGCCGAGCCAAAAAGCAGTACCACGGAGCTGGTCCTAGTCACATCTACCTAGAACTTGAAAGAAAAAGATGCTTCTAGTTAGAAAATAATTACAGAAACACAATAAAGACAGATTCAGGTAAAAAAAAAAATCCAAATCGGTCAGAGTGTTGGATAAATGTACGTATGTTTGGGAGAGAGAAGACAAAGAGTGTAGACAGTAATAAAAAAAAAAGTAAATCATTTTAAAGAATAAAAATCTTTTAAGAGACAGAGTAAACTTGTAGAAAAAGTAATAGAGTATGAAAACTAAAACACATAAAGATGGAATATGCACAGAGAGTCTGTACTTTCTTAAAATGCTGGACTGTGAAGGAACTAAGAACAGAGAGACATGTCACTATATGAGCTGCTAAATTAAAACAACATATATATTTTAAAAGTATTTTGACTTCAAAATTTGGGTCTAAGGATTTGTTGCTTTGGAAAAGAAGTTCTCTTTTTCTTTCCACAGAGGATAAAGACCTGTGGATTGCTTCCAGACTAATGTGGTTTGACGGAGCAGGAACTCCTGAAAGGTCATCATGAACACCCCCAAAATTACTTCACCCAACAAAAAGTAAAAAGCAGTTTGGAAAGAACTATGTCCAAATTCTCTAAATGATTGTTTATAAATATTTGTTTACATTTAAAGATGGATATGCTATAGATATGAACATTTTGTATTAGTATAAACCTTGGTCTATTGTTAAGTCTAAGATTAATTTTGTTGTCTATATTTTTGATCTTAATTAAGGTATTGTGTTTGTACAGTTCATTTAAAATGTAATGTATAATCATGAAATATAGGTTAATATATAATCATCTATCATAGTCATGCTTGTAGGCATGTTAGTTAGCATTTCTAGATGTACTTCAGATGAATAAATATTCTTCAGATCGTTAAAGACTACAGAATATGGCAGTTAAAATGTTTAAGAACTTAGGACTTTCAATGACAATGAGACTCATCTGCTCCTGGCAGCATCAATCTACTTCATGAGGATGATGGGTATCGAAGAGAATCCTTATGGAGTTTGCTTGTCATTTGGGTAAGAAATTGCTCTTGCCTAGACTGCTTGATAGTATGCTGTATGAACTGCAAATGCAGGATCCACAGAAATATGACCGCGGAACTAGCCTAAGGATGAGACTGTCCTTTGGGCTTCCTGCTTCATGAAAGAGTCTGCCAGACATTCTGTAGGACACAGATGAGAGCAACTGATGGATTTTGCCATTACAAGACAGAACAAATCTTCAGATTTCTTGCTTCATGGAAAAGTCTGCTGAATACTATGGGCCTGTAGGCAGAATATTGGATGCTCCAATGTTATAGAAGAACTTTGGGTGACTGTTCAGGCAATGAGATGTCTCTATCGATTCTAGAGTTTTGGAAGTTGCTTACAATGCATTTCCTGTTTACTTAGGTAATATTATATCTTTTTGAAGTTTTTGATGGAGTTGAAGTATAGATAATATAGTTTTCCTTAGTTATAACAAAAGATAAAGTAGATATAAATATTGTAACTTTAATTCTTGCTTGATATCTGTTTTGTTACATGTAACATTACTAAGTTAATATTATAACCTTCATTTTTATTTAGACAGAAAGGGGGAGATAATGTGGGAAGTCTTTCTGTATATGTGCTGCTTTTATTGGTTAATGAATAAAGACTCTGCTTTGGTTTGTGATAGGGCAGAGTAGAGCTAGGCAGGAAAACTAAACTAAAAGCTGGAAGAATAAAGGCAGAGTCAGGAGAAGCCATGGAGTCAGAAGAAAAAGTTGTAAGGTGTCAGGTGCAAGCTTGCCGGTAGGCCATGAGCCTTATAGTAAAATATTAAATAATAGAAATGGGTTAATTTAAGATGTAAGATCTTGCTAGGCATCCATTTAATCATTGACCAAGTAGTGTTGAAAATAATATAGTTTCTGGGTGGTTATTTCAGGTTTGGGTGGCCAGGAAATGAAGGAATAGCCTCTGCTACATATCTTTTCCCATTTTAGCTACTAATCCCAGTCCCTACTTTCTTCCCTCTTCTTGCTCCCACCTTTCCTTGCTTTCTGTTTCTGTCCTTCTCCCATCTTGACCATCCTGTTTCCTCAAGTTCTCCTCCCTTTCCCTTTCTCCCCTTCCCCTCCCCTTACACCCTCCCTTCTCCCCCACCCCCACACTACCAATTTTCTCAAGAGATCTTGTCTATTTTCCCTTCCCTGGGTGTCTATACATGTTTCTCTTACTGTTTACCTTTCTACTTAGCTTCTCAGTGATCATAAACTATAGACTCAATATCCTTCGCTTTACAGCTAGTATCTACTTATGAGTGGGTACATACCATGTTCATCTTTTGGGTCTGGGTTACTCACTCAGGATGTTTTTTTCTAGTTCCATCGATTTGCATGCAAATTTCAAGATGTCATTATTCTTTGCCACTGAGCAGTACTCTGTTTTGCATATGTACTACATTTTATCCGCTCTTCCTTTGAGGGACATCTAGGTTATTTCCATGTTCTGTCTATTACAAATAATGCTGATAATAGTAATGAAAACAGCTTGGTATTGGCATAAAAACAGAGTTGATTAATGGAATCGAATCAGATACAGATATTAATCTGCACACCTATGAACACCTGATTTTTGGCAAAGAAGCTAAAATTACATGGTTGAAAAAAAGAAAGCATCTTCAACAAATGGTGCTGACATAACTGGATATCAGCATGTAGGAGAAAGCAAATAGATCCATATCTATCCTGATGCACAAAACTCAATTCCAAGTGGATTAATGACCTCAATATAAATCTGACTGCATTGAATCTGATAGAAGAGAAAGTAGGAAGTAACTTTCAAAGTATGAGCACAAAAGACTACTTACTAAATATAACACCAGTAGCATAGACACTGAGAGCAACAATAAATAAATGGAACCTGCTGAAACTGAGAAACTTCTGTAAAACAGAGACACAGTCAATAACACAAAAAGGCAGCCTATTGAGTGGGAAACGATCTTCACCATCAGATAGAGGACTGGTCTCCAAAACATATGAAGAATTCAAGAAATTGGGCATCAAAATACCAAACTATCCAATTTTAAAAATGGGGGTACATATCTAAGTAGAAAATACACATCAAAGAATCTCAAAAAGCTAAAAGACATGTAAGGAAATGTTCAACATCCTTAACTATCAGGGATTTGTAAATAAAAAACAGTTCTGAGATACCATCTTAAACCAGTCAGAATGGCTAAGAACAATGCCAATGATAGCTTATGCAGGAGAGGATGCAGTGTTAGGAGAACACTCCTCCATTGCTGGTGGAAATGCAAACTTGTACAATCACTTTGGAAATCAGTATGATAGCTTCCAAGAAAACTGGGAATCAACCTACCTCAGGATCTAGCAATACCTCTCTTTGACATATACCCAGAGGATGCTCAAACATACTACAAGAACATTTGTTCAACTAAAGCCCTTTATCTAGCATAGCTGGTTTATAAACACCCAGATATTCAAACTCCTGATACAGATCAATAACATAGTTCCTGGAGTCTTGAGACATCAACTACCTAAAGTAGAAACCAGCCCTTGCCCTAACTAATTGATCTGGTCTATATGATCCATATGTGGTCTAGTGCATTCTTTCTAGGAGTCCCCTTGAATTCTGGGGAAATCAGATATGATAGTCAAACTTCCTGTGACAGGAATCCAAACTGTAAGTATTGTCATCATCTTTCTTGGAAAGATACAGGCAACGTATAACAGTGGAAGGGCCTGGACAGGTTAAGAAAAAACATAAGGGCTTCAGTCTATAGCATTGCTGCCTGAGAATAAAACAATGTCCTATGACAGTTACCTCCCTAAGAAAAGAATTCCACATATGTGTGTGTGTATTATCTCAATTAAATGGAAATATTAACCTTAAAAGAAATATATTCATATTCTAGGTGTTAAAAAACACCAAACTATTCCCCCCAAGAAGGAACAGCAAGTTGCATCTCATTAACAAGACTCAGCATGAAAATAGATGAGATATTTTCCTGATAGTCCGTACCTTGCCAAGGTTGCTACCATGCAGCCTTCTGACCCTGGCCCTATACTTTCTCTATCATGACATCAAGACCTTCCTTGCCCATTGGAAAGATAGACTTGGCCTGGCCATTGAACATTCTTCTCCTTGCTGTGTCCACACTGAGAAATAGATAAATGAAATTTAATAGCGTAGTTTATTTGACCAAATCTATCCAATTGAACACTGTAACATGTAGTCACTACAAAAAATATGTATTAAGGTGATATTCTACATTACTTTCTTCACATTTTCAAAGAAAAGAAAATCTGTTGAGGAGTACCACTGTCATAAACACAGTCACAAAATGATTAAGACATGGAATTCTGACACAACGTTTAAGAGATCACAAAATGATTAAGACATGGAATTCTGACACAACGTTTAAGAGATCACAAAATGATTAACACATGGAATTCTGACACAAGGTTTAAGAGATCCCAAAATGATTAACACATGGAATTCTGACGCAAGGTTTACGAGAGAAAAGAGGACAGAGTTAATCTAAAAGCAGAGATGCCATACTTGTCTCCCCTTTTAATCAGCCATCAGGTGCCTTGTTGGCCCAAGGGAAGGACAGTCAGTGTTTCTAATCAAGGCAGACTCGAAGCCTCTATTACAATGGTTGGGATTAGAGGCCAAGTTGAAGCCTTCAACTCCTGTTCAGAGGGCAGCAGAGGATGGCAGAAGACACTAGTGACAAAAGTAGTGATGGTGGCAGAGTGGGGACCTCTGCACCCACGGTGGCCTTCTCTGCCAAGACGGGAAACCCAAGCCCCAAGAGCAATGAGAGTTGTGGCAACAGCTGTCAAGACAACAGAAGAATCTACAAAGGGAATAAGAAAGATGAATTTCATGAAAGTGCTTCGTTTTCAAGTAGGATGGACAAGCCAAAGCTGCAGGAAGACACCTCTGAAGACTATTACACCTGTGGACAGCCAGAAACTTCTTACCAGTTTGACAATTCTTCCCTAACTGGTTCGAAACCTCACCTCATTTATGTGCTTACCCCCAGCCAATCAAGGCCGGATTGGGCTCTCACAAAATGCAGGAGTGCCTGAGGCATCAACCCCCTTTTCACTGTGGAAATTGAGAACGGAACTCCTGGCTCTGGCCGGGAATTTCATCCTCAATGGTACCCTGCCTGAGGCTTTTTCCCTGCTGCAAAGAGTTCACAGGAGGTGGCCACTAAAGCTCCCTGAGCCTGAGGCTTCTGCTCCAGGCATGGAATCCTCTAGAGCCAGCCTCTGGGAAGCAGCTATCAGCTACAGACAAGGGATGAGTTCCAGAGATTGTAACTTCAGCCTTCATGACCTGCTGGTATCAGGAGACCTGGTCTTGCAGCTCCCATCAGTGAATGCAGATATACAGCCGGTACTCCAAACTCTTCCTCTTCAATCTCTCAGTCAGGCACTGGCACTGAGCTGGGCAAGGACGTAGATACACACAGTTAGTATAAAGTAAAACTGTTTTATTATGCTAAGGGTCATCACACAAAGTTTGCACTCTGAATTCCTAACTATGGTCCTAAGCCCTTCTCCCCAAGGCTGCTCACCTGTTCAGGGTATCTTAGCTGAAGGTCACGTCCACTCTCTAGCAGGAGTCTCTGATGAAAGGGTCAGGATCTTGGGGGAGACTCTTCTCAGTCACAGGACAGATCAAGGTGATGTCTGTCCTGATGTGCAGAGCAGAACGTTGTTCTTGGTCTCTGCTTATATACTGTTAATTGGGCACAGTGGGGTCTAGGATTGTATCTGGTTATATTGAGCGAGGAATGTTACTGAGTTATGCTTATCAAGTCAGCCTTGGATGTAGTGGGGATCCTGCCTAAGTTATTTTTACATACACAAGGGGATTTTTTTTTACTATGTTCATTACAATTATTATCGTGTGTATGTATGTGTGTGCACATGTGGGTACGAGGGCATCTTAGGCATACGTCTGCAGAATGCTACCATCTTCTTCTATTGTTCTCCATTTTATCTTTTGAGGTAATATCTTCCACTGGACTTAGAGCTCACTGGCTTGGCTACACTGGCACAGAAGCCTCTGGAATCCACCCGTCTCCACCTCCCAAGCAGTGAGGTTATGGCTGAATATATACTTGACCCAGAAGCTTACATGAGTGTTATAGATGCTGTGTACTCATATATGGGGCAAGCACTTTGCCCAGTGAGCCAAGCCCCCAGTTTCGGTACTTCTTAAAGTGGTTAATTTAATTCAGTAGTTTTGCAGTCATCACCATCCTCATGATTTTTAGAATGTGCTTTGAAATGCTTGCCTCCATCATTTTTCTACAAGACTATGCCTTTTACAGTTTATTTTAATAAAGATTATGCATTCTCTGAGTTTATCCTTTTTAAATATATTTCAATTTGATTTCCAATGCTTTTTTTTTAAACATCCAGAAATACTTGCCTCGGAACTTTGAATTCTGTTTGAAGTACCCATTTGCAATTTCTTTTGTTCCTTCCTTTTTTGTATGTCTGCTTTGATATTTAAGTTGTTGCAACACATTTAAGTTGCATACAATATTTTATACAATATTTGGCAGCAAATGTCTCTGTTTTAATGGTTTTACTTTTTTCATGTTCAATTTTAAGAACATCTGAGAATCATACATGTTCCTTTAATGACCCTATTTTCTGTTCATCTAGTGAAGAACTTCTAGCATAGATTCCTTTCTTTCTTTCTTTCTTGACTGATTAAATAATTAGCTTAAATAATAAATGAGGGATTGTTATTTCTTAAATTTTATATCTTTTTGAATGTTGTGTGTCGCTAACGTGCCCCCCCACCCTGAATTGTTACTAAGTAATTCTTATTTTCTTTTGACCATTTTTTCTCCTTGGATGATAAGTGTTTGGGCCTTTGGTTGTTGTTATTTGAATTTTTGTTTGTGTTTGAAGTCAGATTCACCTATTAAAGAGTTTGCCTCTTTCAGACAAATCCTTAATAAAATGGATCTATCTCTAAATACTAACCTGATGCTTGTCTCTTTAAGAGCCCATACTCTGAAGTCTCGTCCAGCAGGGTAGTGTGTTAACTGCTCTATTTTTCTTTTTCTCAGCATCATCAAATTTATTGTGGCTTTAGTTTTTGCAGTAGCTATTTCAGCACACCCTCAGGCTCCTCACTATCCCTCTGAATTTCTTGAAGCTTTTCCTTGTGCCTGCTTGTCACAGTCTCTGAGATGAACAAAGAAGCTGGGCTGTGTAATACTGCAGCAGTGATGTGCACTGTGTTTTCTATGTAGCAATTTAAACCGAAGTGTTAGGTAATGTTGAGGCTGTGACTATGCCTGAGCAGTTCAAGACATGTGCATTGCAGGTTTCTATGCAGATATTCAATATATTTGGGGGCATGTTGGGGAAGCTGTTTTGGCTTTTTTCCCTTCTTCACTGTCTCCGTTCCCTTTCAGAATCTTTTTTTTTTAATAAAAACGTTTTTGTGAGATATGACAATTTGGCATCTTTATTAAGAATATAGGTCTCTCACTGGTGTAGAGGACTCTCCAACAGCTGTGGTTTTCCCATTATCCTGGACCACCAGTGGCATCTTTCCCCCTTCCCTCACTCAAAGCAACAGGGGAACAAAACACCTAACACTCCCAGAGAGTGAGACGATCCAGTTATGATTAGTTTGCAAGAATGCTTTTATTCTTTTTTTAATTGTTTTTTTTGAGTTGTTTATTTTTCTCTGCTCACCTCCCTTGCAATCCTCACTCATTCTACCCTCTCTTATCACCCCCACTATCCCAATTTACTTAGGAGATCTTGTCTTTTCTAATTTCCTTGTAGATTAGATCCATATATATTTCTCTTAGAGTCCTCATTGCTGTCTAGGTTCTCTAGTATTGTGAATTGCAGACTGGTTTTCCTTTCTTTCATTTGTAAAAGTCCCTTGTGAGTGTGTACATCTTACACTATCACCACTGGACAGGTCTGCCAGACAGAAAATTAACCCTTTCAGACTCTTGATATTCCTTGCTAATGCATTATTTTCTCTTTCTTTGGCAATAGGATAGCGGTACTAAAATTGATCAGGTGCCCATACATACATCTACTTTCAGCCAGCTCTGTTTTGATTTCTTAGGTTCCCCTAAAGCACTGGTCTTGTTAAAGGAATACATGCTGGCCCTGCCCTTTCTTTGGTTTTGTGACACCTGATTCACTTCATACCAAGGCTAAATATAACATTGTGACATTTGCTGGGATCAGAACCTCTCCAGTCTCTCCAGTTCCTTCATGTATGTCTCTTGCTCTTTCCACTGTGCTGAGTGAGTGACCCAGCTTCCTCTTGTTTTGCTCCTTTATTTCCATGCATGATTAGATTTATGCAGCCTTGCACAGTAACACTAACGCTCTGATTTTAAAAAATCACTTCTGGTAGATTTTGAACTCCCAGTTATATGGTTGGTGATAGTTTTGTCATGTGTTTTTAAACCACAGACAATAGATAGCTACGTTTGTATACTTCATTGTTAGCCCTGTGACATGGTGAACAGTTCTGCAAATTATAGCATATAGGACAAATCAGGGTGTTTGTCTTTATGAATCAAGTATGATTGGATAACAGCCATTTAGTACTTTATGCATTGTCTACAGCTGAGCAATATACAGTCATCAAAGCACAAAATACTTTTAAGGCTGGCCTTAAATTAAGCTAAACAAACCTTTAATTTAAAAAAAACCTTGAAATATTTGGCTGGGCATTTTCTAATTATATTTTCAGCTATTTAACATTCATTGCTACTGGGTTTCTGAAAAATTCTCTGAATAAGAACTATGGAATTCCAACTTTCCCTTCATGTGATCTGAAGTTTTAGAATTATTCAGTCAGCCATGTCTAGGAGAGAAAAAAAGGGGGGAAGAACATAAGAGACAGATGGTTTATCCTCTTAAAATATATTATTTACGTGTGTGTGTGTATTTGTCTCTATGTGCACTATTGGGATGCTGTACCCACTATGGCCTGTAGGTGGTGAGAGATTCACCTGAGAAGGGGGTTGGGGGCATCATGATGTCTGAACCAATCTCTGGTCCTTTCCGAAAGTAGTAAGTATTCTTACCCACTGGGCTATCATCTCTCCAGTCTCAATAGCTGATCATGATTGCAAATGTGCCCATTACTTTTATACATATTCTAATGACGAGCAACATCATAGTACTGTCATTCTTGCAAATGAAAACTGAATCTATGCTGTGATCCATCATGATTTTCCTTGTTTCCTTGAAAGGCATATGCTCTGAAAAATCTCCTTTCTTTCTCTGCTTTAAGATTGTCCTTGATTACAGCCTGAGAAAAGTTGGCAGACCCTGTGATATGATCAGTTATGCATTTCAGGGTCTGCTTGTTCGGTGGTTTTAAAACAATGCTATACAATTTTGACATATTAACATTTTAAAAACGTAAGAGGGGGAATCTTAGCTTCATGCGTTCTCTTTCTGGTTGCAAAAACTATTCCAGGTGTCTTCAAATGTTGCATAGTGTCTCATGTAGAGCAGATGTTTCCTGATATTGAAGGGGAAAAGAGAATAATTTCGCATAATGTATTTTTGGAAAACTATACTCCATCAGTATATCTGAGGAAACCTCAAATTGTTACAGATGCAAAGCTAAGAAAACACTGAGATTATGGGGGATTAAAAGCAAAGTAAATGCAGAATTTTACGATGATAGGAAGAAGAAAATCATGAAAATGACACAAAAAAAAAATCCAGAGGGAAAAACATTTACAGCAACAGAGAAAGAGGGCATTTCATTAAGGCTGAATAAAAAATAATACTCTCACCTAACCATGAAGGAGAAAGTATTGGTACAGGACACATTTATAGTTTTATACCTATCACTGTTAATTAGGCTCAACTTAAGTACCTCTTAAATGACACCTAAGTTGAAACCACAATACTTTTACATTAGTTTGTTTTCAGTATAGAGCAAAATTTAATATTTTAAAAAAGATATTGCGTACATTAGATCAAAACTATTTTTTATTATTTGAAAATTACATACAAATCAACTACCAACTACCTTGTCTCCAATTCGTCCATATTTTTTATCAACTTTCCCCTGTCCCCCTCATGGATTCTCTTTTAAAAAGACAAGCAAACAAGCAAATCAATCAAACAAACAAACAAAGCTACAGAGTTCACTTAATGCTGTCTGTGCATGGGTGTAAGGCTATTGGCGGAGGCTGCTCATTCATTCCTGGCAACCCAGAACCGAAATAATCACACAGAAACTATATTAATTAAAATTAGTTAAATTTTATTAAAATAAAAAGAAAATTAATTGAAACACTGCTTGGCCAATCACTTAGACATATTGCTAGATAGCTCTTATATCGTAAATTAATCCTTTTTCTATTATTTTATATTTTACCATGAGGCTCATGGTTTACCAGTACTGATGTGCGGGCATCTTTCTCCTCTGGTGGCTACAGGGCATCTGTCCAATTCCGACTACTCTCTCTGTATATCTTTTCCAGCTTGGCTATGTTCTGTTAAACCATTGACTGAAAGCAGGCAATAGCAATAAAACATATTCGCAGCATACAGAGGGGAATCCCACATCATATGGTCAGCTATATTGAGCATGGACAGTCTCTTAGTGGCTGCATTCATGAAGAAAACTAATGCTTCGGGGGAAAAAACTAATTTCTTTGGAAAACAATCACCAATATCTCCTCAGCAGTGGGTGGAAATTTGTGACTCCCTCCAACATCCACGCTGGGATTTTCCCTGGCTTGCTTTTGTGCACATCAAGGATATTTTTCAGAAACTTACCAGGTAAAGAGTCTCTCAAAAGCTACTATAAATCGATTACATCAGGAAACAGAGGGCTAAGATTGGTAAGGACCTGTAAAACAAAACAGTATTCTAAACAATGTAGGGTAGTGTCCAAAGTATTTGCAATAAGAGCATATTTGACACTCAAGAGTAAATGAAGATGGCAAACAAATGGATGCAAACAGAAATTGATAGAGAGTGAAGTCAGTAAGAGAACAAGAACTATTTCTTATAAATGAGGGGGAAATTTTAGCTGTCAGCAAGAAGAAAAACTTGCAAAAAGAAAGAAAATATCTGGAATAAAGAAGGAAAAATATTTGGCTTGATTTTAAATGGTATTTTTATTGTCCTGTGAATACTGCAGGAGGGCATCAGAGTACATTAAAACTCTCCATCTAATAGCAGACAATAACTTCTGCCAAGGAGAGAGTAGCAAGTCAAGAAAGAATCAGATTACTATGACCTGTTCCATTGTATAGGATGCTACTTCGTCTTATTCTAAAAGTCACCATTCATAGGTAATAATGCAGCACCAATAGACTGAAGGCATTCCTGAACCATGAATATTTATTGTAATCTATGATGTCTTCAATGGCATGAATAAAATAAATGAACGGCTGAAAGAATGAATAAGTGAATATCACAAATTAACCTTGTCATAATTAATGATAAAATTAACATATTCTTGTCTAACTCCACTAAAAATTATTGGCGTGCATTTATCTATGCTTTGCATTCTGCATTTTTATTTTCTCACTGGCTTCAGAGTAAAAGGCTATAATGTATTTTGATAAAAAAATTAAGCTTCACAGGCTTAAAATCACTACACTTAAGTAATTTTTCTCTACCTCTCTGTAACTCATGAACACCCATTTTTTTATCTCCTGGGAAACTCCCCTGCAAGGATATCATAATATGAATTGTATGTAAGGCTTTCTTTTGTTTTTTATGCCCTTGTGTCATCATGCTGGATTCCCTGAACTCACTCAATAAACAAAGCCAAGTGTAAGTCAGGTCACAGAAACGCAACGACACCTGCTTAGTTAATGGGTTCTCAGAATTCTCAGAATTGGATCCTATGTACACACTACTGAGTCCAAGAAAAGTGTTCTTTTGAACTGGCATAGCAGCACCAATCCAGGTGAACATTTATTTTCTGTATCTTGAAACATTTGGCGATTTATAATTAGTCATACTTGTTTGTAATTCATATAAATTCTCAGCCTTGCTGATCATCCTGCTTTTTTGACATAGTATGCTTTGCATTGATGCTATATTCTTTTGAAAGATCCTGAAGATGTTCTTAAAAATTAATATTAAGTCACAATATGGAAATCTGTAGATATGAAATGATAGGATAACTAGTTCTTTTTATTGAAATTGATGCTTCCCCTTGGTCTAGTAATAAAATCATGCTTTGGAGTTCAGTGCCTGTGAAAAGTTGAAGCTTGTTTCAAGGAAAGAATAGTTTCTTTTATGACCTAGATTTGCTTTTACCACTTTTTGGAGACATCAGATCACTAGAGATCTGTTAGCGTGAAAGTGATCCTGGAACTTAAGTTAATAAAGAGTCAGCTATAGAAAATTGAGGAAATATCATTACTTTAATTATACCAATCCTCCTTATGACTTACATGCTAGGACCCTGGGCAGTGGAGGGCAGAGTGCCTGAACTGCCCTTGTCCTGTAGTCAGACTGATGACTATCTTGAATATCACCATAGAACCTTCAATCTGGTGACAGATGGAGATAGAGACAGAGACCCACATCGGAGCACTGGACTGAGCCCCCAATGTCCAGTTGAAGAGCAAAAGGAGGGAGAATATGAGCAAGGAAGTCAGGAGCATGAGGGGTTGGTCCACCCACTGAGACAGTGTGCCTGAGCTAATGGGAGGTCACCAAAGCCAGCTGGATTGGGAATAAATGAGCATGGGATCAAACTGGACCTTCTGAATGTGGCTGATAATTGGGGCAGACTGAGAAACTAAAGATAATAGCACTGGAATTTGTCTCTACTGCATGTACTGGCTTTTTGGGATCCTAGTCTATTTGGATACACACCTTCCTAAGCCTGAATGGAGGGAGAAAGGCCTTGGACTTCCCATAGGGCAGGGTACCTTGCCCTCTCTCAGGATTGGAGAAGGATGAGGGAGGGTGTGTAGGGGAGCAGGAGGGAAGTGGGAGGAGGAGAGGAAGTGGAAATTTTGATTGGTGTTATTTATGAAGTAATAAAAATGATATATTTCTAAACCAAAAATAATAATAAATTTCTATGGCGCTAATCTGACCACGATTTGATTTAAGAGAGAGAAATTCTCCTTTTCCAAAAAAAATTTTAGATAGAAGTACCCATAGCTAACAATTATATTTAAAATATTCTATGCAATAATAAAAACACTATCTCATAAAAGTTTAGTCTTTTTTCTGGGCCTGCTTTGCTGTAGAACCTAGGAAGTGTGCTCATATAGGGCTGGGTAAGCACTTCCCAGTAACTAGAAGCTAAAGAGCTTTGTAGGGAAGCCGACTCTATTTGGTGAACAGAGTCCAGAATTCAAAAAGCAAAAACCGTACCCAATCTAAAGAACCAGTGGGACAAATTGTAAAAGGTATTTGCTATTGTAACCCATGTTAGACAGCATGGGGTTATGTTCTAGTTGTTACATCACTAAATGGACTGGTTCCTGCTATGCAGAAGCAAATGGCTATCATGTGCTTATTTGATAGGAACAATGAGAGAGATTATAAAACCTTGTATTTTGATTTTTAAATTTTTAAATAAGAAATATCACGTATTTAATTAAACTAAAACCAAATAACTTTGGACAGTTTTTTCTCAGTTCTGGATACTAAATAAAACTGCAGTCATAAAAGAAAATATAAGAAAATTATCATAGAATCAAAGCACAGTGGTGCAAACTCTACAAGTGCAAAATATTTTAAGATTCAAAGTCATGTACCATAGTAGTAGTTAACTGATATTGTATTTCTATGTGGCAAGTCAATTAAAAGTACAATATGGGGAGAATCTATTTGTGGCATATAATCAGATGTTTCAAAAAAGCTATTGTCTATAACAAGGCATATATTTGAAAGACGTCATAATTTATCTGAGAGTTATAATTTCTGACTTGCCAAATAAGCATGGGGACAATTTAGTTTAACAACACCCTCTGAAGTATTCTTAAGAATAACATTCAATACTGTTCTCTTAACTCTTACGGCGCCTGGGCACACTAATAAAATAGGGCTTATTTCTTCATCCCTCTCCTGTCCTCGGCAGGAGCCGTGTGGACAGGGAATGGACCTGTCTGATCTGAAGATGTTCACTATTCTTCTCAATCTCCTGGAAAATTACAGTATCAAAGCATATAGATGAGTGTCCTGAGTACTGAACACCGAATTTAATTTAAGTAACTGGTGTCTGTTTCTCAGAGCTGATGTCAAATTTTAGCTCATCAGAATTCTTCTTCTAAAGTTTTCTTTCTTTCCTTATTTATGTAAGATAATATTCTCTATCTCTATTCCTTTTATGACTAATACAAGAGTCCAAAAGTCTTCATTATGATGTTTTGTCACAATCTTATGACAACTATCTATGTAGTAAATGACCACAGCTCTCTTGAACCAAAAACCCACATTAGACTACACTGCTCAGTGGCACACTTTCAGCCATCTGAGAGTCCCTGCAAGTACAGGCCAATGCTCGGAGGAAAAAAATCAACTACAAGAATTTGATGGCAGTGGACTTTAAGCCGCTAAGGCAGTTTGATTGATTTCCATTGCCCAGATCAAGGAAGGTCATGATCCAAACACTGGAGATATTCAGTTAGTACAGAAGAGCCCCCTCTACCCCACCAGAATGTTGTAGATATTCAATCAGTAAAGAAAAGCCACACCTACCTCACCAGAGTGACTCAATTCCAACACCGGATATGGTCATCTTGCTAGTGATAACTCAAGCCTTGCCTGATTAAAGCACGTTGTATTTAAATGAGCCTTCATGAGAATATCCTAGAAATTCATAAGCAAAGTCTACATATCAGTAAAATTTGATCAGGGGAGCTTAAGCTGATCAGACAACGGAGAATAGTTGTCATACTAAATGCCTTTTATACAAATGACACTTTGACGGCCAAGTATCTTGTCTCCCTTGCTAGATGGCTCTAACTCCATCACTCAGTGTCCTTTTTGACTTCTCTGTCCATTTGATAAGCATGTGATTTTTTTTAACACTCAAATTCCGCAATAAAAATAATAAACTTTGCTCAGAAAGTCACCTCATATGTTTGCAATAAATGCCCACATATCTGTTTCTCAACTTAAATGTCCAGCTGTAGGCAGCAAGCATAGAATTCTGTCCAATTATGAACAGGCAGAAGCATACATGCTTAAGAAAATTAGTTAGCAACTTGGCGGGCCAGGCTGTCAGCCAGACTTCCCAATCTTCCTTTACAATGTTCACACTTCCTCATACACACATACACCAATGAACTTCATTACAGGAGAATTCTGTTGAGCCCAGCGTCATTCTTCTCAGGATTCAAGCTGGAAAAGATCACTAGAGTCAGTTATAAATATATAACCCTGTGCTTCCCAGGCATATAAAATATGGCCTAATATTTTGTGGCATGTATAAATATATGAAATGAGATGATAAGAGATTTAGAGGAGCATTAGTGAAGTATTCTTTAAATAACCTGAACTAAAAAATAATGTGAAAATCTAAGCAGCTTTATTATGGTTTCTTGCATCAGTTGGTTTCCAGTAAAAATGATCTAGGAGTAGCGTTACTCTGAGGTCTAAGAAACAGGTTTAATATAGGGGTAGGCAGTGGAGTAACATAAAAGGAGGCAGCTCAAAAGAGAAAAGAAACAAAGCCCTCAGACAATCATAGTGACATCCCTAAATTTGGATGTATGAGGGTTAGAAGATGGGCAGTGAAAAGAAAAGTTCAGCAAGGGTGGAGCACAGTCAATTGCTCAAGAAGAAAATATGCAAGGATTGTAGCAGCAGGGGCATCAAAGCAAACGTCTCATTACAATCAACAATGCAATATGTAGTAAGGGGTGGGAGGTGAAGTCAGTCCCAGGAGTGCAGAGAGCCCACTACTAAGAAAAACTGCAGCTCCACACTTAGGTGGCTGCACATGAATTGTAAAATATTAAGTATAGACAAAAGAAAAGAGTGCTGAAATTTTTATCATCAGTTTCCTTGGAAAAGGACTTTTATGGAAAGAAATTTGTAGAAAAAAGTATTTACTTAGTAGGTTGATCTAGGAACATCTACATAAGTACAGACATATTCAACTATGTTTGTCTATATATAGACAATACAAAATCATGGTATAAGACTTAGCATTTTCTGAAATCAGTTTTAAGGGCTAAAAGCAAAAGCTTGGAGAGATATTTCGTTCCCACAAATGCTTGAAGCTAAGTATCTGGACTGCTGGTAAGCCAGCAGGATGCATGACATGTGTGGTATCTGGAGCAAAAGAGGTTACTAAATCCCAGGACTGTTTACATAGCACACCAAGCACTTGCTGTGAGAGTAAGCACAGACTATTTGTCCTCACTTTACCTAGAGAAGATGCTGTGAATCGCCAGCACATGTCCTTGCCAGTGTGTACACTTCCAGTTAGGAGTAACAAGACTGCAGTAAGTTCACAAAATTCTACTTCAGGGATGTAGGAGATACACTTCCTCCTTACCTCCAGATAATCCACTTAAGACTTCACATATCAGATGTAAAAAGAACTATGAGGAACTGAAATATATAAATAGTTCAAATTAGAAATTTCAAGGGTCCAAGGGAAGCTACAGTAAAGGTGTCTTTGGTGAAGACCCAGCGAAGAGCTGAAATCACTTTTCCGTCAACAGTAGCAAAGCCCTCCAGCACTTCAATGTCAACAAAAACCACATGGGACTTAAGTTTATTGCAGAAAGAAGGTGATGCTCTCCCTTTCCTTTCTGAGATGGAAAGGCAACTAAAATAAGTCCTCAAAAGTCCGTGGGCCCATCCTACCATACATGTGATAGCATGGGCTGTCTGAGTGCCACTTACTATACCAAGAACCAGAAATATTGAAAAGAAAAGCAAATAGACAATCTATAAATATTAATTTGAAAATTATAGGAAAGTTAAGAGAAAAATTAAAAACAACTGAAGAAAGATAATCCACCAATTATGTACTCCCATAATGAAAGATAAAACCAACAATGCACAAAATAATTGATGAACAATTAGAGAAACTGGATTTTTAGAAGACTAATGAGCATCTAAAACTACAAAGTCATTGTGGAAATGGGTCTGCAACCTTCTACAAAATAAACAATTAACAGCATATGGCCTGGCAGTCATACTTCTGGGAAACTCTCCTTTGGAAATGAAAACTTATAACTCTACAGAAATGCACACCTATGTATATAGCAGCTCAAAAGTAGAATAAACAAAATCTTTTACCAAATGTGAATAGCTAGCAAACATTTGGTACATATAGAATTTGAACTACTTCATAGCAGTAACATGGAGCAATGATATGTTCGTTATTTTGAACTGGTCTTTTGAGCAGAGTGGCAAAAACAATCTCTAGTGAACCTGCACTGTATGGCTCTATGCAATATCATTCTTCCAATGACAAAATGACAAAAGGGTTACCAGACTTAAGCATGGTAGGTGGATGGAGCTGAGCATTCCTGTAAGTGAGAGGAGGAGACTTGGCGTGCTGGAGTATGTCTGATGAGAATATCTCATCGCAGCAACAGTTAAAAAGATCCGCGAAAATGTGAAAAAGTTGCCCAAAACGCTGCATACATTGATTGTGTCTTAGTGGGATTGTACCAATGGTACAATCGTCTTGGTACACAATGTATGTGGGGTAGTGTGTAATTTTGCAATACTGTTTTCACTTGATGTTATACTGTACCATGGTACCAAAGACACAGTCCATGAGGGTTGCGTGGTGACACAGTAACACAGTTCTCTGTGCTGTAATAACATCTTTGTAAGACTCTAAATTATTTCAAAATAAATAATATGTATTTTATCTTAGTTAGAGTTTCTATGGCTGTGAAGAGGCAACTCATAGTCAGGAAAATATTTAATTGGGGCTGGTTTACACTTTCATAGCTTTAGTCCATTATTGTCATTGCAGAAAGCTTGAGCAAGGTTATTATACTTCTACCTCAAACAAGGTCCCACTTAGTTGTAAATCAGAGAGTTCTGCTCTCTCAAGGCTATTGTCAACAGGTGTGACTAGTTGCCACACCTCATGCTCCTGAAATAGGGAAGTAGTTGGTTCCTACCTAAAACAAAAGTCTAAGGATCCAACTAAGTTTTCCCATTCCCTTTATAGAAATAACTTGGCAAGGTTCCAGTGCATCTATCTGCAGTAGAAGCTACATGAATTCTCACTGACTCTGCTTCTTTCTCCCAGCATTCAGTTTAGCTTTCCCCTCAAGCTCTACTCTGCCCTATCACAAATCAAAGCAGCATCTTTATTCATTAACCAATAAAAACAACTCATAGATAGAAGGACTTCCCATGTTATCTCCCCCTTTCTATCTAAATAAAAAGGAAGGTTTTAACATTAACATAGTAAAATTACATATAACAAAAGAGTTATCAAGCAAAAATTATAGTCACAATATTTATATCTACTTTATCTTTTATCATAACTAAGAAAAACTATAACTATTATTCAACTCATCAAGGAGTCCAGAGGATATAATATTACCCACATAAACAGAAAATGTATTAGAAGCAACTTCCAAAGCTCTAGAATTGACAGAGACATCTTGCTGCCTAGACAGCCATCCAAAGTTCTTCTGTATTGTTGTGGGCACCCATTTTCAGCCTACTGCACCATAGTATCTAGCAGATTTTCCATGAAGCAGAAAATTTCAAAAACAGTTCTGCCTATATTGACAGTTTGTCAGTCACTTTCTTCTATATCATGCAATTTGTCTAGCAGACTCTTTCATGAAACAGGAACCCCATAGGACTGTCTTACCTTCTTTAGGCAAGTTCAGCGTCATTTTTCTGTGTTTCCTGAAAGTCCAGTCATGTAGTTTAGGCAAGAGCAGTTTCTTGCCCAAATGGCTAACAAACTCCTTGGGAAGCCTTTTTGACGCCCATCATCCTCTTGAAGTAAATTGGTGCTGCCAGGAGCAGATGTGTCTCACTGTCATGAAAAGTTCTAAATTCTTAAAACATATTAAATGCCATATTCTGCAGTTTTGTGAAAGATTTAAAGAATATCTATCCATCTGAAATACATCTCTGTACATCTAGAGAACCTAACCAACATGACTACAAGCTTGACTATTATAAATGACTATTAGCCTGTATTGCTTAAGTATCCATTACATTTTTCAATGAGCTGCACAAACACAATACCTTAACCAAGAACATATATATATATATATATATATATATATATATATATCGCATATATATATATATATCTCAGAATTAATCTTAAATTTGTATGAATAAACCAAGATCCATACCAATGCAAATCTCTATAGCATATCCTCCTTTCAATGTAAACAAACTTTTATAAGCAATATTTGGAAATTTGGGCATTGTTCTTGCCAAACTGCTTCCTCATTTTTGCTTGGCAAAGTAATTTTTGGGGGTGTTCATAGCAACCTCTTAGGGGGTCTTGGTCCATCAAACTAAATTAGTCTGGAAGGAATTTTATCTTCTGTGGAAACAAAAGAAAACTCTCTTTTCCAAAGCAAGAAATTCTTAGACAAAAATTTTGAACTCAAGACACATTTAAAGCATATATTTTGGTTTAGTTTAGCAGTTCATACAACAAAATGTTTCTCTGTACTTAGCTCTTTCACAGTCAAAAAGTTCAAAGAAAATACAATAATATACATAATCCAGACTCTCTCTGTATATTCCATCTTTACGTGACTTGTTTTTCTTACTCTATTACTTTTTCTACAATTTCACTCTTTAAAGACTTTGTTTTATTTTTAAAAAAACCACTTACTTTCTTTCATAACGATCTATATTCTTTTTCTTCTCTCTCCCAAGCCTACATACATTATCCAATACTGTGACCCATATAGAGGTCTTTGTTTTTAATCTCAATCTGTCTATATTGCATATCTGTAATCCTTCTCTGACCAGGATCGCTTTTTTTTTAAAATGCAAAGCAGCATGACTAGGATTAACACTGCTTTGCCTTCTGGCTCTGCCCAGTCCGCCATGGCAGTGGTCCATTAACTGCCTCTGAGGCCACAAGGTGGGAGCCAAGCTCATTCCTTCAACTCTGGTAATCAGTTGGCCCATGCTGCCACCAAGTAACTTGCAGCACACTGCTCATAAACCCCATTCAAATGCTTGGTCTCCTGAAAATGCCAGAGTTCGTGCTGGTAGTATGAACCAGGAAGCTGCTGTTTTTTAAAGAAATTGCACAGTTTTTACTGCACCTCTCTCAAAGGAGCCATGGTGCCTCTGCTTGCTGTGAGCAAATCAAGAAAAAAAATTGTGGCTACCAAGAAAGTGTGCTAAATGTTTTATTTTATGAATTGTTTATTTGGTGTCTAGAAATTAACCAAGCATTCTCAGGTTTTAAATGGATATAGTTGGCCACATCGGCAACAATCTGTTGGGAGACTGTTCATTCTTTCCTGGCCACCCAGAACAGAAATAATCACTCAGAAACTATATTAATAAAATTACTGCTTGGCCAATCATTTAAGAGTATTGCTAGCTAGCTCTTATACCTTAAATTAAGACATTTTAAATATTTTAAATTTTACCACAGGGCTTATGGTTTATTGGCAAGTTTCCAGTGTGTCTGTCCCCAGTGGTGGCTACATGGCTTCTCACTGACTCCACCTTCTTTCTCCAAGCATTCAGTTTAGTTTTCCTCTCTAGCTCTTCTCTGCCTTATCACAGACTAAAACAGCTTCTTTATTTACTAATGAATAAAAGCAACACATATATAGAAGGACCTCCCACATCATCCAGATGGGTACTACATACCAAAATTAAATCAAGAAGAGGTGAACTATTTAAATAAACCTACAGTCTACAAGGAAATAGAAGCAGTCATCAAAATCCTCCCAATCCCAAAAAGCCCAGAGCTACATAGTTTCAGTGAAGAACTCTAACCAGAACTTCAAAGAGTTAATACCTATACTCCTCAATGTGATCCACATAAAAGAAGCAGAAGGAACATCGCCAAACTCTTTTTATGAGGCTATAATTGCTATGAAACCAAAACCACACAAAGACTCAATCAAGATAGAGAATTACAGACCAATCTCACTCATGAACATAGATACAGAAAAAATAAAACTCAATAAAATACTGACAAAATGAATCCAAGAACACATCAGAAAAATCATCTACCATGATCAAGTCAACTTCATCCCAGAGATGCAGGGATGGTTGAACATACAAAAAACTATCAATGTAATTCACCATATAAATAACTGAAAGAAAAAGCCATATGATTATCTCATTAGAAACTGAAAAAGCATTCAACAAAATCCAACATCCCTTCATGATAAAAGCCTTGAAGAGACCAGGGATACAAGAAATACATCTAAACATAATAAAAGCAATATACATCAAGCTGACAGCCAACATCAATTAAATGAAGAGAAACTCAAAGCGATTCCACTGAAATCAGAAACAAGACAAGGCTGTCCACTCTCTCAATATGTTCAACATAGTTTTGAAGTCCTAACTAGAGCAATAAGACAACATAAGGAGATCAAGGGGATACAAATTGGAAAGGAAGAAATCAAACTTCTGCTATTTGCAGATGATATGATAGTGTACATAAGTGACTCCAAAAACTCTACCAGAGAACTCCTACAGCTGATAAATACCTTCAGTAATGTGGCAGGATACAAGATCAACTCAAAAAAATCAGTAGCCTTCCTATATACTAATGATAAAGAAATTGAGAAAGAAAGAAGAGAAACATCACCCTGCACAATAGCCACAAATAACATAAAATATCTTGGGGTAACACTAACCAAAGAAGTGAAAGACCTTTTCGACAAGAACTTTAAGTCTTTGAAGAAAAGAACTGAAGATCCAGAAAATGAAAAGATTTCCCATGCTCTTGGCTAGGTAGGATCAACATAATAAAAATAGCAATCCTATTAAAAGCAATCTATAGATTACATGCAATCCCCATCAAAAGCCCAGCACAATTCTTCACAGACCTTGAAAGGACAAAATTCAAATTAATATGGAAAAAAACAGGATAGCCAAAATAATTTTGTATAATAAAGGAACTTCTGCAGGCATCACCATAACCCTGACATCAAACACTCTTATAGAGCTACAGTAATGAAAACAGCCTGGTATTGGCATAAAAACAGACAGGTTGATCAATAAAACCAAGTCAAAGACCTGGATATTAATCCAAACACTTACTAACACCTAACCTTTGGCAAAGAAGCTAAAATTTTACAGTGGAAAAAAGAAAGCATCTTCAAAAAATGGTGATGTCATAACTGGATGCCAATCTGCAGAAGAATGCAAATAGATCCATATCTATCACCATGCATAAAACTCAAGTCCTAGACCCGAATGGAGAGGGGAGGGCCTTGGACTTCCCACAGGGCAGGGCACCCTGACTTCTCTTAGGACTGGAGAGGGAGGGGGAGGGGGAGTAGGGAGAGGGGGAGGAAAATGGGAGGATGGGAAGTGTTGCAAATTTTTAATAAATAAATAAAAACTCCAGTCCAAATGAAGTAAAGACCTCAATATAAATCTGACCACACTGAACCTGATAGAAGAGAAAGTAGGAAGTAGCCTTTAATGCATGAGCACAGGAGACCACTTCCTCAATATAACCCCACTAGCACAGACAATAAGATCAACAATAAATAAATGGAATCTCCTGAAACTGAGAAGCTTCTGTAAAGCAAAAAACACAGTCCATAAGACAAAAAGGCAGCTTACTGAATAGGAAAAAATCTTCACCAACCCCACATCAGATAGAGGATTCCAAAATATAAAAAGAACTCAAGAAATTTGAATAGACATCAAATTTCCAAATAGTCCAATATAAAAATAGGGCACAGATCTAAAATGAGAATTCTTGACAGAAAAATCACAAATGCCTGAAAGACACATAAAGAAATGTTCAATCCTTAATCATTAGGGGAATGCAAATCAAAATGACTCTGAGATACCATTTTACACCTCTCAGAATGGCTAAGATCAAAAACACCATGGATAGCTTATGCTGGAATGGATGCAGAGTAAGGGGAACACTCATCCATTGTTGGTGGGAATGCAAACTTGAGCAACCACTTTGGAAATTAGTATTGTGATTTTTCAGAAAATTGAGAATCAACCAACCTCGGGATCCAGCAATACCATTCTTGAGCATATACCAAAATAGTGCTCCATCATACTACAAGGTCATTTGTTCAACTCTGTTTATAACAGCATTATTTGTAGTAACCAGAACCTGGAAACAACTTAGACACCCCTCAACTGAAGAATGACTAACAAAAATATGGTTCATTTATATAATGGTAAAAAACAATGACATCTTGAAATTGGCATGCAAATGGATGGAACCAGAAAAAAAAACATCCCAAGTGAGGTAACACAAACCCAGAAAGATGAACTTGGTATATATTTACTCATAAGTGGACACTAGCTGTAAAGCAAAGGATAATGATTCCTTGACCCTAAAGAAGCTAAGTAACAAGGAGAACCCTAAGAGAAACATAAGTAGATTTCCCTGGGAAAGGAAATAGACCAGATCTTTTGAGAAAATTGGTAATGGGGAAGAAGAAGGGAGGGTGTAAGTGGAGAAGGGTAGAAAGGAGGGGGAGGAGAACTTGAGGGAACAGGATGGTTGAGATGGGCAAAAGACAGAGACAGAGAGAAAGGAAAGCAATATCTTAATTGAGGGAGCCATTACGGGGCTAGAAAAAAACCCGGCATTAGAGGAATTCCCAGGAATCCACAAGGATGACCTCAGCTAAGACCCTAAGCAATAGTGGTGAGGATGCCTGAACTGGCCTTACCCTGTAGTCAGATTGATGACTTTCTGACTACATAGAGCCTTCATCCAACAACTTATAGAAACAGAGGCAGAGACCCACAGCAGAGCAATGGGCTGAGATTCCAATGGTCAGTTGAAGAGTGGGAAGAGTGAGAATATGAGGAAAAAGTTCAAGACCATGATGGGTAGACCACTGAAACAGCTTACCTTAGCTAATGGGAGCTCACCAACTCCATCTGGATAGGGAAGGAACCAGCATACAACCAGGTAAAACACTCTGAATGTGGGTGACAGTTGAATGGCTGGGGCAGACTGTGGGGCCACTGGTAGTGATACCAGGATTTGTCCCTACTGCTTGTACTGATATTTTTTTTGGAATCCTTCCTCTTTGGTTTCTTACTCAAACTAGATATGGTAAAGAGGGCCTGGGACCTGCCTCAGAGCAATATGCCTTACCCTCTCTTAGCAGTTGATGGGGTGGAATTGGGGAAAAGTAGAGGGAACTGAAGGAGGGGAAGGAGTTTGAACTGGGATTGGAAAGTAAAATGAAACAGAGAGTTTTTCTTTTAAAAAAAAATAAAAAATAGGCATGATAATGAAAGCTGGGATTTATACTTTTGTCTTTAATACAGTGGATAATTTTTTATTATTTGTGAGCTATTTATTAGTTTGGTTTTCTTTGATGTGTGTGTGTGTGATTTGCTTTTGACTGTTGTATTAGTCACCATTCCTCTTTATTTAGATAACCAAAAGGTAAAAGTAAAATACAACATAAACACTCACATTTATAATTTTGAAATAAAAAATTCAAAATAAAGTTAAATAACTCAACCTTCCCCAATAACTATTAACTGCCAATAGCTTTTACAGATGAGCTGAACCCATGAGCCCCTCCCCACTCCGTGCAGAACACTGACTTGCCTTGTCTATACCGAACCTGTACTGGTGTATGCATGTGTTTTGAGCTCATGAATGCTATGGTCCTATTATGCTTAGAAAACAGCACTGCACAATGTTCCTTCCCGTTCTTTGGCTCTTAGATTCTTTCAGTCCCCTCTTATACAATGGTCCGGGAGTTCTGTAAGGGATGATACGAATATTTTATTGAAGTCTAAATATGCAGAAGTCATTTATTCCTAGATCTTTGTAAACAAGTCTTTGCACTAATGAAGCTGCGAATGAGATAGATTCCCTGCTGAAGCAGATAGCTCCCCTGCAACAGAATATTTGTACACTGTGGAAAAATATGTTGCTGTGATTGGTTTAACAAAGAGAGGAATGGCCCATAGCTAGGCAGATGATATTGAATAGGCAGAATTTCTGAGGAGAGAGAGAAAGAGGAAGTAGAATCTAGAGATTCAGAGAGCAGAATATATAGAATGGAGATGAGGTAATGAGTGTCACATGACAGAATATAGATTTGAAGATATGGGCTAGTTAAGCTATAAGAAGTAGTTGAAAACAAGTCTAAACAAAGGCCAAATTTTCATCATTAATAATAAGTCTCTGGCATGTTTACTTTGGTGGGATGAACCAAACATAGTCTAAGAAGAAAGCTTGCTACATTCCATAACATGGCTATCCTGGTTATACTCAGTGGATCACAAAATATAAATAAATACAAACTAAAAGAAATAATAGGAGGAAGAGGAATTATTTGGAAGAAAGAGGTGAATAGGGTGAGGTGATATGGAGGTGTAGAAATAACCATAATATATTATATACGTGTTTTGAAATTGTCAAAGAATATTGATAACCTTTTAAAATGTGAAAGTTGGTAAATATTCTTGAATCCCTGGTTGGGGGGGGCTTTCCTCCACCAATAAAATAAGCCACATACAGATGAATTAATAAGGCCAGGTTTCAATAAACAGAGCAAAACAACTCCCTGGTAACTCTCAGAAAGGCAGGAGGGAAATCATGTGGTAGGTCTAGGGTTCAGGCCTTAAAGACCCTGTAGGCATGGTCTTAAGCAACTCAGGGAGTGGGAAGACCCACTGTTAGTCTTCCTGAGGGGTGGGGTTTGGAGAGGGAGGCAAGGAAGAAATTTTATTCACCTAAACAAAAATTTCACAGATGTGTGATAGAGCTTCACATTCTATTTCCCTTGCAATCTGATAGAATAAGGAAACAAAAAGTCTGGATAATGAGACTGATAACATTAGATTCATATTCAAACATCATTTACTGAGAAATAATAATGAGATCGCATTAGTATTGAACACATCATACAAAAATAAACAAATAATTCTCACACAACACATGTGAAGCTCTTCTACTAGAATCCTAATTTTAAGTAAAAGGAAACAAATGTTGAAGGAGAAATAAAGGTTAAATATTTTCCATGTGTAAAGAAATGTGATATTTCTGGAATTGTATGAATGAAATTTCCCAGAAAGAAATCACATCTTACTCAAGTGAACCTTCTACAATGCTTACTTAGTGATTAGAATTTCAGTGATTCTGGACAGTATAGAATGTTACAGAACCAGAAATTAATCACAGTTCATCTCTTGGGCTATCTTCGCACCTATTTCTCAATGTGACCATTCTACAGTTCTTTGAAATATTCAAGTCTTCACAAGCTGAGAAGCTAAACAATGTTCTCAGATAACATCTGAGGCCTACAACTGAGACTTTTATCTCTTTGTTGCAATTTATCTACCCAATGATTTTTAATCAATGTTTTTGAAAACTGTGTTGATTTATGATTTTCTTTGTTGTAAATCTTCATGAAACTGTTACGAAATTGGAACATGGCATTTGAGGATACCTGAATCTGTATTCTGGTCAAGGTTACTCATATTTAGCTCCAGAATAAATTGTCTTTTATCCTCAGTAGAATGAGTGATGTGGGATCCCCCTCTGTATGCTGTGAATGTCATTGGTTAATAAAGAAATTGCTTTGGTCCTATAGCAGAGCTATAGGGGAACAGAGCTAGGCAGGGAAAACTAAACAAAATGCTGGAAGAAAGGAGGTAGAGTCAGATAGAAGCCTTGTAGCCCTGCCAGAGCCAGAGGGGAACTTTAACCGGTAAGCCACAGCCATGTGGCGATACACAGATTAATAAAAATGGGTTAAATTAAAAAATTAGCCAATAAGAAGCTAGAGCTAATATGCCAAGCAGTGATTTAATTAATACAGTTTCTGTGTGATTATTTTGGGGCTGAGCAGCTGGGAACAACCAAGCTGCCGTTCCTCCAACAAATGAGAATTTTAACTTTCTCAGGGAGAGTAGTGATTCTTGGAATATGCTTGGTTGCATGCTCATGTAAATGTCAAATGTTTATATTATTCACAGTACAATTGTTATCATTCATAGAGACTGATTTGTGTCTGCTGGACTTGGAAATCTGCTATTTCATATTTAAACCAGAAAATGGTAAAAGTATATGCTTCCTTAGATTTGATAAGGAGTTCCATAAATACCATGCTGTCTGTCTTAGTGCACAGTGGCCTGGCTTGAATACCTCTCTGCAAATTTATGTGGATTTCTTTGTAGTTGGAGATGGCTGTCTTGTTTCAATTTTCAGGTTAACTGTGGATTGCTCTTTCATTTTAGATTGGTCTGTTAAAAATCACCCTTAGACATCCCTCTAAACTTTAGAGTGTGCAATACGTCCATTATTTGCACATCTGAATCCTCCTTTCAGGCCATTTCCACTTCCTTTACCTCCGCACACTCCCCAGGCTTTCTTTAAGTTCTGATTGAAGACCATCCTACAAGCTTTAAATTTAAAGTCAAACTTGTATCTGATTAAGTTTAACAATGAATTTTTTTTCAGCAAAAAAGATAACTCGTGAAAGTAGTTTAAAGAGCTAGAGGGAATATAGTATAAAGTACCATTGTTGACATTTGATAGAAATAGAAGTTCAATAGAAAAAGTACTTGCAATTCTTTTGATAAAGATTGATGAAGAATGTAAAATGAAGAGTTTGGAAGGTGATTTATAAAGAATGAATTATACAAGATAACTCTCAAAATATGCAACTATTTATTCACATCAACTGAGTGTCCAGTTTTCTTAAGAAATATAAAACATAATACAATTTGTAGCTTTAAAATACAATAGAATAAGTTTAATTCTTATGACTTTTAAAGTACAGATACAACTATTTTTGTCAGGTAAGGTAGTAAATGTCTATAATCTCCATACATGTGGAGGTAGGGAGAGCAGGAGTTCAAGGAAAATCTGGGCTTCAAGAGATAAATGAGACACCCTAAAAAACAAACAAAAGTACTTCTTCCTGGTTGGGCACATAGGTCACTGATAACAGTATTTTCCCAAGTACAAACTTTACAAAAAGAAACACGCACGCATACACACACACAACATTAATCATCAAGTGAATGAAATACACAGGGTATCAAGTAAATTTTAAGGTATCTCTAGTTTCCAAAAGAATTCATTAGAGTATCAGGAACTGAGCTCTTCTTATGAAAAAATATTGAAATTGCTGAAAAAAATAATGATATATCATTTCAGTAAGCATCAGCTCTCGAGAGATTTAGGGGATCACAAACATTCACTACCTTAGCTGACACAAATATTTAAGTGTCTGATTTCTAAAATAACTCTACATGGAAAATAATGATTAACTAAGATCTTGGTTCTAAATCAAAATTTTAAAGTATCTGAAAATTATATTTATAAAAGAGGTTTGCAACAAGACATGAAAAACAGACTTATTTGTGAGAATCTAACTTCATTTTAGTCTCATTTTGATGTTTTAAATATACAAAAGGAAGCTAATTTAAAATAATCAGATATATGAAGGATATACACTCATATAGGCATATAATTAATATTCATACAACAGGGTGTTAAATAGCTATCAAAAATCCAACATGAATGAGCCACAATTGATATGTCAAAGCGACAGGAAATAAAACAACTCAAGCACGCATGTTTTCAAGTATAGAAAGCTTAGAATGGCCAAACAAACAACTTAAAAAAAACAAGAATAGTTGAAATACTCTACTCTAAGAAAATATAGAAAATATACTTTTCAATTTCTTTCTGCTATCCTAGATAAATTCAAATTTTATTTTAATTAAGTTAAAGTAGCGGGATCAAATTTCTAAAGTGCCACTAACAGATTAGTTTAAATGTTAACAGAGAGGAAGAGATTGTCAGTGGTGTTGGAAAGAAACTATCAACGTACTCCACAGTAGAAAGAAAAGTTTTTTGGGGATCAAACTGCCAAGGCCAGGTCTGAGGTAGTGGGGCAAAGAGAAGAGCAAAATGGGAGAAAAGCGAATAGTCAGCAGGATGGGGATCTTTGTTTACACTTGCTGATCCACTGGGCACCTTTTCCTTTAACCTTTGTGGAAAGATTAAAGGGGGTTCCCAGAGGATTAAGGATGTTTCTTGGCAAACAAAAACCTTCCTCAAGAGATCTGCTTTTCTGGTAAGCAGAAACCTCCCTTTAGAATTGTTGACCTGTTAGCAATTCTATTTATTTGGCCAAAGTCCTTCTGTTTAGGACATTGTCACCATGCACAGCCACTTTTTTTTTTCCTTGGGGGCAGGCAGGATTAGGGGCCTTTGACCTAACAGAAATGACAACAGAAATTACAACAGAAATGACATTAAATAGTAGGAGAGCAACTTGGGCTGAGTTTTTTCTAGTTCCATCCATTTGTCTTCAAATTTCGTGATGTCGTTGTTTTTAACAGGCAAGTAATACGCCACTGTAAATGTACCACATTTTCTTTATCCATTCTTCAGTTTGCTATGCCCAAGTTAATTATTACCCAAAAGAAACTCCATGGGATTGGATTCTACTGAAAAAACACAAGAAGATTTTTTTTTTAAATTCAAACTCAAGTTTGGACTTCACCTCCGTCATGCTGTGGGTAAGGGAAGAGCAGCCCCAAGTCACGGAAGGGGAGAACTTTTAAAGGGGAAACACCATAAACAGGGAAGTTCATATCTTGTCATTTTGGGATTGGGTAAGTTATTTTCTGAATTCATGGGTCAGTTTTGACAATGTATCTTCAAGGACAGTGTGTCTTCTAGTAAATTCTGGATCTACCTAGCCTCTTAATTGACTATGTTTAAGGTGTTCATTCAAATTCTGCTATTGTGGCACATCTCTGGGATTGAGATCAACCCCCATTCATTATATGGTTTAAAATGAAGCCCCTTCTTTAAAATGGAGTTTGCTAAGTTAGGTCCTCACAAGTCAAGAAGAATCTAGGTTGCTTCCAGTTTCTGGCTATTAAAATAACATTGCTAGAAATATAGTTGCACAAGTGTTGTGGTATGATTGAGCATCTTTTGGTTATATGTTCAAGAGTGGTATAGCTTGATTTTGAGGTTTATTGATTCCCAGTTTTCTGAGAAACCACAATATTGATGTCCAAAGTGACTGAACAGTTTACACTCCCATCAGCAATGGAGGAAGATTGTCCTTCTCTACGTCTTTTCCAGTGTAAGTCATTTGTGTTTATGATCTTAGTCATTCTGACAGGTGTAAAACAGAATCACAGAGTCAAGGATATTTGAAGGTAAATGGATAGAATGAGGAAAAAACATTCTGAGTGAGGTAACCAAGACCCAGGAAGGCAAATATAATATGTACTCACTCATAAGATGATACTAACCATAAGTAAAGGGTGACCATGCTACAAGCCAGAGGCCCAGAGAGGCTGGTCTGTAAATGGGAAATAGATGATATCTCCTGGGTGGACTGGAGGAAGTAGGGGTAGGAACTTGAGGTACTGGGTTGGATTTGGGGGGAGGGTGCTAGAAAAGGTGACACTCAGGTAGAAACCTGATGCAAGGAAAACTCCCACAAATGTACAAGGATGACCCCAGCTGAGACTCATACAAACAATAAATACTTAGCATGAACTGGTCATCTCCTATGGTCAGATTGGTGACTACCCTAAATGTCATGAGAGAGCCTTCATCTCGTAACTGATGGAAACATGTCCAGAGACCCACAACTGAACATTATCCTGAGTTAGGGGAATCATGGCTGCAAGAGGGAGGAAGAATTGTCAGAGTCAGAGGAGTCAAAGATAACACACACACACACACACACAGAGTAACAACTAACTTGACTCATGGAAACTCAAATCTAAACCAACAACGAGGGAGTCTGCATATGACTGACCAAGGGCCTCTACATATATGTGACAGTTGTGTAGCCTTTTCTACTTATGAGACTCCTAACAGTGGGAACACAGGTTGTCTCAGACTTTTTTTTTTTTTTTTTTTTTTTTTTTGGTTTTTGGTACCCCATTTCTCATACTGGTTCACCTTACCCAGTCTTAATGCAAAGGGAGGTGCTTAGCCTTGCCACTACCTGGTATGCCATGATTTGTTGATACCTGCCCCTTTCTTACCAGAAACAGAGTAGGGGTCAACTGGGGGGAAGGACAGAGGGAGGTGGGTTGAAGGAATGGGAAGAGAGGAGGGAGAGAAAGATGTGGTCAGAATATGAAATAAAAAGATTCATTAAATTTTTTCAAAAATGAAAAACTAGCAAAAAGAACTGTAAATAAGTATATTAAGTGGGACATAAAGAATAAAAGAATATAAATGATTCATAATTAAATTGTATTAATTATATTCTAGTGAAAAATGCTTCATCTAAAAGAAAATATTTGGGGGGATAATTTTTTAAAAGATATAAAACAAGATCCAACTGAAATGTAAAGAAAATTCACAAAGTTAATTCTTAACCAAAATGAAGGTATACTTTAGAAATAAAAGATAAAGAAAAAAGTTCATTTGTATTAAATATTAAGCAACATGCTTTCCTGTATAATAAGGCTGTGGAAGAAATAGCCAATGCACTGGTGAAGGAAGCACTTCTTCTAATGGACATAAATTTACTATAAATGAATATAGTCACTAAACAATGCCCAGCTCAAGTATGAAATACAGAGATTCCTCAACATCCAGAACCTAGCTTGTCTAATAAAGGTATCCTTGAAAAGTAGAGAGGGAAGACCAGTTAAAGCTGCCATGGAAGTATCAACTAGGCATAAGGGAAGGGATATCTTCCCACTAAGACAAGTATCAGCATCAAGTATAACATTTGATTGTAAAGCAAAGAAAAGGTATGCTTAAGATATAAGAAAGGAAAATGATGCGCATCAGGATGACCAAATGGTCTAAGAAAGGAAAATGACTTCATGAAATTGATGTAAGAAAATGTTTCCGCAATGTAGAGCAAAAAATCTCTATATAGAAAAAATAACACAGATTAATAACAAAATCTAGCATCAATGTTTTTGAAAAACCTTTGCAACATGAAAAGTATAAGATTGTCAATGTCAAGAAATCAAAACACACATAAACCAAGTAGTCTCCTATGGTACACTTGTAAAAAATCATGTAGAAATGTTGGATTTGGGAAATACAGCATCAGAGGCTTAGTAAAATTCCACAGTCATTGTTAAACAAAAACAAAACAAAACAAACAAAAAATATGGTATTTTGTTAAGGGCAAAAAGAAGAGCTGTCATTTTCAGATCTGTCTCCAAACTCTGAGCTAAAGAGTGGGGAGAGGTAAGGACTATGCCAGAGGAAAAGAGAGGGAACTGATATTTAGCTTCCTTAAACTTGAAACCAGTACCCAGACCCATCAGAATTAAGTTCAGTGCCAAGTAGAGTCCTACAACACTTATCTGAATGGAAGTTCTCACAGACTGAGATTCTGCAATTGTGCTGATCCTGTAGTTAACTGTCCTAAATTTTTCCCTTAGACTTAAGCAGTAAAGGAGAGAGTCAGATTCTACCTAATGGGATGGAGGCGTCAATACACAAGATTTAATCTTAGATATTGGGGCAACGCTTTCATTATGGGACCCAAGAAAGGCAGAAATCTAAAGATTACTACCTATAGAAAAATTTGCAGACAGCACTTAAACCTGCTTCTACATTAGGTAGTATTGCTTGGTTGTCATGTATTGACTGACTCTGTGATAATCTTTGTATCTTTATCAATTTCAATAGACACCTTTACTATTTATAAAAATCTTGGCTGTCAATTTTATACCTGCAGGTACTGAAATCTATCATTCTGTGCTTTCCTGTGCTTTAGGCTTGCTGACATGAGATTAGATGGCAATCTAGTACTTTGTCTTTGATTGACTTTTATCTCTTCTAGATTTTAATAGTTTTTGACATCTTCATAATACATTGTGGAGATATTCTTTTCTGGTCTGGTTTACTTGAACTTCTAAAAGCGTCTTATATTTGAATATTAATTTCATTCTCTACATTTGAGAACATTTTTGATAGAATTTCTTTATGCAAATTATCTAATTTTTAGGCTTTATTTCCAGTTCTCTTTCACCCTGAGGATGTTTAGGTTTGTTTTCAAGTGTATCCCAGAATTCTTAGATAATTTTTGTCATGTTCACCAAATGTCACTTTGATGGGTATATACTAGTAGTTCACAGCCTTCCTAAAGAGAACTCAGGGAGTTGAAGGCCAGCTGCCAGAGGAACGAAACGTGCTTGAGGACAGGTAAAGTCACAAACCATGTGGCAAACATAGACTAAGAGAAATGGGTTAATTTAAGTTGTATGAACTAGTTAGCAATAAGCCTGAGCTATAGGTTGATGATTTTGTAATTTATTTAAGCTTCCATGTATTTATTTGAGAATGGTGGTCAGGAAAGAAGAAAAACTCCACCTCCATTTACAGGATAGTTTGAAAATGATCTATTTTTACCATCAGCATTATTTTACATTTCTTGACTTATGTTCATGAAAATTTCAATAAAAATAAAGGCTAAATGTATATCATAAATATTTCAATGGCTATGCTAAAAACTATATACATATACAACATACACACACACACACACATAAAACAGTGTTGGTGACCCTTATATCTTACTATACAAGACATAAAAAATATAGTATCTTAACGTTTCCCAGATTGTACTGGCTAGTCCTATGTCAATTTGGCACAGACGAGAGCTATCTGAAAGGAGAGAATCTCAATTGAGAAGATCTCTTCATAAGATACAAATATAATATATTCTCCTAACTAGCGACTGATGGGGGAGAGTCCACTCTGTTGTGGGTGGTGCTATCCCTGGGTTTGTCTTGGGTTTTGTAAGAAATCAAGCTGAACAAGCCAAGGGAGGAAGCCAGTAAGAAGACCCCCTTCATGGCAACTGCATTAACTCCTGCCTTTAGGTTCCTACCCTATTTGAGTTCCTGTCCTGCTTTTATTCAATGGTAGACTACAATGCAGAAATATAAGTCAAATAAACTCTTTCTCTATGGCTTGCTTTATAGTCATAGTACTTCAGTACGACAATGGAAACCCTAACTCACAAATTACATAATGGAAAACTGTAACTATCTATTTTAAAAAGCAAAGTATTTCATTATTAGTACAAAAACAAAAAAAGACGACTATACACTTGCTATATTTCAGAAGATTTTTTTTCTTTTCTCACACACAATTTAAACCTGTAGAGAAAGTATGTAGCATTAACTCCATGAATCAGGTGGTTAGATAAAAAGACAAATAAGTCAAGTTTGACTCAGTTTTAAACTATGTCCTTGATTTTTGCCAAGTAGGCCAAGCACATTCTAGATGCTGATTTCACATTCAGATGGTGTTTTCTGTCTTTGCATATTTAGATTTTGATTTGGCTTAAAAAATACATAGTGGGTATTTAGTGGGTGACGTTATTATATTACTACTATGCTGGCATTTTTAGTGATATGATTAAGCATAATGCAGAGAAATTTAGACACGCAATAAAATGCATTCCCAAGTAGTAAGACTTTGGCATATGATCCCAATGACTTCTGGGAATCAGGAAATTATTTTTCATTTCTGTTTTAGTATTAAACTAGCACAGTCTCTCATACACAAACACACACACACACACACACACACACACACACACACACACACACAGCATGAACGCTTGAGGGAAAGGCTTCCACTTGGGTTCAGAGCTGTCAATCTTCTTTTCAAGCTTCAGAAGTGTCAGAAGCTTTCTTTGTTCCACAAGAGGCTTACTGGAACCGCTGCACACTGTGTCAACTCCAGGCACAGCCTTTATCAGCACATCCTTTTGAAACTGCCATTGAACCGCAAGGACCTAAGAAGTGATAAGCATTAATAAAGCTCTGTCCCTTTTATCCCTCTGCTGTTCAGATTTATTGCTGGATTCTTTATCTAAACTTGGGTTTCAAAGTCTAGACAAATGAAATTCTTGCCTTGAAAAGTACTGCTAAACCCAGCTTGTTGTGAGATGTGTCGGTTTCTTTAATCATTTATTTTTTTGAATTAATCATTATTTTCTTGTAAGTGACTTTGGGCTGTAATTGGAAAGATTCAGCATACACGCCTAAGTTGTATATTTTATTTTTAAAATTGCTTTTTATGTGTGAATAATACATGCATATATACACATTTATAGATATTAAGACATTTATAGATATTCACTGATATTAAGCAAAAATAAATTGTAATATATTTATGATAACACTTAAATGGGTAGAAAAGTTTTTTAATTTATTTTGTTAAATGAGAATTTCAATATAACTTTTTATTCTTTTCAATATCTCTGTTTAAACACCTTAAATATAATACGTGTGTGTGTGTGTGTGTGTGTGTGTGTGTGTGTGTGTGTGTGTGCATGTCCTTGGCTGGAGACTAGGCCTGGGTGTCTCTAGGCCACCCTGATTGGAATAGTTCTTCCTGTGGTACAACCCTCAGGTACTAATGGCCACGTGTGGTGACTCAGACTCTTGACCTTACGGCCATTGTTGTTAACAGGAGCCATGGACATCAACAAAGACCAAGGCTGCAGCAGAACCATGGAACCAGACATGGCCCTTGACTACAGCCCAGGCCTAGATGACACCATGGCCCCAGGTAGTAAGCAGGCCTCCCACATAAGCCTGTTCCTCACACAACCTTCACCTCTTCAGATCTGCCTCTCTCCACAGGACAAGAACCATTCTGCCTCCTCTCTCTCTCTCTCTCTCTCTCTCTCTCTCTCTCTCTCTCTCTCTCTCTCCAACATATTTCCTCATCTTAATGGTACCTAACCACTTACAGTCCCAGGCAGGTGTGTGTGTGTGTTCTGTGTGTGTTCTGTATGTGTGTGTGTGTGTGTGTGTGTCTGTCTGTCTGTCTGTCTGTCTGTCTCCATCACCTGGTCCTAATGGCACCCAGTGTTTCCATGGATTCTTCTCCCCTACCTATGGCAAATGGCCCCAGGTAGGTATATGTGTGTTCATCTATATCTGCCTATTCCTAATAACAATTTTATTTTCAAACAATTTCTCCTTTAGTCCATTCTTGTTCATTTTTGTATATGATGCAATATTTTTCTTCCTATTGAGTTTAAACTTCTCAATGCCTATTATGAATTTTTTTCAGTTCTCCTTCTTATTACAAATGCCAAACTCCTTGAAATCGTCTCTTTTAATCTACCAACTTCAAACTGCTTTAATAACATTATCTATGCCCTCCTTTCCTATCACTTACATCTTCTGACCTCTGGGGTGGCCTTCAACTCAGTTAATCACACACAAAAAGACAATTTATGTTTTTCTTGATTTTAGGATAAAATAAAACATATATTTATAGATTTGAGTTGTAAAATAAATGTTACTCATTTTAGGTATATTAATTGTTGTTGTATATTAATTGTTGGTGGCTTTTAATAATATAGAAATAAATTTATATTTCAATATAAATATATTAAAATTGTATATGAATATATACCTATATTAATATAAATACATTAATGAAAATAATAAAGAAATATATTAAGCTATCAGTAATATTAAGATACAGCATTGATCCACTACCTCTAGGTATTACAATCTTTTCATCTCTTTCCCAAGATGATCCCTGACTCTTTGTAGGAGGTATGACATATATGTCCCATTTAGGACTGAGCACTCCACAGTTTTTATTTTATGCCTGTTGATCAGTTGTGGTATTTTGTGCTGTCATCTACTGCAACAAGAAGCTTCTCTAATGAGGGTTGATGTATGCAATAACCTATGAGAATAATGATAAGTCATTACTAGTAGGTTTAATACCATCTCCTTTTAGCAGAGTCAGCTTGGTACATTCTGACACCAGATGTGGTAATGCATGCCTTTACGCCAGGCACTTGGAAGGCAGATACATGTGACATTCTATAAGTTCAAGATTTCAAAGAAAATTTCATTCCAGTCAGTGCTTCCTAGTGAGACCCTGTCCAACTATAAATAAGTAAAAATGATTAAATTATTCTCTAGTACATCTTTGTTCTATGCAGTCATGGGCTCTTGGTCCAATTTAAGGTATTAAATATGAATTCTGTTTTGTGCACAGCGCCTTAAATCTCATAGAAAGCAGTTACTGACTTCCACAGCATCCACGTCACGACTGTACAGGTGGCCATGTTTTGCCAGGTTGCTTGTTATTGTAGCTAGCAGGGTTCACAGATGGGCAAGACTACTGAATATTTCACTCACCCAGTAGCACTATATGACAGCTACACACACAAACATGCAAATGTACGTACAAGATTGTACAAGATCAAGCCATAAGCTCCAAGCATGGATTGGTGAGAAACACACAAAATCCTGCTCTTGACTGAATGTCTATGACAGCTTATGGGTGATATAGAAGTGGAGAGCCACTTGGCTTCAAGGCTGTGCCAGTGTATGACTCAGCACTGATGTATAGATAGGCAAAACTAAGTGAACTCAGTGAATCTAATTAAATACCATGGGGAATTGGGACAGAACACTGACTGGGCAGAACTGAAGGAAAGATAATTGAGTTACGGTTTAGATCAAAAGATACTATATGCATGTATAAAATTCTGAAACAAAAAGAAAAAGTAAACAAAGATAGAGAAGAATTCTATCACCCCTAAAGTTTCTGGCCTTGCATTCACCACACTCTACTGACTCCATTCCAAAACTTCACTGGGCTGCTGCTGTTGCTGTAGTTCTGTCTCTTCTAGAATTTCCTGTTCAATGTGATTGAACTAATCACTTTGAAGGTTACCATCTTGGGTCTGTCTCCTGAACATTTTTCCTTTCACCATGCTGTGATGTATGTTTTGTTTAATTTTACTGAATTGTAAACTTGCGTCTATGGGTGTCAAAACTCGTTACCTATTTGTCCTCATTTCTGATTTATTACAATTATAAATAATACTGCTGTGATCATACCTGTTGAAGTCTTTATGCCTAAATGTATTTTCACATCTCCTAATTTTGATGTAGAATTGCTGGGACATGTCGGCGCAAATCTTACTTTATAAGACATCCTCACAGTGTTTTGTCATGTGCATGTATCATTTGCCTTCTCAGTAGTGTTGCTTGAAGCTTGCATTTGCACTACACCAGGATTCTCAGACGCAGCGCTCTTGACATACTGAGATGAAAAGCTCTTGGTTGTGGAAACTTCCTTGTGTAGTTTATGTGAGACACAGCATCTTGTGTCCTCACACTGTAGACAACAAGAGAGAAGTTGTGCCAGGCGGTGGTGGCACACACCTTTAATCTCAGTACTCAAGGTCCAGAGACAGGAAGATCTCTGTGAATTCAAGGCCAGTCTGGTCTGCAGAGCTAATTTCAGGACAGCCAGAGCTACACAGTGAAACCCTGTCTTGAAAAATAAAAAAACAAAAAACAAAATAAAAAAAAAACAAAAAAGGAAGAGAGAGAGAAAAAAATTGATAAACTCTCCTCCACTTATAGAAAATCTATTTCAAGAGGATAAAACACACTCCCCAGAGGCAATAATTTTCCCAAATAGAAGATCACCCTTCTTCATTTCCACCAATACTTAGATTTCACAGCCTTTTAATTTTTCCAACTAAGTGTGGAAATAGTAATATATTATTGTGGTGTTTGTCACAGTTAGGTTATGGAATTTTTCATAAAAGTCTGTGTACAAACACTTGCCTTCCAGAATGGTATTACTGGGAGACTATGGGAAATGTAAGGAGTACAGCCTAGTAAGAGGTTTTTAGGTCATCAAGGCTATAACTTTGAATGACAGGCCGGGACCACAGTGAACAGTTGATAGATGGACATCATTTCACATCTGTAAGCAGGTTTCTGTCACTCCCTCCAGGAATGGAGTAGGTAGAGTGCAGAGGAAACGCAGAGCTAATTTCACCGACCACGACCATACAGAAATAACTATTTGAGTGAGAAAGACCTCTGCAGCCCTCTGTGCTGAGGGAGAATACTAATGGGCTGCCTGCTAAGTATCGTAGTCCTAAGTGCACAAAATGTTCCCCGGTGCCCGTAATGAGCCTAGTAAAAATCGCCTATTAGACAGTTAAAACAGCTTGGTCAGGATCCCTACTAAACTCAGGGTTGCACTTGATAACTGGAACTTTGTGACGTCACTCACTCAAGATAACTAGGCACAGTCCTAGAACCTACGATGACCCCTGGGCAGTATATAAGCCCAGACCAAGAGCAATGCTCTGCTCTGCATATCTGGAGAGATACCACCTTGATCTATCCTGTAGCTGGACAGTCTTCTCTAGGATCCGATCCTCCAATCAGAGACTTCTGTTAGAAATTGGAACTGACCGATCAGCTAAGATAGATGACAAGGTGAGCAACCTTGGTGAGATAGGCTTAGGACCATAGTTAGGAATTTAGAGTGTGAGCCTAGTATGATGACTCTAGCATAATAAAATATAACGTTTGTTATACTAACTATATGTATCTAGCTTTCTGCTTGCAACAATAATGATGATAAATAATAATAATAGTAGTAGTAGTAATAAACACAAATACCAGAAGGGAGAGGAAAGCACAAGAACTTAACAGCTATAAAGTACATGTAACAAATCACCCAATGACATTAAACTTTCAGTCTTGAAATAAATGGAAACGGATTTAATCCCAGTCCATTAAAAGAAAATACTATTTCATATTTGCATACATATGTAAAGACATGGTCACAGATTAATCACGCAGTAGTATGATCATGGGAGTTTATGTAGTGTTTCCAAGCTAATAAAGTAGCTATCACTTTCCATTGGTCATCGCATATTTTGGGTGACTGACACTTTGACTGTATTGAAACATGTTTGCCTGTCTCTGTGAGTTTCAGTTTGCATATCCATTTTGTCTCTTCTATGAGTTTCATACCAATCAAAAATGTTCTTTCTTAACTATTTCTCTCTAATTAAGGCATATATGAACTCCCCTCTGTCATTAAAACAGTCATGCAAACTTCTTCAGTAGTGTCTGGAATCCACAATGGTATGTAATCATTCTGATTTTCTTTTTCTAAACTTTTAGCAAATAATATTACAGTATCCCCAGTGTTACAAAAGCAAGCTAGAGTTACTCCACAGGAAAAATCAAAGAACATCAGCCACCCTTGGCATTTGTATCCACAGAAGCTGCTTTCTTAACATGGCAGTATTTAGGATGGGTTATTGTTACAGTGAACTTTGAACCATGGCTGCTACAATGATCACAGTTATGTGATACAACCCAGGATTGTGATCGTAAAGGGTTGATAACACAAAAGCTGTCCATTTACCATTCGGGGGAGAGTAAGAAGCTTCTAAAGAGGAATAAGTTAAGAAGAACAAAAAATCTTGCAAAGATGCAAACAGCAAATTTCCCAGGGATTAGGCTTTACTTCCTTCCTATTGAAAGTAAGACTGCAAGAAAGCAAATGGAAAATGCCCTTTAAAATACTTCTGGGATCGTTGAGAGAAAACCACACGGGTGAATCCAACTTTAACAGACTGCAACAGGGTAACTGAGCGAGACATTTGCCTTGCACGCAGAGCCCTGGTGAGGGGTGAGAGGCTGGCATAGGATGCTCCCAGCTAGTCTTGATCTCTCTGTTACTCAGGTGCTAGAAGTTGGCAAGATCATTAAAGGGGAGCTCAGCAGCAGCCAAGTGCTTTCTAGAAGGGACAACAGGACTGCCTATCCATGGTGGTAGGTGGCTGAGCCTCCACGGTGCCCAAGCAGAGCTACAGCTACTTGCAGACAGCTTATCATACTTTAACCTCTCAAACCTCGACTGGGACATTTCTTTTCATCTTCAGAGACTCGTGAAATAAAAGTGCCAACATTATTTTTTTTTTCTCCTTGTCTGGGTATAAATAAGCAACTCTTCTTGGCAAAATGTTTCTTCAAGTTGACTCCAATTGGAAAATCCACTTCAGGACACAGGGTAGAGGCATCATGGGAAGATCTGGGCAGGGGATCAAGTTCTGTCTGATGAGAACCGGATGGCTTCCCAGAATCTCAGAGGACGTCAGTGGCATGTCAGTGGTTTGGAATGAGATGTCCAATGAACCTGTCAGTGCAGCTGCCAGACGAATATGCAGGATTTCCTGGAGCTGCCCGCTCTCTGACGTACACGTATATGTATTCTGCTCTCATTCCAGGGTAAAGGGACATAGTTTATGAGTTAATTACAGTGCATTTGGGGTACATAAGGTTACTGGAGTAAGAAAAGTAATCGAATCAGGAGACTTTGGGTGCGCCACAGCTGATTTACAAAAGGGCCCGTTCATTTCTTCACTTACTTCTGTGCTCTCTGTTTCCACAGTAGAGGGTATTCTTTCTATCACCTGTCCCTGGGTAGTAGAAATATAAGTATCCCTGTGAATGTTAGAAGCCATTCTCAAGTTAGATTTTCACTGGAAATAAGCTATTGGCGTACATTTTATAGAACTTCAATTGAGTATGTGGTGGATATAGAGGCGTTTCATAAAGGAGCTGCAGAATAGATCAAGCCAATGGAAATCATTGTACCTCTCAGTTGGCTGGATTCCATAGTATACATCCTAAATTATTTTTTAGGATAATAATCATTTTTTAGGAAATCCTAAATGTTATTTTTTCTGGATCTTGAATTTGCATTCTCAATATTATACAAATAACAATGAATGCATAATTAAATAATTACGGATGATTCGTTACAATAAAGTATGTGTATAACAGGAATTCAAATATTGATTTAAAAAGCTGAATGCCTTTGTGAAGAATGAATAAAACCACAACTTCCCCATTTGGAATTTACCTGAAAAGAGATTTAAGACTCTATTGCTTCCTAAAAATCACTAACAGATTCTCTTACTAAATAACAAGTATTTTAAATTTTGTTTTGTAAAAAAAAAAATTGATAAAGAAGAAGTACAAACTAACAAAATTAGAGCGGCAATCATATGGCATGAACAGCCAAAACATCCTATTGTAAACATCCCCACCATTAAAAATAAGCTGCAATGTTCTATGCTCATAGATAAGTATCCCTAAGGTGACATTTTATTTTACAACATGATCCATAAAATAAATTTCATCTTAAAAATATCCCAACCAATTGGCAATTGAGCTGGGTTTTAGGAACCCATTCCCATGCTGGATTACCTTGCCCAACCTTGATGCAGGAGGAGGAGCTTGGTCCTGCCTCAGATTGATGCATCATGTTTTGTTCAAGCCCATAGGAGGTCTGCTCCTTTCTGGATGGGGAAAGGGGTAGATGGGAAGCAGAGGGAAGGTACAGGTGGAGAAGAGGAAGAGACACTGTGATGGGTATGTAAATAAATGGAAAAATCAATAAATATTAATGTACTACAAAATAAAAAGATATAAATTGAAATATTTTAATTGAAATGGAAATTTTATTATTCCCCCATTCCCTTTTCTCCCTACCAGCTACTCTCCCATGAACCCCTCCTATGTACTCCCCATTCTCAATTTGATGACCTCTTTTGTTTTGATTGCTATTATTACATACACACGTGTATGTACATGTGTACGTTCAAGCACAAATAAAAACTTTGCTGAATCTGATTTGCTGTTTGTATGTCATGGGACAGCCAATAAGGGACTATCCTTTGGAGAAGCTAATGCCTTTTCCCCAAATCATTAGTTGCCTGTAGTTCTTTTTCAAGGATAGAATCTCATGAGATTTTCCTCCTACAGACACATCTACATGACAGGCCCTGCATCTAGGGCTCATGGAATTTGAACAAGAGGGGAGAAATATCATAAAAGCCAGACAGCTATGATGTAAGTTGTGAAACCATCGATTCTAGAAATGGCTACACTGAAACTTTTTTTTTTTTAAGTTTAAAATGCAGCAACAGAACTAGGGAATTAAGAGTATTTGCTGCTCTTAAAGAGAACCCCAGCTCAGTTCATAACACCCATTTCAAGTAACTCACAATGTTCCATAGCTTCAACTCTAGGTGATTTGAAATCTTCTGGTCTCTATGGTTACCTACCAGCACCATGCGACACATACACACACGATAAAAAAAAAATGAATACCTTTCTTTCTTTTTTTTTTTAAAATTTTGTTTTTGGAGACAGAGTTTCACTGTGTAACAGCCCTGGCTGTCCTGGAACTCACTTTGATGAGTTCCAGACCAGGCTGGCTTTAGATTCATAGAAATCTATCTGCCTCTGCCTCCCAAGTGCTGTTCTGCCATACCTGGCTTAAAAATGAATACTTTAAAAATTCCGCAAATATGGACAAAATATGGGAACAGAAATGTAACTAAAGAGATACAAGGATGATACACCAGTGGTAGAATAAAATCGTGAACATAAAAATTATTAGGAAATTGCCAAAGAAATAATGAGGTAACATTGCAAGGGCTAAAATATAAAATACCGACCAATGTAGTGGGCGTGGTCGATCGATAGAATAAACAGACCAATACTATATAAAAGATTTAGCTTTCAATAAAAAAAGGGAAAACTTACACCAGAATCCCAACCATGGGAATGCTGGATCCAGGCCAGAGAGAGGGAGGTAAAGAATACCCGCAAGGTTTATAGGTAAACTTTTGCCTTAGGGCAACACACCCCACAGACAGAATGTGATTGGTTGAACTCCCCTATCAGACAATGCCACATGCTGACTAGTACATGGAACACGTGACCTCTCATTCACAGCTAAACACAACGTACCTTAGGAGAGAGTGTGACAGTCTCTTAACACAGTCAAACCAGTTAGTCCTGCAGGCATTGCCCTGAATCTACCCAGAAAAGTATTGTCCACATAAACATTAGTAGATGAATGTTGAGAACAATTGTCATTTCAAGGTCTGTGAAAAGCTGTGTTGAAATTTTGATGGAGATAGCAAAGAATCTGAAGATGACTTTTGGTAGGAAGGCCAATTTTTACTGTTAAAAATGCTGGCGCCATGCACATGGGAGATCTTTCCATCTTCTGATATCTTCTTCAATTTCTTTCTTCAAAGAATTGAAATTTTTATCCTATAATTATTTCAAATTATTTGAAGGTCTTGTGAAAGGTGTTGTTTCCCTGACTTCTTTCATAGTCTCTTTGTCATTTTTATATGGTGGGGGGATATTGATATTTTTGGGTTGAATTTGTATTCAGCTAATTGTTGAAATTGTTTATCACTTGTAGGAATTCCATGGTGAATCTTTTAGAGTCAGTTATGTATACTATCATATCATCTGCAAATAAAAATATTTTGATTTATTTCTTTTCAATTTGCAACCCTTGATCTCCCTCAATTGTCTTATTCTTCTAGCCAAGTCTTAAAGAACTAAATGGAATAATTAATGGAGAGAATGAACAACTTTATCTTGTTCCTGATTTTAGTGGAATTGCTTTAAATTTATGTCTGTTTAATTTGATGTTGACTGCTGGTTTGCAGTAAAGTACCTTCATTATGTTTATGTATGTTCTTTGTGTCCCTAATCTCTCCAGCACTTTTATCATGGAAGGGTGATGGATTTTGTCAAAGGATTTTCCTGCATCTAATGAGATGATTCTGTGTTATTTTAGTTTATTTGGAAGATGACATTTATTGATTTTTTTTATATTGAAACATTCCTGCATTTCTGGGACAATTCTGATGTATTCTTAAATTCAGTGTGCAAGAATTGTTTAGAGTATTTTTGCATCTGTGTTTATAAGGGAAATTAGTCTTTATGAAGTTTAGGTATCAGGGCAAAATGGGGCCTCATAAAATGAATAGGTAATGTTCCTTCTGCTTCTCTTTTGTTGAATAAGTTGAAAAGTACTGGTGTTAACTCTTCTATGAACATCTAGTAAAATTCAGTGCTAAAACCATTTGGTCCTGTTTTTTTTTTTTTTTTTTTTTGGTGGGAGGGGGGTTGGGAGATTTTTAAAAACTGCTTCTATTTCACTAAGGGTTTAGGTCTAGTTAAATTGTCTGTCTATCTGATCTTCATATACCATTAGCTGATAACTGCTGAGAAAAATATTTATTTCCTTTAGATTTTTATAATAATGTGGAGTAAAGGTTTTCAAGGGATGCCCTTAAGATTCTCTGAATTTATTCAGTTTCTGGTGTTATGATGACCTTTTTAAAAAACACATTTTTTTTATTGATTCTTTGGGAATTTTGCATCATGCACACCAATCCAATTCACCCCTCAGCCCATGCACACCCCTCCTCATCCCTGTAGCAAGACCTCAAAAGAAAAGCCCCCCAAATAAATTAAAAACAAAACAAAACAGAAAACCCACCTTTCTCCTCCATCTTTCCACCATCTCTTCATTCATCCTAGTGGCCCTGGGAGAATGTCGCACAGTACAGTGTACCTTTTTGTACAATCAACCCTACCCACAGATTGTTTGTTGCAATGAGTCATTAGTCTAGTTCAAGGCCTCCAGGAAGCCATCAACACTGGCCCCTCAGGACTCCTCTCAGAAATCCTGCTGTTGCCCTGAGTCATGGGACTCCTACAGCTTTTGTTCTGTAGAATTAGTTCCTTCGAATGCTCCACCAGGTTGTAGAAAGGGTAGATGCTAAGGTGTGGAAACTCAAGGCCTAGGACATGGGTCTGGGTAGGAGTTGAGCTGGTTGTTCCAGGTCACTAGCACTACCCGTCTCAGGTGAGGGGTGGAGCCAGCTCTCCTAGGCCCATAGCACGAGGTCCAGCTCTCCTACTCCCCTGGTGAGGGGTAGGGCCATCTCTTTTGCATGCTTGGGGGTCAGGTTAGGGGACAGATCCCCCAGAACAGGTAGGTCCAACTTTAATGCTGCAGTTTTCAACTAGGGGTGGTACCAGATATCCTAGGGCCAGTGAGAAGTGTGGCCAGCTCAGCAAGGCCCTTGGATTTTGATAGACATGATTCCTATGACCTTCTGTGGTAACACGGGACACGGACACCAAAATAGATCCCAGCTACAGCAGAAACACAGACCCAGACACGGTCCTGGATAGCAGCTTCTGCATGTATGCCACTAAGGCTCTGGTGGCAGCAATCCTGTTGTGCTCTAACTGGGACTAAACCCACCACAGGCATCTGCACATTCCTCCATGATAACAACAGCCATGGACATCAACCTAACCCTTGGCCACTGCAAGGCCACAGACCCAGACATGGCCTCTGGCATCAGCCCAGACCCAGACACCAGCCTCACAGATGGCCCCGGTGGCGGTATGATGCTCAGATACCAACATGGCCTCAGTCAGTGGCCTAGACTCATGGTATCCATGTGGCCTTTGGTGGTACCATGGGTTAGGATATCCTGCTCATCAAAGACCCTGGCTGTGGTTGGACCATAGACCCAGACATGGTCCTAGGCAGCAGACGAGGCTGTTGTCACCATGGCCCCAGGTGGCAGCACAGGCTCACACCAGCATGGCTCCAGTGGCAGTGTGGCTCGCAGACACCAGCATGGCCCCAGATGGCGGCCCAGACCCCTGGCATTGGCATGTTCTTCTAATGTATCAGGACCCGTGGACATCAGCACAGACCCTGGCTTGAGTAGATCCACAGACCCAGACACAGCTCTCAGCGGCAGCACAAGCCTGTTGATTAATATGACACCTCGTGGCAGTGCAGGCTACTCTGATGTGTAGGACTCCAGATGTAGCATTACCCGCGGACTTCCACCAGGCCTCATGAGACAGTCCAGACCCCAGGTATTTGCATTGCCTTCAATGGTAAGAGGAACTACAAACATCAATAAACCCCAGCTGTGGTAGGGCCAAGGACCCAGACATGACCCATGCTATAAGCATAAGTTGGTATATCAACAAGGCCCTGGGTGACAGCACAGGTCACTCGGATTAGCATCTGAGGGCATCATGACTTTTGGACACCAACATGGACTCAGGTATCTGGCCAAACCCCAGTCATCTGCACAGCCTTCAATAGTTATTAAAGCCATGACATCAATAAACATTGGTTGCTATAGGGTCATGGATGTAGACAAGGCTTTTGGGAACAGCTCAGGCCCAGATGTCATCATGTTCCCTTGCGGCAGCATAAGTCACTCAGATCGGCATGGCCTCAGCAGCGCCAAGGCCCTTGGACACCACAGTTGCCACAGGCACTAGGTGGGCCTGTAGATCTCACCGAGGCTGGTCCATATTTTTGTTTCTGATTTGGTTAATTTGGATATTTTCTCTCTGACTTTTTGCTAGTTTAGATAAAAGTTTGTCTATCTTATTAATTTTCTCAATAATTCTTCATTTCATTGCTTACTATTATTGTTGTTTCTATTTTACTGATTTCGGCCCACAGTTTGAGTATTTCTTGCTAAATACTTTTGGGTGTGATAAGTTCTTTTTGTTCTAGAGCTTTTAAGTGTGCTGCTCAGTTTGTTTTTTTATATTTTTTTGTTTGTTTTTATGTAGGAATTTAATGCTACATACTTCCTCTAAGAACTATTTTCCTTGTGTCCCATAAGTTTGGGTATGTTGTATATTCATTTGCATTGAATTCTAGAAAGTCTTTAATTAATTAATTAATTAATGTCTTGACCCAGTTTTGATCAGTAAAGAGATATTAATTTTCCATATGTTTACAAGCTATATTAAGCTTCTGGTGCTTATATTCAGCTCTAACCCATGGGTGTCTGTTAAAATACAAGGAGCTATTTCATTTTTCATGCATCTGTTGAGACTTTCTTTGTACCCCACTAAGTGGTCAACTTTATAGTAAGTTCTATGATGAGGAGAGGAACAAATAGTATGAAGAAATTAATAAATCCCTTAAAGAAAATGCAAAGGGTGGCAAGAGTTAATAAAATGGTTCAAGCCCTGAAAATGGAGATAGAAGCAAGAAAGACACTGAAACTGAGATAATTTTATAAATGAAAAATTTAGGAATTTGAACAGGAACTAGAAAGGCAGGCTTCATTAACAGTAAACAAGAGGTAGAAGAGTGAGTCTCAGGTGTCGAAGATACAATAGGAGAAATGGATACATGAATCAAAGAAAATGTTAAATCTAAAATATTTCTGAAACAAAACATCCAGGAATCTGGGACATTACTTTTAAAAACCATCAGAATAATAGAAGTAGAAGAAGAATAATCCCAGCTCAAAGGTACAGAAAATACTTTCAATAAAATCATAAAAAATTTTTTTCTAAAGAAGCACATGTAAAGGTACAAGAAGTTTTCAGAACATCAAATAGATTGAACCAGAAAAGAATGCCCCCCAACACATAATAATCAAAACACTAAACATACAAACCAAAGAAAGATTAAAAGCTGCAATGGGAAATACCACGTACTACATAAAAGCAGACTTATCAGAATTGCACTGACTCCTCAATGGAAATTTTAAAAACCAAAAGGGCCGGGACAGATGTGCTGCAGATGCTAAGAGATCACAGATGCCAGCACAGACTAATACACTCAGCAAAATTTTCAGTTACCATATATGGAGAAAGTAAGGCATTCCATGGTAAATTCAAACTCAAACAATATCCTATCTACAAATCCAGCCCTTGTAAATATGCTCCGAACACAAGGGCACCCACATTCGCAAAAGAAATATCACTGCAGCTTAAAAATCATAGTGACCCTCAAACAGTGATAGTGGGAGACTTCAGTACTCTTTTTTTTTTTTTTTGTAATTTTATTAAATTATAAAAAGTTTCCATTTACGCCCCTCCTCCCAACACCCTCCCACTCCCCCCCCTCCCTCTCCTCCTCCCTCTTTGTCCCCTAGGGAAGTCAGGGTCTCCTGCCCTGTGGGAAGTCCAAGTTCCTCCCCCCTCACTCCAGGTCCAGGAAGGTGAGCATCCAAACAGACTGGATCCCAAAAATCCAGTATATGCAGAGGAAACCAGTCCCAGTGTCATTGTCAATGGCTTCTCGGAAAGACTGCAGGCCAGCCACATTCAGAAAATCCGGCCACATTCAGAGAATCTGGTTGGATCACATGCTCGTTCAGTCACGGTCCATCTGGCCTTGGTAAACTCTCATTAGATCCGACCCCTTGTATCAGTGGGTGATAGTATCCCTCGCAGTCCTTCGTCATTTTCTTCCTCCTTTTGCTCCTCGTTTGGATCTTGGGGGGCTCAGTTCGGTGCTCCAACGCGGGCCTCCATCTGTATCGTCATCCAACGCCAGATGAGGGATCTATGGTGATAAGCAAAATATTCATCAGTATGGTCACGGGCCAAGGCCGGTTCAGGCACCCCCTCCTCTGTCCAGAGAACAATCTGGGGATCTCTCCTTGGACCTGGGATCCCATATATAATCAAGTTTCCTGTAAACTCTAATATGACTCCCTTAGTTAAAATATATTCTTCCCTGATCCCACATTCATCCTTCCTCCCTTCCCCCCATCCCGGTCAACCGAGCTTTCTCCATTCCTCCCCTACTCCCTTCTCTCTAACCCTCTCCCCTTCCATCAACCCTCCCACCCCCCCCCCCCATGCACCCAAGGTTACCTGGGACTCTTGACTATTTCCTACCTCCTGGCGGATAGGTAAATAATCTTCATCAGGTTCGTCTTCTTATTTAGCTTCTCTAGGATCACGAATAATAGGCTCAAAGACCTTTAATTATGGTTAGAATCCACTTATGAGTGAATACATACCGTGTTCCTCTTTTTGGGTCTGGCTTACCTCACTCAGTAAAGCGTTTTCTATGTCCATCCATTTGCATGCAAAATTCAAGATGTCATTATTTTTTACCGCTGAGTAAAACTCTAATGTGTATATGTTCCACACCTTTTTTAACCATTCTTCTATTGAGGGGCACCTAGGCTGTTTCCAGGTTCTGGCTATTACAAATAGTGCTGCTATGAACATAGTTGAACAAACGCTTTTGTAGTATGTTTGGGCATCTCTAGGGTATATTCCCAAGAGAGGAATTGCTGGGTCCTGAGGGAGGTTGACTCCCAGTTTCCTGAGAAACCTCCACACTGATTTCCAAAGTGGCTGCACAAGTTTGCATTCCCACCAACAATGGATGAGTGTTCCCCTCATTCCACATCCCCTCCAGCATAGGTTATCATTGGTGTTTTTAACTTTAGCTATTCTGACAGGTGTAAGATGGTGACTTCAGTACTCTTATCAATAGACAGGTTATCCAGACAAAGGCTAGGCAGAGAAATGCTGGAGCTAACGGTATTATAAACCACATGGACCTTACAGATATTTACATACTATTTCGCCCAAATACAAAAAGCTAGGGATAAATGAGCGTGAAGGAATCACAAAGTAGATCAAACAAACTTTCCAAATGAAGAATAACTTTCTCTTTGAAAGTGGCCTAGCCTCATGGACGTCCACTTACATTAAAACTTATCAAATGATTCCATGTTGTTATGTACAGTGTGTGCCATGTCAATTAAAACTAATTATGTCTTAATAAAAATTAGTAAAATAAAATAATAACTAGTTTTCAAACAAAACTGAGGAAAAGTTCTTTATCCTTAGTGTAAGCACTTGTCTCTCTTTTACTTTGATTATTTTAAGACAGGGTCTTACTCTATAGCCCAAGATGGTATAAAATATACAGCTTCCTGTCTCAACCTCCCAAGTGCTAGAATATCTTACCACTCATGCTTCCTCAATAATTACTTTTATACAATTTTCCCATAATCATTCTTCATAACTGCAACTTCATTTAATTCTGCAAACATTTTTGTAACATTAATCTTGGCACAGTGTGTGCCAAATTTTCTTCTCTGAGTAAGACGTTAGACATCAGTGTGTCAGGGGAGGGTATTTTAGCACAACAGCTAAGAGCAGTAAATGTACAGACCACCTGCTGGCTCTCTCCTGGCACCATCTCCATCATCACTTGAATAACCATGTATCCATTATCAAATTATCGGAGACTCAGGTTGCTCTAGTATCTAAGGAGCACAAACAAGCTAATATATTCAAAGCAATGCTTGAGCATGGTATGTGTTCAATTGTTTTAATTACTGTTATATTACTATTAATGAAATAGTGTTTCCCACTGTATCACTAGGGCTACGGAAAATAATAGAAAAAATTTATTTAGACACTACTGAAGCATTTTATACACATAATTCTCGCACACACGCTACACTCATTTATCAGTCTAAAAATACTCTGTCTGGAAACCTTCTGGCTTTAAAATCCCATTTTTCAATGGTTGAAGAAACCCAAGATTCCTTTAAAATATCAAAACAGTACACTTGAAACCAACTAATGTCGTCTCAGTTAGCAAACCGCAATTCAATTATCCACATGCAAGCAAAGGAAAATAAAACTCTATGACCCGTTTTAAAGGCCCTTGTAAGCAGCAGCAGCAGAGATCATGTGCTGTTTGAAAGCTATGACTCAGCCAAAACTTCAGATGCCTTTCAAACGCCTTGCTCCAACTAGGACAGACCTCACTGGCAGAGCTTTGTCAAGAGTGTCTACATTTGAAGCCATAGTTGATTAGATTTCTGATCCTTACCTTTAGGGACAGATGCAAGGAGAGGTGAAAAGGATAGATGAATGAATTAAATCTTCCTTTGAGGTCTGTTTGTCTTTGAGAACTTGGAGGAGCAAGATCTCTGAAACATCCAATCTTCCCTGCTCTTGCCAGCTTCCCTATGTTCGGGATGTCTGAGCTGATCACCCGTGTGCATGGTTAAGACAGGATTAGAATCGGCTAAACTCGCTGAGTGAAGATAAATGATTTCTATGAAAACCTATGCATTCACCACAGAGTCTAGGGACTGTAATAAAAAAAAAAACCCAATAAACTGGTATTTCACAGCTGGATCCCTTCTGAATGCCCCATCATTACGCCACCATCTTGCATACAGTTGGAGCATAAACAGTACTTGCCATTCTAATTTCTGACTCCTCTTCTTTGTATCTTACTAGAACACCCATAAAGTCAGCACATTAGCTGGCAGGTATATCATTCATTTGAAATTTATCAAGGGAAATGGCAGGTGCTGTGGACTTAGCTTATTTTTGCTAAACTGCTGAAGTAGGTGGGTCTTATTTCTATTATCTGTTTTCATTGGTTAATTAATAAAGAAACTGCTTGGCCTGATAGGTCAGAACATAGGTGGGTGGAGTAGACAGAACAGAATGCTGGGAAGAAGGCAATGAGGCAGACGGTATAGCTCTCCTCTCCAAGATGGACGCAGGTTAAGATCCTTCCCGGTAAGCCACCACCTCCTGGTGCTAAACAGATTATTAGAAATGGGTTAATCAAGATGTGAGAGTTAGCCAATAAGAGCTGAAACTAATGGGCTAAGCAGTGTTTAAGATGAATACAGTTTCCGTGTAATTATTTCAGGGGTAAGCGAGCCGGGAGCCAGGCGGTGGGAAGCGGCCCGCCATCGTTCCTTCTACAAACTGCATTGATGTCATTAAGAAAGATAATGAAATGTGCAAAGTAGCTATCATGTATTTTAAAACTATAAAGCCAGAGAGTCCCTTTGATCATCTATAAGGGTCTTGCCAAGAAAAGGCACAAGAAAAAGTGACTCTCTTGTTTACACAGTCAGGAATCCCATAAGAACACTAACCTGAAAGTCATAAACCCTATATGGAGAGGACCTGTAGGGTAAATAAGAGAGAAGAAAAGCATTAAAAAGGTAAAAAAAAATGAGATAAAATAAAAAGTAAGAAATGGGAGAGCCCTAACATTAATTATTAAACAAGGAGGCTCCAAGAAAAGCATTGAGTTAATTTTTTTTTTTCTGCATAGATCTTTCTACCTCCTCTTCCACAGGTTTGCCTAAGACCTGAGGGGAGGGATTTGATGGAGCTCTCCCATTTAGGACTGAATATTTCAAGATCTCTCATTCTCTGCATATTGTCTGGGTGTTCCAACGTTCCTCACTCTTATAATGTCTGGCCTCCTTATTTGTTTTTTTCCCATCTGTCAGCGGTAGAAAGAATGTAAGTTCTAGAGGGAATGGAGGACATTAAGAAAGCAAGGCCCTCTAAATCACCAAGATCTATGCATATAAGACTTCACAGAGACTGAGGCAGCATGCACAGGACCTGCACAGCTGGAGTCCAGAGCTGAAAGAAGTGGACAAATGCCACCACCCCTAACCCAGAAGCCATCTCAAAGTGATAAACACTTGCTAATGAAAATTTGGTTTCCTCCAAGTCAATCTTATTGGTGAAACAAACTATTTTTAAAGGTAGTCTGTGTACCAAGTGGTAGATGCCCAGCAGAACACTAGAACAGAAGATTCTGTTATAATGACTAAGTAAGGCAATGATCTGTGAGTATAGAAGAATGTTAGTAAGACTCATTTTATTGCTACATGTTTTTGTGTTTAAGAACAATAGTGTTTGCTTTTCCCACAGTTCCCTGGGATAGCTTGCCTCAGGTTTTTAGTCACCCAAACAGTGCTGAGTAGGGGTTCCATCTCATCGAGTGTATTCTAAGTCAATTCAGATATTGCTTGGTTACTCCTACAAGCTTTGTGCCACCATCACCCTAGCATATCTTACAAGCAGAACACCACAGTAAAGTGTTGAGGCTGGATGGTGTTTATGTTTCTCCTTTGGTAGCATGCAGAACCCCTCTATAAAAGACGCTAATGTGTTGGTGTAAAGACTCTATGTAGGTACCAGCTCAACTTTTTCATGCGTGTTGAGCTGTATAAGTGATGTCTTCAGCAATGGGCCCTGCCTTCATGTTGTGCAAAGCAACTTAGAGTCTTGAAAACATTCTGGGTTGTTTGGGGTTCCCATGGGACCCCTCGCTTTTGCCAACTACTAAATTGGATGTAACTCAATCCTGGTACTGGAAGCTTCATTTGCCGATAAGAGATAGCAGGTTGGGGGTGCTCTCTTCCCTATTATTTGGCGATTTTATTTGGATTGAACATATTTTAGGAAGTTTATATTTTTCCATACTCCTGCTCAAATGAGACTTAATTTTAGCAGTCTCTCTCTCTCTGTATCTTGTCCCTCATTTTCTCTTCCCTTCTCACCTCTACTTTAATCTTCTGATCTAGCTCCACCCACTAATTCATCCATAACTACCTGTTGTATTTCCCTTTTCTAGGGAGATTGATCTGCCTCTCTAATACTTTACTCTATACCCTGCGTTTGTGGGTCTACAGATTATAGCTTGGTTACCACTGACTTAACAGCTAAGATACTCATGTAAGCAAATGCATACTGTGTTTGTCTTTCTGGGTCTAGGTATTCTTACTAAGGATGATTTTTTTTCTAGTTCCATCAATTTACCTGCAAATTTCATGGTTTCATTTTTTTTTAATGGCAGAGTAATACTCTGTAAATATATTACATTTTTTTTAAAATCCAGCTTTCTGCTGAGGGGCTTCTAGGTGGTTTCCAAATTCTGGCTACTATGAGTAGAGTAGAAATGGAATTTATGACTTTTTAAAAATACTCTCAAGTCTTTTATTTTCCACAACATAAATTTAAATTGTAGAAATATCTATTTATAGCCAATAATATTAATTTTATAGAAAATAAATTTCCATGTATCAAAGTAATATTTCTTAAATTTTAAATAAAAATTTTAACACAATTTCTAAGAGGGTGGTAGGTTTACAAAAGAGAAGTGTCATATATAACATGAAGTAAATAACCATGTGAAAATGTGTAATATAAGCTGTGTCTCATACATTATTAGATGAGGACTCTTGGGTGACATTCATCCAAAGCAAGCATTCAGAGGATAGGAAAAGTGACCACAAGACAGATGTAGAGGGAGCGATGGGCCACTTCCCGCTGCCCGCCTCCTAGCTAGCTTTACCCCTGAAATAATTACATGGAAACTGTATTTTTTTATATATTGATCTAACCCATTTCTAAAAATCTGTGTAGCACCATAGGTGGCTTACCAGGAGGATTTTAACCTGTAGCTGTCTCGGAGAGGAGAGTCATGGCGACTACCTCATTGTCTTGTTCCCAGCATTTTATTTTGTCTACTCCACCTATCTAAGCTGCTGTCCTATCAAAAGCCAAGGCAGTTTTTTTATTAACCAATGAACGTAATACATAGACAGTTAACCCTCCTCCATCAGACAGAGGTAGGGGAGGGTAGGAAAGAAAAAGGAAGAAGGAAAGTGATGAATGAATGAAGGCAAGAAGAGGATAGAGTGAACAGGGAACTCCATGCACAGTGAAGACTGTAAGACATTAATAAAAGACTTCATTCCCTGGGGGTGACTCAGAAAAAGAATAAACAACTCTCATCCTCATCCAGTTGAAACATGGGTAAACAGCAAGCTTAGCTGAGGAGCTAAGTCATTGAAGTTCCACCCAGCTCAGTCGTTTTGTGCCATGCCTTGGAGCAAGTCACCATACCTCATAAGAGTTCTTTCAACTTCTGCATATTCAAGGCATGGAAGTTGGGACAAGTTTTGCTGAGATTCACACTTCAGTATTACTGATCTAAGAGGTTTGTGAGCACATATAAACTTTTGGGTACTGACTTAAACTGCACTCTCGGGCTTCTGGGATCGCCTGCTACTTAATTAGACCTTCCACACAGGAAAAGAACAATGAGCTAGTGTCCCATCTCCAACAGATGCCCACACCAGATGCTCAGACAAATACACACTTCATTTCCTCTAATGTCATCTACTGCTCATTTTTATACTGTCAAAAAAAGCCTTTTTAAGAATACTTTCAGAATGTAAAACAAAAAAGCAAATAGAATATAAAAAGAAGAATCACTATTTTACTATTTTCTCATATGCCTTTTTATGAATATTTTCTCTTTTGTTGCTCTGTTCTAGCACTTCAAATTCTATTTAATTCTTTCTGGTTATTCTAATTTGTCTTAAAATGTAACAAACAGAGCCCTGATTATTCACACTATCTCAGAGCTGTGGTCGATACTTGAAATTCTGGAGCCAGAAATAAATTTTTCTACCTCAAGGAAAGCTTTGATAAAAGCCTAGTATTACCAGCCTTGGCACTTGTAGTAAAGTAAGAGAAAAAAAGAAGAAGAATATTCATAATAGATTTGAGGATTTTGAAGAAAAACGAAGGCCACTCATAAATTGCATCCATCACATTAGTATGTTCAATAAGTCTTTTCCGGTGTCTCAGGAGGATATGGCAGAGAGTTCATGAGAAGAGGTCTATCCAGACAGAAAGCCTACCTTCAGCATTACCAAAGACTCTGAATTAACAATTCAGAATTCAGACTATCACTAACATCACCACTGGTTTTCTGATATTCCATTTGATAGAAGAGCATTGCTGAGAAAATCTAAAATCTAGTGAGTTCCTAGTCTGGCTGACCTGCCTATACTTCCTGCCTGGTTATTGGCCAATCAGCATTTTATAAATCAATATGAATAAAAAATATTTACAGTATATAAGAGCACAGCATCATATATCTTTATTTACAGTATATATTATCCCACAGCATCCACAGCATCTTATATTCACAAACGATGAAGTACAGTAGAAAAAATGAAATCTCTGAAGGGTAGAAATCCAATTTTTATTACTAGCTTCTTGGTTAGTGCCCCTTCAATTCATTTAAGTATTGGACATGTGCATATTTTAATAGATAATTGACAGATGCCATCCAAGTTCAAACAGTATGGTGTATTTAGCATACAACAAGGTGCTTACCAACAAATGTTTCATTAGTAGATGTTAGTTCTCCGCCATTGTCCCCACAGCCATCCCAAGTTTCCCCACTCCCCAGTGGTTATTTTTTCAGAAGGTCTATGCTCTGTGTTTATCTCTTTGTACTATGCCACGGATACAATCTAAGGACCTCTTGCCTTAGGATACTCTGGTATTACCTTAATCTTCAGTCTCATGTTTTATGTGAAACAAAATGTTTCCTCCAAAATACTGACAAAGTTACAAAAACTTTCTGTGATAGATTTGTTCAGCTTAAAGTTTCCACCACAAAATATTTTCAAAGCCCCTTTCATCTCACCATCGGCTGCCCTTTGTTAAAGTTCATTCTATACTTACCCACATGCCAAGCAAATTTTTCCTTTCCTTTTTACCAATAAGCAAATATATAAGCCATAGAAATGCAAATTTCAAAGCTGGCAGGACTTAAGTAACACACACACTCACAAACATATGGACACACATATATATATCTATATCTATGTCTATATAGAGTTAATATTGTATGGCAGCTTGATTGACTCTTGACGTATTCAACTAGTGACTTAAATACTATTTTGGGGTATGCCCATGTTGTTTCCAGACTGTATTAGTATTTGAATTTAGACTCAATAATGTAGAAACCCTTTCCCAGAATGGATGGGCATTTACCAGTTCATTTAGTGGGTGAGAAAGACAAAAACAAAGAGTGAATAGAATGAATTTGCCCTCTTGCCTGTCTTATTGTTTATGCTGGAACATTTTATCATTTTCTGCACTGGGAATAGTGTGCACCATTGATTTCCCCTGATTCTTTCTGGTCGCATATCAGTTAACAACACTGTCTTTCCAAGATTTTCAGTTGGCCAGTTTCACATAGCAAACTTCTGTTCTTCCGTTGTCATAAAGCAACTACTTCATTTTTTAAAAAAATCTACCTTTAATACTATTACATATCTATCAACTGTCCTTCTGCCTGACATTTATTTATCTACCTAGTATCTTATTTATCTATTCATCTAGCACCCACCTATCTATTTATGTACGCATAACTCTGTAACCGATCATCCGTTTAGTATCTATCTTTCTATCCATCAATCTATCTGTCTATCTGTCTGTCTGTCTGTCTGTCTGTCGGTCTATCTATCTATCATTGCATCTAATTATCTGTTTCTGTTATCATGAAGAACCCTGGTCTTCCATCTCCCTTAGCCTCTCAAAAGCCCGAAATTTCTAACTGAATGGCTCTCTTCTCAATGTTCATCTTCTAATACTCTTGTTTTGCTTCATTCTTCTACCAATCCCCCTCTAGTATCATCTTTAGTTTTCTCTCACCACTGAACTTATGGCCATTCTTTAATATTAATTTATTTTTCTGAACTCTCAGCATAAAAGAGAATGCTCCTCCAGAAACTCACCTCCTACCTCTACTAACTCAGTAAAACATAAATAATTTATTCATTGAGAGAGACTTGGACTCCAAATATTGAAGTTGTGTTTTATATCACTTTATCAAAACTGGATACATTTATTAGCATTGGATATCTTAAAAATAATTCTTTTGCAGAAATCTGATTGATTGAAAATGTGAAGAGAAAACTCATATTACTTTTAAACCCGTGTGTGTGTGTGTGTGTGTGTGTGTGTGTGTGTGTCTGTGTGTGTGTGTGTTACATGAGCATGTGCAGTTATGTGTGCTCACGAGTGTGGAAGAACAGGTGCTATGGCATATATAAAGAAGTCAAAGGGTAACCGCAGTCTTGATCCTTATATTTCACTTTGTTTAAGATAGGGTACTGTATTGTTTGCTGCTGAAAATGCCAGATCAATTGTCGCAAATTTTCAGAGATTCTCTGTCTCTACCTCCCATCTCACTGTATGACTGCAGGGATTTTAGAAGCATGTGACCAGTTTTATGTGACATCCAAAGTTCCAAACTCAGGTCCTCACACTTGCATGGAAAGTGATTTACCAACCGACTCATTTCCTCAGCCCCTGAAATGACTTCTCTGTAAGTGAATGACCACTCCCCATTATTTTCCTCTTATACCTGCAGCACACTGGTAGATTTTTATTGTTGGCTTTCAGACTTTGACTATTTTGCTTTCCACCCTATATCTTTGATTGAGAATGAATAAACTCAACTTTATTGTCAAAGTCAGTATTTGTTTAAAGACGCTAAATTCAATTCGGAATATTTGGTGTTGCTATGTCCTCATCTACAAACTTTCAAGCCTACTGATGCTCAAAACAGTAAGTCAGAGGAGCAGGATAAATCCTTTCCACAAGTTCCTGGTCATGACATCATCAATTGCCTTTTTGGGTACTTCGAAATTCCTGAAACACAGCAGGAGAGCTTATGTGGTGGTGGTTGTGATGGTGGTGGTTGTGTTGCTGCTGGTGGTGGAGGTTTGTGTGTTTGGTGTGCATGCATAGTCTTTGAATCATCTTTCTCTCTGCCCATAAATACTAATATAATGTTCTGGTTATCTATTGTAACATCACAAGCAGGATTTTAATTAGCATGATTTAATTTATAAAAATGTTCCCTACACTACCATATGCACTATAGATTAAGTGAGTTCAGTTCAACCTTTCCTGCTTTCAAGGAAAATAATATCAATATAATACCACTGTACAATGAAGACTGGATCCAGAATTATCTGAACTCAAATGAAATGTATATGCAATACAGTCTCTTCCTTCACATATCTGGTTCTTCAATTCTCCTCCATGGGACCTGTAACTCTATAAGGAATATTTAACATTCTTATTATCCATTACTATTTAACAAACAGCCTTTTGCTAATCATGACTTAGCAGAAAGACTATTTCTTATGGGTTTAAGTGGGCTCAGTTCAATGTTCCTTGCATGATAGAAAAGCTGGATCAAGATGATTGGGTCACACAATAATGACTGAGGCTATTGTCTAAAGATCAGACTTCTTTATTTGAGATGTAGTTCAATATTATAAGGAATAAGGAATGGAGACACTGTGCCCTGAAAAGCCAGAAACAAGCAGTATAAATCAACATCAACCCCAAAAAATTGCTCATAAAAGTCACAGGTTTGTTGCCCAGATACAAAGAAAATGAATTATGTCTCACTTTTCAATGGACTAAGTATTTAAGAACTTGTGTTCACCGTTGTTCACCACACACACACACACACACACACACACACACACACACAGAGCGCTTAGTAAACAAATATTAGGGTTATGCAACACCAAACATATCCATTATCACATTCAGTGCCCATAAATACTCACTGAGGTGGGAACTATGACGGCCATGTTTACCCACGCAGTAACTGTGAAGCAGGCTGTTGATCAGAGGTTCTGACTGAGGTTGATGCTCTTGTTCTTCATCACTTTGACACATAAGCCCAGATTTAGCTCAGGAAAAGATTCTACCAGGAAGATTTATCACCATTCATGTTCCAGTGCATAGCCAGCTCAGTAGACGCATTATGTATTCTCATGCCTTTGTGTTTGCAGAGATAACATGAAATTACAGTTCAGCTTCCAATGAGGCAATTTTTCTTTCAGTCCATTGCCAACAGATTTCATGAACCCACTGATAAGGCTCAAAATTATTGTTTAGCCACAGTTGCTTTAAAAAAAAATGAGGATTGTCCTTGTTTGCTTTGGTGGATTTTGAATTTTGCAGTTTACTGATTTGGGGTCATGAGGCAGAGATAAAGCTCAGTGCTTTCTGATCACATAGGAAAGCATGTTAGATTTTTATCTGGAACATTTATTATACCTTTCAATGACCCATGAGATAAAATAATACTACTGACTTTTAATACAGCTCTAAATCATGAGAATTTGTGATCAATGCTTAAACAATAATTAAAGAAATACGATAGCAAACTTGTTTTTAATGTTTGTTTTGTTGTGGCTATCATTTTTGTTGTGGTGGTTTATTTTAATAAAAAAAATCTCTAGAGTAATTAATAGTAGTCCAAATGGTAAAGAAAGCACCATTATTTCTTTGCTCGAAGCTTTGCTATTAAGTATAGTTGTTTTTTTTTATTGAAAGCATCGTTTTGTAGACATTTAGGTTTTCTCTGTTCTCATTTGTATCAAAAAACTACTTTTGAAAACAAATAATTTTCCAAACCTGTGAAATTTGACATTCTGAATTTCATATATCCAGTGATTTATTTTCTTTCATCCTTAAGTTTTTTATAATGCTGGGAACTCAGTATGATTCAAATGTTATCACAGATCGGTCTTAACTTTAACTCCTAAGTGAATTTACTTTAAAGAAAAAATATCTTCACCAGCCATCATCTAGACCAGACAACAAGTCTATGTATTTGTTTCAATATATTGTGTCTTAGAAAAGCAAGTCTGCATTTCATATTTCCCAAGTGACTCTGGTGGAGGAAACTCAAATGAGGATGGGAACTTTCAGTTTAAACTTTAAAGCAAAATGATTACCCATAATTATTATTACTTCTGATTTCTTTCCCCCACTTTCTAATTAATCCTCTTTAGGGACTAAAGAAAGGGAATGGGACTTAGAATTATAATAGCTTATGGCATAATCATATAAATAGGATAGTCAGTCTAAAAGCTTGAGTTCATTTCCTGGCTTGCTTCTCCTCACTGATTGAAAGTTTAAGTGTGTGTGTGTGTGTGTGTGTGTGTGTGTATGTGTGTATGTAGGGGGGACGTTAGATGCATAAAAAATCTAGAATAAGAAGGGCCGGAGAGATGGCTCAGTGGTTAAGAGCAGTGGTTATTCTTCCAGAGGACCCGGGTTCATTTCCAGCACCCACATGGCAGCTCACAACTGTCTGTACCACCAGTTCCAGGGAACCCAACACCCATGTCAAAACCACCAATGCATATAAAATAGAATTTTAAGAAATCTAGAATATATGTTAATGTACTTTCAAAGCAAAAAGAAATTTATTCTGGAGATTAAAATTGGCACCAACATTAATTACAAACATTGCAATGAATTTTACTCAGAAGGAAAACATACTTTTCTAACTACAGTTAGGAACCAAGACAGTCTATGAATAATAATGAATATTTCTAAAGATAATTTCTGAAATATGGTTAAAACATAGAAATCAGGAATCAGTTTTAATTCTACTAACAATTAGCTTGCTATCTAAGCTATCAAAGTTCTCAGCAAACCATTTTCTATGAGTTCCTGGGAATGGCAATGAGCAATGTTGATGAAGATGGTCTTAAACAGAAGCAGATTCCTGCTGTGAGAAAGAAAGCAAAGAGGAGAAATTTCTCCTTCATTGAATAATTTATTAAAATACCCAAAAGGGATGACAAGTAATATATGTTGAAGCACTACCACTTTCATTGCTAGAAAGTAGACTTCTCTGCCCCTGCAAGCCTATGAAACTCTAATTTAGTGGAGGAGACTATGCAGTGCTCTATTGATCTGTAAGAAGTAAAAGACAATCAATTCATAATGGCCCACTTAGGAATAATGAATGTCTTTCTTTCTCAATTCAACGTAGAGGAGAAAACGAGGGTATAGACAGGATAACAATAAAGAAAATGAGACTTTTCTTAAAAGTCATCCTTCAATTAGTTTCCATGACAAGATCCTCCAGAATATTTTTGTGAGCAAAGATCTAGGTAGTCAGGGTGGCATACTTGCTTCTGACTGGGACTGACTAATATATTATGAAAGGAATATTCCAGTCATTACTAGGAATTTAATCTTGCTTAAAATGTATTCTCATATCTGAACACATTTAGCACATTACAATAATGATACATTCTTCAGAGAAAAGAGCATTTCAATTGAACCGCGTCTGTTCTCATCAACCACGATGCAGTTAGGTTTAATGTCAATCACAAAGACAGCACATTGTTTACTAAATAGACTCAAAGCACATTGTGAGGAAACACCTGTTTAATAAACCTTTCATTTGATGATAATTGTTCTAATTGCACAATGACAATTTCACACACATTAATATTTATGTCAAAAAGGATTTGTTTTATATCTAAAAACAGAGACCAATACTATCTCCTAAAATTTGAGTGTGAAAGATAAGCAAGAGAACTGAAGAATCACTAAACTCTCAGACATTCCAATCCTGAAAAGTATAGCTCACCCACCAGTCAATCCTACATCCTGATGATTCCTCAGATCTCCACACAGCTTTGGTATGCAATGAAACAACGTTTAGTATTCTAATGTCCTTATGTACAAGGAGAAGCTTAAAATGCCCTCAATGAAGTATTAGCAAAGTTAAACTATAGATAGCTAAGTAGTTCAAACCATAGTTCAAAATTCAGAAATGATAAATATTTACATAGCACAAAATCTTTATCTTGTGTTCACAAAAGTTGCTAGCAAACTCATGACTCACAAAATCATGTTATTACCCAAAATAATGTTCTGACTAAAATGGAACTGGAAGCAAATAGTCCAGTAGACTGAAGCTCTGGGAAGTATGCAGCAATATCTGTTCCCATTAAAATCCTCAGTTGGTGATTACTTCTAAAATATACTCTCCAGATACGCAAGAAATATTACAGTCATGCTATCTCCCCGAGCATATTTTATTGCTTCCTTTTCATTTTCTATATTTTTGTTCCTTTAAATACTGCTGCATTTTACCCTCCTTAAGCTTATTTCCTTTTGCCCATATATTTTATTTTGTAAAGGTTTGATAGTTTTATAACGCTTTCATGACTATGTAAAGTCCTGCTCATCCAACAGAGTTCAAATTATATTTTTCTAGCTAGGAGAATGAGAAAGAGAGAGAGAGGATGGAAGAAGGAGACCGTGCTGTGCAAATCAAAAAAGAAAGAAAGAAAAAGCAAAAGAAAGAAATAACTACCATTTAATCAAAGAGAAAAAATGATCATTAGTAATATTTTGGGTACAAGTAAGAATGTGTATTATTCAAAATTTTTGAAGAAAAATAAAGGTAATTCTAAACCTTTAATTTATTTTCTGACGTAGCGTGAAACTTTTTTGTATTTATTTTTTAAAATCAAATCTGCATTTTCCCCTTCCTCCTCTCCTCCCAATCCCTGCCCTACACCTCCCTTCTCCCCACCCCACATCCAATCCGCCTTTGCTTCTCTTCAGAAAAGGGGAGAATTCTTAAGGCTATCAACCAGCCATGGAAAATCAAGTTGTAGTGAGACCAGGCAAGTCCTGTCCTCTTAAGACTAAACAAATCAACGTGGTAGGAGGAAAGGGTCCCAGAAGTATTATTCCAAATATTATTGAACAAGACAAAAAGCACTTGGGGAAAACTGAGAATATCACATGGATTTTAGAGAATCTATTGGAATCTTGCAATCCAACTTCTGCTCGAAAGATATTTTTTTCATGTATAGAATAGATTTTTCAATCTTTTAGTAAAAAAGCAATTGCATAGTTTGGATTCACTAAAGCTAATTAATGAATTCAAGAATCATTAGTCAAGTGTGCTGAACAGACTAAACTTCTTAATACAAAAATAAAGTTAGATATTAGGAGCCATCATTTAAAACATAAGCATTGAATCTTATTCACAGTTTCATGGCTGTTCTTTAAACTCAGATTACCCTGAAAATGAATTAGTACTATAACTGCATCTTTTATCTCCAGTATGCAAATATACATAGAAAGTTTTTACTTACTGTTGAGTTAAAAAGTAGAATAAGAACTGGTTTACCTAAAATTGTAAAGAATTGAACATAAATTTTTATCCTTTTCTGCCTACAAAATGCTCTCTCGTGCTCAGACATAAATGTGTCTTCCAGTTATCCCACAGATTGTTATAACAAATGCCATTTGCACTGAGGTCAACTCATGTGAACTACAATTTCCATTAAATGTGAACCTAAACAGTTTGAAGATCGTGAGTGGAATGGAAGATAGCATATCAGATTTTTCATTTAGAATAAGAAACTCAAATTCAAACTTGGCTTTCCCTTAAAGACATAGAACATAATAGAACAGGTGAAATATATATTCCCATTACCTACAAAGGCTTCTCACCTGGAATATGAAAGACCTGCATTTATTGGCAGATGTTAGTTCCCTGGAACCTCAGATGGCACAAAAGGAAATCCAAGCAGGAATAACCCCCTGGAGGTAGGAAATTGAAAAACAGCAAAGTCAAGTTAGTCTTTCCAGCACACAAATTTCAAAACATGTAGATATGGGTCGCATATCCACAAAGAAGTAAAAATGCGGTGGCGACAATATTCCAGCAAAATCGATTTCAATCAGACCATGCCTACTTCATGATGTCACACCTCCTAATAGAGCCACTCTCTTTGCGGGTGGTACTTTCTCTCAAGCCACCACAATTTTTGTTTCCATTTCTAGATCTTGAACAATTTTATTTGTTTCCTTCAACTGTTTGGTTTTTCTTGGCTGTATTTATGAGATTTATTCAGTTCCTCCATTTTTTGTTTGTGTTTCCCTAGATTTATTCCTTTGATATGTTAAAGATTTTGTTATATAAGTCTTCTTTGTTCGAGTTATCCAAAATATTTTCTTATCGAAGTGCTATTTTGAAAAGCATTGTTTCCCCAGTTTTTTCTCAATCTATTTGTCATTTGTGTGTAGGAAGTCTACTGGGTTTTATGTATATCTTTGTGTAACCTGCTACTTTGCTAAAAGTGTGTATAAACTGTCAAGGTATCCTAGTAGAGTCAAGGGTCATTTTAGGTATGCAATCATACTCCCTGCAGATAAAGACACAAGTGTGGCTTTAGACATTATGAGGAGACACAATCTCAAAATTAAGTCTTTCCACCCCTCTCTTCCACAATGCTTTCTCAGCTTCCAGGACATGACTGTTTTTATAGATGTCCCATAGATTTCAGCTCCAAAACTCTGCATTTTGAGTGGTTGTGGTTTTCTATAGTGTTCTCGATCTTCTTCAAAACAAGCTCCCTGAGTGAATGATTAAGACTAAGTTTCTCTGTGGGTTAAAGGACAAATGTTTAAATAGTTGTTAGGAATCATGCAGGTTTAGGAAGGTAGGGTGATGTGGAATTTCCCTATGTATGCTGTGAGTGCCATAGGTTAATAAAGTAGCAGCTTTGGGCCTATTGTAGTGCAGATTAGGGCAAGGTGGGAATTCCAAGCAGAGAGAGAAGAGAGAGTAGGCAGAGTCAGAGTAGAAGCCAAACAGCTGCCTCTGCATGTCTGTCTGTCAAAGAGAGACACTGGACGCCAGATGGACCTTACCGGTAGTCCACAAGAACATGGCGATACACAGATTTATAGAAACTGGTTAATTTAAGGTATAAGAAGCATGAGTTAATAAGGCAGGCAGTGTTGTAATAGGATGGCAGGGAAATGAACAAGCAGCCTCCACCGACAAATTGGTGCAAACGTGCTTGACTACATCCATGTAAAACCCGAGAAAGCTTGGAGAGGAATTCTAGAAACACATACACAAAATACGGAGTTTAGCACAGCTTCTTGGTAGATAGCATTTTTTTTCAGATGGGCTCTGTTTGCTGGCATCAAGCTGGAGTACCACGGCTACTTTAAAAAAAGACTTTCTGGGGCTGGGGAGATGGCTCAGAGGTTAAGAGCATTGACTGCTCTTCCAGAGGTCCTGAGTTCAATTCCCAGCAACCACATGGTGACTCACAACCATCAGATAATGATATCTGGTGCCCTCTTCTGACCTGCAAGTGTACATGCAAGCAGAACACTGAATATGTAATAAATAAATAAGTCTAAAAAAATTAAAAATAAAAGACTTTCTGACTCAGCATAAGAAGCAGCAACTTCCTGGTTCATGCTGCCAGCATGTACTCTTACTCTTCCAGGAGGCCAAGCACTTAAGTGGGGTTTGTGAGCAGCATGCTACTAGTTGTTTAATGGTGACATAGACCTGCTATGGCCCTGGAGCTGGGGCAGTGAGCATGGCTCTCAGAGGAAGCATACATGCTTCTGCCACATTAAATTGGGCAGAGCCAACAGGCAGGACTGTGGAGTTGGTCCTAGTCATACTGGCTTATTATTAAAAAAAATTCCTGGTCATAAATACTTACAGATATGCATGCAATAAAGACAAATTAAGATGGAAAAGACTTCTAAGTGGGTACCAGTGTTGGATAAATGTATGTAGGCTTGAGAGAGGTAAAAGAGTATAGACAGCTGTGGTATGAGAGTACAGACAGTCATAGATTAAAGGAGCAGAGATAATAAAATAAATATTAAACTTGTAGAAAAGTAATAGAGTAAGAAAAATAGGACACATAATGATGAAATATACACAGAGAATCTGGATTATATATATTATTGTGTTTTTTTAAAACTTTTTGACTGTGAATGAGCTAAGTACAGAGAGACATTTCATTATCCAGGCTGCTAAGCTAAACCAGCATATATATTTTAAAGGTATCTTGACTTAAAAATTTGAGTCTAAGGATATGTTGTTTTGGAAAAGAGGTTCTGCTTTTGTTTCCACAAAGGATGAGAACCTGTGGATTCCTTCCAGACTAATGTTGTTTAATGGATCACCCCATTAACCCTAAAAAATACTTTTCCCAAAAATCATCAGAAAGCAGTTTGGAGAAAATCACATCAAAATTTTCTAAATGATTGTTTATAAGTGTTTTTTTTTACTTTAAATGGAGATATGTGTAGTGCTGAATATTTTGCATTGGTATGGATCTTGGTCTATTGATACAAATTTAAGATCAATTTTGTTAGATGTATTTTTGCTCTTGATTAAGAAACTGTGTTTGTGCAGCTCATTTAAAGATGTAATGTATAATTAAGAAATGCATGTTATTAGATAATCATCTATAATAGTCAAGCTTGTAGTCATATTAGTTTGGTTTTCTAAAAGTAAAGAGATATATTTCAGTTAGATAGGTATCCTTCAAACCTTTCAAAGAGTAACAGACTAATGCATTTAAAATGTTTTAAAATTTAGGACTTTTCATGACAATGAGACACATCTGCTCCTGGCAGCACCAATCTACTTCAAGAGGATGATGGGCATGGAAGAGGCTCCTTATGGAGATTGTTAGTCATTTGGGCAAGAAACTGTACTTGCTAGGACTGTTTGATGGTATGCAAGACCCAAAGAAATATAACTGCTGAACTTGATTAAAGGTAAGACAGTCCTTTGGCATTCCTGCTTCATGAAAGAGTCTGCTAGACATTCTGCAGGACACAGAAGAAAGTGACTGACACTGGCAATATAGGTGGAACTGTCTTTGAAATTTCCTGCTTCATGGAAAAGTCTGCCAGATACTGTGGGTCTGTAGACTGAAGATGGTTGCTGCAACATGATAGAAGAACTTTGGGTGACTGTCCACATAATGAGATGTGTCTGTCAATTTTAGAGTTTTGGACGTTGCTTACAATGCACTTCTGTTAACTTAGGTAATATTATGTCCTTCTTGAGTCTTTGATAAAGTTGAAGAAAGATAGTTATAATTATAAAAAGATAGATTAGATATAAAACTTTAGACTCACAAAGACAGGATAGAGTATTTTTCTAACTGTCAAATGTAAATGAATAAAGATTGTAACTATAATTCCCACTTGATACTTGTTTTGCTGTATGTAATCTTGCTATGTTAAAGTTAAAACCTCCCTTTTTATTTAGACAGACAGGGGGAGGTGATGTGGAATTCCCCTTTGTATGCTTTGACTGCCATTGGTTAATAAAGAAGCTGCTTTTGGCCTATTGCAGTGCAGTATATGGCAAGGCGGGAATTTCAAGCAGAGATAGAGGAGACAGTAGATGGAGTCAAATGAGAAGCTGTGTAACTGCCACAAGAGACAGACACTGGACACCACATGAAACCCTACTGGTAAGCCACAAACACATCATGATACACAGATTAATAGAAATGGGTTAATTTTGGATATTAGAGCTAAACGATAAGAAGTTGGTGCTAATAGGTCAAGCAGTGCTGTAACAATATAGTTTCTGTGTGATTATTTTGTGTCTAGGAAACGAATGAGCAGCGTCCACCGATAGTAGAGGTTGTCTATTCTCCTCAAATATCTATGATGTCATTATCACTGAGTAGTTAATATGATTTCCCTCTTGCTGACTGGGTCTTACATCCAATTAAAGAGTTGATGATTACAGTCATGGTATGCATGCAGTTACTATATACTTAGGTTTACAGTGCCAATCTGATAGAGGAGTAAAATCTTGGCTACATGAAGAACGAAGAACACCAAAGCAAAAAACAAAAGACCCATTGGAAAAATGGCTCTGGAAACTGAACATGGATTTCTCAGAAGAAGGAGGAGAAGGAGAAGACAACTAAAATGTGTTTCAAAAATGTGTATCATTCCCAGCAATGATTAAAACACAACTCAAAATATTTTTGATATTTCATTTCACTCCTGTCCAAATGCCAAAGATCAATAAAACAATGAAAAATAAATATTGGAGGTGATGTCAGCAAATGAAATTCTTATCCACTGTTGGTAGAATTGTTAAGCTGGTACAGTCACTGTGGAATAAGTGTGGAGAAACCTCAAACAATAAGAATAAATCTACTGTATGACTTAGCTATCTTGTCTTTTATGAAATAAAGAGTCAAACAATTAGGTGTCTCCAGTTCCGAATTGACAGGATGTTGACTACTATAACTAGAACAATAGATGTTTTAATAATACAACACTTATATGTTCAAATAGTTGGTAAGTTGCTTGCAGATATCTTCAGTATTTCTCACCATAAAGCAGTATACTTTTATAGATCTAGTAAGATGCTTTTTAAGGAAATGACCAAATAACACTAATAAATTGAAATGATCACAAACACATACTACACACATACTACAGTGTATCACTCATTTACTTTAAAGATATGTAAATATATACATGACAAAGTCTTTATATACATACTTTCTGTCTTTATCCTGCATGTCCTTCAAATTGTGATTAAAAACAGGAAAGTCAAATATACTTTAATAATAAATACCTTAATATTAGCATTTAAATTAAAATTTTCTTTCCCACATTTATATATCTGGGTTTTTTTTACAAATTTATTATAGTGACTGAATTTGACCCTCACAATCTGTCACTCATTTTGATTTAAAAATAACTAATGGGCACAAGAGCTGTAACCTTTTAAGGTCGCCTGGATAACAACCGTGAGAAGAAAGAGAGCACAAATGTCCTGAGCTAGAAATAAGAAGTGTGCCTCCAAATTCAGGACCAGCATTAAAATGTTAGATTTCGTTTCCCTTTATTTCCAATCAATTTGTCTGATATTAGGGTATTCAAAAAAGAGCAATGTTTTATTATCTCTGCCGAAGATAAAGTTGCAGCAAAAAACTCCACTTGAATTATTTTGTGTTTCTCGGCAGCATGCAGAGACATGAGGGAAGTCTCCGAGGTTGGCAGCAGTTTCATGTTTGGGTTTCATTTGCATTGACACCAGTCGTATGATCACTGCAGATTATTTTGCCAAATTGTTCTTGGTATCCGTGGCACAAATGCTCTTCACTGAGAAGTTAATAAATGCTCATTTCATTTCTGTTCTAAAATTTTATCCTTCTGCTAACTCTGTTTTGGTGATACTATTTAGCTTCATTATTTTATTCCCCTTGTAAACATTGACAGAGATGTCTGTGCTTTGTGTCATAGACAACTGAACACATCCAACATGAACTCACAATCTCCTTCAGTGTCTTTCTCCTCATGTAGTCGTCCTATTTTAGTAAATTATGTCAGTTCTGAGCTAGGGTTGGCTTTCTAAAATACTGTTTTCCTATCTGTCCTTCCTATAGCATTTATCTAGGTCTTCAGTTTTAGCATCCACAGCTAGCCATACTTCCTGTGCTCACCCTGCAAGCTATTAAGTGTCAATAGTTCTGAATTAGCATGTGATGACTACCGTAACTAGGTGTATAGCTGTTTTCATTAGATAGCACCATGTGTTTAAATGACTGGTAAGTTCTAGCTATAGTGTCCATGAACACAGGGAATTTGAAATTGCTCTATCTCTCTTCATAATTTTTTATTCACTTCCATCCTTTCCAAAAAAAAATAACGATTTTTCCTAAGACATAGATTGAGTGCTATCTCTTCTAGGAATAAAACTACAGAAAATCTCTACTTCATTTTCTTAGTATCCCCCCATTTATATGTAATGAAATAAATAAAATCTCAGTAATTCTATCACTGCACTTTTAGTTTATCTTTTAGTACTGTCTTTTGATGTTTCTACACTCTCTTGCTTTCTCTGTATATTCTAACATGGCTCTTAAGTACACTATAAACGAAATGGAGGAATGAAGGAAGAATGAATCAATACATAATGTTAGAACTAGACAAACAGCAGCTTCTACACGGGGGAAAGGCTGTATCAGGTCAGAGGCCTAAGGAAGGAACCAAAATATAGAAAGCAAATCATTGAAAAAAACTATAATCAAAATGAAGATGACTGAGAGAACATAGTTGAAATGCTGCTATTGGCCTGGTTTCCCTTCCTAGGTACTTGCAATTTTAATGGTTTGTGTTCAGTTGAGGCAATCTTTCTTTAGCCCTTTGCTTTATTAATACCATGAATTTGCTAGAAAATTCATACCACATAGCAAGCACTACATGAAGTTTACCAAAGAATAGTTTCACTCCTTACACAAATTATAATATAGTTCTATAAATGTCCAGTTTACAATGCCTCAAGAATTTAGAAAAGTGTTGATAATAATAACATCAAAGAGAAGAGTCTTTGCATGGAGCTATGACTCCCTCTTGTAAGGCCACATACCTCTGTGCTGTCCCAAGATTGCATCCTAGTCTCTCTTCATTGTCTGCGTCAAGGTCAATTTAAGCAAATTTCTTTTCAAATTGACTGTTAGAGCACTTTTCTTCTCTGGTATGCTCTCCAGAACATCTGGCTCGTGTTCCTTAGGATGGGGACTGATTTCTTTCCATTTGGAAGAACTTGAATTACCCTGACTGTTAGGGCATCATGTTCTCTTACCATCTCCAGCTGGGCGGTGTGATCTCCTTGTGTTGGAAGCAGTAACTGAGTATGACAGTTAACTGTAGAATATCATCAACAGGAATGGGAAATTCATAGAGTTTGGGGTATAACACCATTGATAACAAACACAAACTCAGGAACTCAGTTCATAAACCATACAAGATTTTATATTTAACATAAGAAAACCTTGAAGAAAACATTTTGTGTCAGGAAAATATAATTTTTAAAGCCCCTACATTTGGAAAATCAAATCATAGAGCATCTTCAATGAAGGCTACATACTGCATAAAATGTTAAATCAAAGAACAAATGAAGGAGTTCTTATGAGAAAACATGGACAGTAATATTTCACACAACAGAAAGTGAAGTAAATTTTGCTTGTTGTTCTTATACTGAGACTCATGAATGACTGAAAGTACTCTTTACGTACTTTGGCTTTGTGCTCTAACTTTAAAACTGACCTGTTTAACATTCATTGTCAATTTCCATTAAGAAATGTGACCTTTTATTTTTAAAATCAACAACAAACTTTTCTTCAGACTGTTTATAAAAATAAATTGTCCCTGACCATGAATGTACTTACACAAGCGTACTGTCCACCTTAGTCAATGCCAAAAGATGTCCATACTTGCTGATGGCTTAAAAATAGGTGTCTATTTACCCTTGACAACTGAATTCTTAGCAGCATGTGTTACATTTGATAACAAATGTCTTTTTGCAGAACAAAGTAGTGACTTTCAACCAACATCACAATCGTTCTTTGGAATACATCAGAGAGAAGACTATTTTGATGAAGTGAAAGTGTTATGTAACACACACACACACACACACACACACACACACACAAACACACTAGACCTACTTAAGCTTGCTTAATTTTGCTCAAAGTTGAGACTCTTTAGACAAAGTTTACATCAACAACTTCAATGTAGAACATTTCAAGTTATTTTGGCAATCATAAATTTATTTTTCTATGACCAGATTTCTCAATGGAATAAAACACCATATCTCAAAGTTGAAGGAAGATGACAATTAGCTTTTAAAACTATACCCAGGCAGTGGTCGTGTACATCTTTAATGCCAGCTCTCAGAAGGCAGAGGCAAGTAGATTTCTGTGAGTTTGAGGACAGCTTGGTCATCAAAGGTATTCCAGGACACCTCGGACTGATGCACACAGATAGATTATCGAGTTAAATAAATAAATAAATGAAAATATATAGCTTATTAAATAAATCACATGTGTAACTCGACTAACCTGATGTTATATTTATATTCTTCACTTTGATTTCCATGTTTATTTATATTTAAGCAATATTGATCAATAATATATATCACAAAGCTTTATATTTATGACTTGTATATATTGTCAGTTATAACCTGTTTATTTGAGCAAACAAAATTTTGTCTTTTAATTTCAATGTTGTAGCTATGCTTAAATTTCAGAAGTTAAATCTCTTTCGAATAATTATTTCTCTGACTTTGAAAAACAGCATTCTAAAACTATATACACATTTTCAAAAGTTGAAAATAAATCTACCACATGATGTAGCTATCACTCTTGGGCATATACCTAAAGGATTTTGCATTTTGCTAAGAGATGCTTGTTCATACATTGCTGTTCTATCTCCAATACTCAGGAAATTAAAATACCCCATATTTCTATCAACTCACAAATAGATAATGAAAATGTGGTGCATTTGCACATTGGAATATTATTCATCTATAAAGAAAACTAAGTCGTTTAAAACTCACAGCTAAATGTATGGAACTAGGGCAATCATCCTGGATGATGCAACCCAGACTCAGAAAAACAAAAATCGCACGTTTTCTCTCATATGTGGATGCTAGCTTAGAGAGAGAGGGAGTTTAAATATGTGTATCTCATTTGAAACAACCATAGAAATTAGCAAACTAGTAAGGCACTATGAGGGAGGAAGAGCTCTCACAAGAGAGAGAACATAGAATGCAGTAATACAAAGGAAGAAAAGGAAGCATAGAAAAGAAAGGATTGAAAGAGTGGCGGTAGAGTGGGAGGGTAGAGATGGGAACATAGTGGCGAGATAACTAACACCAAAGAACTTTCAAAATCTCCATATGGGAACCTGATACTGGAGAGAGAGAGAGAGAGAGAGAGAGAGAGAGAGAGAGAGAGAGAGAGAGAGCTTAAATGGAGTTTTCCTTCAATGGAGAGACTATACCCCACCAGATACCCCATGTTAGCAAATAAAAATCTCACTATCAAGAAAGGATTACATCTTTTGAGTTGTTGGCTAATGTGGTCTCACAGACCCCAGACATTACAGGCTATTTACAGTGCTTCTTTATTAATTTCCAAAACCAGAAAGTAAGATTCTATTGCTAGAGACACCATACTTGAGTCATAGATAAGAGAGAAATCAAGCCAATATTCATTTGAAAGCTTCATTCATACTATCAAGATTTCATAGTGATAGGTATACACCCTACTGTAAACCTTTAAATTACAAAAATGACTATCCTGACAAAATATGCCCAAATGGTGAAGTAGTTGCATCAATGTTATGAAAGTAACAAACCACTTTCTGGTTGCATGAGCAGAACCATACTTGGCATTAAACAGACCAAGAACCTATGGCTAAATAGATCATATATACTGTGGGGAAAACTACTGCTAACTCTGCTTTATAGACAGTACTAAACTGACTCATAATGACTTATCTCTATAGTCACAGGTTGCTGCATCTCTCGACCTTCATCAGAGATGCAGAGACACAGAACTGGTCCACAGAAAATAAATGACTATGGAATGTTCAGACTTAAAGGGGATATATATATATTACTACCCTCCCAACAAGACTATCAATCTTTATGAAAGAAGGTGTAGAAAGATTGTATTGTAAGAGATAAAGTTAGTGGAAAACTTCAAGGAAACAGTATTTACCAGGCACAAGAGTACAGTTGCATATATGAATTCACAGCTATTGTGACAGTATTCTCAAGAGTAGTACAAACTCAAACCAGACAAGATCCTCACATGGAGAGAAGAAAGTAGATTAGATTCTACCGCTAGCTGAGGTTGTACATGCATTTGACTGATGAGAGTGGAAGAATTCAGTTTCTTTAACGATTTGATCCTGATAAATTATTTATACTCCAGAACAGTCCCCACCTCCAAGAGTAGTTAGGCAACCAAAATTGGGCTGGATAGGCTAATGGACAGACAGAGGAAAAGAGAGAGACAGAGACAGAGAGGGAGAAAGACAGACAGGAAGAGAGAATTCAAAGTTGAGTGATGAGGGTTACTTAGGACAAAGAAAGTAAGTAAGGATGGCTAAAATATATTTTATAATTTCTCTGTTAATGAAAATGATGGAGGAGGGTTAACTGTCTATGTGTTACTTTCATTGGTTAATAAAGAAACTGCCGTGGCTTATGATAGGACAGCAGCTTAGATAGGTGGAGCAGACAGAACAGAATGCTGGGAGAAAGAAGGCAATGAGGCAGTCGCCATAACTCTCCTCTCTGAGACAACTGCAGGTTAGAATCCTCCTGGTAAGCCACCACCTCGTGGTGCTACACAGATTATTAGAAATGGGTTAGATCAATATGTAAGACTTAGCCAATAAGAGGCTACAGATAATGGGCCAAACAGTGTTTAAAAGAATACAGTTTCCGTGTAATTATTTCAGGGGTAAAGCTAGCCGGGAGGCGGGCGGCGGGAAGCGGCCCACAGCTCCTACTACATGAAAAAAAATAGTTTTAGAAAATAAAAACCTTGAAAACATGGAACAAACATTAATAAAATAAAAATGATAACAAGGCATGAATGATGGTAGAAAAACAGTTCAGAGAGCTGACAATAGTGGATTTTACTGGAATAAACATGTCACATCGAGCCAGAAAACTGACCAGAAGACTTTACTTTATATAATGGGTATAGAGAATATAAGAATTACAAGAAAGATAAGTAATGTGTTCGTGAGCACAGCAACAGCATTATTAAGACTCTCAGTGGTGGCCGTCCTCTATAAAGACAGCAGTAGGAGACGCTCTTACACAAATGCTTTCCCTATAAGCAATGACACAATTCCAAAGTTACAAAGGCCATATGGTGTTACTTAACTATCAGAAATAAACTGAAAGCAATTATCCCAAAGGAAGCAAGGTCAGACTAGTAAGTAAGGTGCCCGACCAATATTAGTTCTGAGAACTCAGTGTCCTTCAGTCATGAAAGTGTATTGATCAATTAGTACCAAGAGAAAAAGGTTGCATGAGCAAAAGGCTCAGGGTATTTGTCCCAGACAGATTCATCATCTCTTTCTGAGCACACAAGCATGAGCTGACTCTCAGATGCAGAGCTCTGAAGACAAGCAGACATCCAGGAAGAAAATACTAACAACACAAAAAAGAGATCCTAAAATTTCTCCCGATATTTTCCCAATGTGATCGGCAGATATTCAGAAAAATAAGTTTACAATAAAGAAAAAGAAATCGGTAAGATTTTATTGCTTTTAATATGATATCTGACTTCATATTGAAGTGTCAACTCTTCCTACCATGCATCTCTTAAGTAAACAATATCCTGTTTTGTTCCCAAGGACACCCAGTAAGGATATATAGCCTAGATACTAGATTACAGTATCTGTAGGTCTCCACTGAGCTCATTGAGTTCACAGACACATCTGTGCTAATTCCCTGGTCCATGAGAGCACAGCAGGAGTGAATATATAATACAGATATAAGAATTTCATGCTGAATCTATGGCATTTGAGGAATGTGTGTTTATTTTGGGGAAAGCCACTTAGAGACCTCTAAAACAAACTTCACTCTCAGTCAAGATGTAAAATAAAAAGTGTTGTATTCCCATTTTAGACAGAAACAGCCAAACAGTTAAACTTAAGAGCTGATGGTACCCACCCACCGCAATCATTTTCCAATTTGGTTATTATATATATAGCAACAATTATGACCAACAATCTCAAATTCAACCAACTTGTAATTTGACTGCTGTTGTCAAGATGTTTGTGCATATGTATGTATATATACATATATGTATATATATATAATTTTGATTAGAAAATATTAGTATTAGTAGCATTAGGCTTTATGCTACTGCTGTTGTACAACTTTTTATGGGAAATGAAAAAAATGTATTTGTGTCTAGATAGAAATCTACTGACATACCAAATAAATGACTTAACCTGTCTAGTTTAATGACTTTATTATAGCTATGGGAGTATGGGTAAGGTGTCATATATATGAAACATGGATTATTTTAAAGCATCTATGTCATTGAGATGTGTATCACAGAATGAGCTGCTGCACACCAAGTTGCATCCTTGGTGCTCCCTACATGAGTTGGAGGCAGGTCAGCCAACTAGAGGGAGGCAGTTGGGCTGACTAGAGAGTCTCATTTCTCCAGGTGTTGGTACTGTTGATAAATTCTTGTGGGGTTCAACAGATTCCCGAAGCCTGTGACTTTTTTCTTTATCACTATGAGTGCAGTCTTTCCTGTGTCTTTAGGAGCCTTCGTTTTGAGCACAGGGTTTCAACTTAGGGAAACTGCATGCAACCACTACCACTTGCTATATTTTTTATACTGATCAGAAAGTGTTTTACATTTACGTGAAAATGATAACAAATCTAGTTTACCATCTGTCAATCAGACAGGAGATTGCCTAAAGTAGTTACCACATTTATATAAATTCAAACTTTTCATAAATCTATGTATTTGTGATAGCATGTAAATGAACCAAAAAATCCATCAGTTTTGTCAATGAAACGAATTACTTACACATCGAGTCAACTAAAGTCAGTTATGTGACAAATGTGCTAGAACTTTTACAGTAGATATAGCCAACCAAAAGAGATTATATCAGTGAAATTTGTATATGGTGTATTGTCTGGGTCATGAAAGGCCAGGCCAGCTGGACTGGGACTGAACGAGCATGTGATCAAACCAGATTCTCTGAATGTGGCTGACATGGGGGCTGACTGAGAAGCCACTGATAATGGCACTGGGTCTTGTTTCGTCTGCATGTACTGGCTTTTTGGGATCCTAGTCTGTTTGGATGCTCACCTTCCTAGACCTGGAGGGAGGGAGGAGGAACTTGAACTTCCCACAGGGCAGGAAACCCTGACTGCTCTTAGGACTGGAGAGGGAGGAGGAGAGGGAGTGGGGGGAATGGGAGGGTATGGGGAGGAGGGGAGGAAGTGGAAATTTTTATAAATAAATAAATAAGTAAATTTTTAAAAAAAGAATAAATCATCAACTCTCCCATAATTAAGGAGAATCCCTGGCTGGAGTCCTCCGGATTGGAAGAAGTCAACTGAATATTTTATTCCAGTGAGTTTACTGTATTACACAAGATGCTGCTAGCCCAAAGGAGGAAATCATCAGTTCAGGATTCAGTAAGAGAAGTAGTGCCTCCGGAGCCATATAACCCACTAGGTTCTACGATGAGAGGTATAGTCAATGCGGAAAATGGAAATGTGAAGAAAACAGCCCATTGACTTCTTAGACCCTTTATTTTATTAACAAATAATTGTACATATTTATGAAGTGTAAAATGATGTTCTGATGCATGAATATATCCAACCAGGATAAATATAGTAGTCATCTCTTTAAATACATATCTTACTTTTGTGGCAAGAACATTCAAAATACTCTCTTGTGGCTTTTTTGTTTGTTTGTTTGTATGTTTGTTTGTTTTTAGATTTTGGTTTCTGGTTTTTCAAAGCCGAGTTTTTCTTTTTTTTTTTTATTTATTAAAAATTCCCACCTCTTCCCCTCCTCCCATTTCCCTCTTTTTCCCCCCACTCCCTCTCCCCCTTCCTCTCCAGTCCTAAGAGAAGGCAGGGTACCCTGCCCTGTGGGAAGTCCAAGGCCCTCCCCCTTCCCTCCAGATTGACTAGGATCCTAAAAAGCCAGTACATGCAGTAGAGTCAAATCCCAGTACCATTATCATTGGCTTCTTAGTCAGCCCCCATTGTCAGCCATATTCAGAGAATCCGGTTTGATCACATGCTAGTTCAGTCCCAGTCCAGCTGGACTTGGTGAGTTCTCATTAGATCAGTCCTATCTTTTCAGTGGGTGGACGCATCCCTCGCGGTCCTGACTTCCTTGCTCATCTTCTCTCTCCTTCTGCTCTTCATCTGGACCTTGGGAGCTCAGTCCAGTGCACTGAGTGTTCTATGTAGCCATGACTGTCCTGGAACTCACTTTGAAGACCAGTCTGGCCTCAAACTCCATGAACGGCCTGACTCTGCTCCTGAGAGCTAGAATTTAAGATGAGCACCACCACCACTATTCACCATTCTTGTTACTGTTTTAAAACATGCATTGCTGTACCTGTAGTCACCGTACTGTGCACTACAGCACCATATAATGTTCCTCTTATCTAACTATAACTTTGATCTATTGGTCAGCTTCTCTGCTTCCCTTTATTCTCCACCCCTGAACCCTCTGTTATCACCTGTATCCTCTTCATGTACTAGAAGAACTTCGCTGAAAACACATGAGTGAAATTACATATATTCGTCCTTCACTCAATACAAGGTTCTCCAATTGTATGCTTGTTGTCACAAATGTCATGGATGTTGTGCATAAAGGCAGCAGTAGACACATGGTAGCATATATGTCTTCGCCATACTAATCTCATTTCTTTGGCCTATAACACTCAGGAGGAAGGTTATTAGGTCTACTTTTATATTTTACTTTTTGGGGATACTTATGACACTTTCCATAATAACTGCATTCGTTTACATTCCAATTCATATTGGAATCCATTCAATTTGTGCAAAAGGTCCTTTCTCTCCACATCCCTGTCATGCTTTATGTAACTGTAGTTAACATGGTACCCCATTTGGGTTTTAATATGCAGTTCTATGATAACCAATAGTGCTGTGATTCTTGGTTTCACCAGCCTTTGGCCATTGGCCATTTCTGTTCCTTTCTTTCTTTTCTTTCCTTTTTTTTTTTTTGAAGAATAGTCTCAAATCCCAAAACTAATTTTAATCAGGTTATGTATTTTATCTGACATGAAAATATTAACCCAATATCTAATATATAGTTTGCAAATATTTCTCTCATTCCACCGGTGGCCTTTTCATGGTATTGATTTTTTTCTTTGCTATGTAGACAGATTTTAATTTGATATAGTCCTATATGTGTAATTTGGCATTGCTGTCTAAGCTTTTGGTGGAATCTCCATGGAGTCATTGTCAAAGTCAATGTGTGTCAATTTTGTTGCTGTGCTTTCTTCTAGAAATTTCAAATTTTCTAATTTTATGTATAAAATGCAAACATTTGTGTTGTTTGGTTGTGATATAAAGGTAAAGGTTTAAATATGAGTTTTCAGTTTTTCAAAACTCCTTTTTAAACAGATTGTCTTTCCCACAATGTATATACTCCTTGGATTATTAATCAAATCCATATTGTCAGAATTATCAATTTAATAGTGTCTGAAAAGCCGCCTTAAATGTTCTTTAAGGCCTTAATGTAGAAGGACAGAAAGAAATATAGGCTTGGTAGACAGAGGGTGTTAATTAACAATACATCCAGTGTATCCCATCATGAGTTGATTTACCTAAAATGAGTAATGTTTTGTGTGGTCGAATGGACAGTGTGTGATATGGGATAATTACAGGATTATCAAGGTCTATTTAGAAACAGATGAAGTCACTTGAGATTACTCTCCTCCAGCTCACAATTTTGGCTATATGTTGAGGCAGCTGCTTTATAACTAAACAGCACTGGGAGCGAAATGCCAAACACACTCATGGTTCTCCATCTTAATGTACAAGCTTGAGAGAAAAAGAGGTTATTGACCATGGCCCAAGTTTCCCCCACAGCTGTCTATGAAAGTCACTGGAAGAGGAAATGTCTTTATACTGTGTAAGGCACCTATGGTCTACACAAATCATAGAGGCCTGCAATACAAATATTTACAGTATTATAAATGATAATGAGTTGACTGAATATTGAGTCACGGACATAGGAAAGGAAATATTTGAAGACAAGGGGATGTAGGACAAAGGTATGTTCATTTCTCTGTGAACTATGGACAATTTTTTGGGCTTTTGAAACTTAATATGCAGCTGGGAGTATATACAACATAGGCAGCAATAATAACATAAGAAATAACTCTGCTACATGACATCAGTCAGACTGTGTCATTATCTATCTGTCTCATTATGGGGATCATGAACAGTAATTTTTTTGAAGTAGACTATGTATAACACAAGCAGCATAGGGTCTTATCCACTCAGGTAATTGTCTAAATTCTTCATCACAGAGAACTCAGCTCCTCAAAACACAGTGAAATATTGGCAAATGTTTACTACATGTTTATCCAGAAAATATCCCTGATTTCTTTGGTTTTAATAGCTCCAGCATGATAAACTTCAATTTACCAGCTTAGCATTGCACACAATCAGCAGTTGGAAGCCAAGCCAGATCTATGGAACAACTGCCTGGATAGCACCGTCACTTCAACAGAGTGGGTAAACTTAGCAGTGGCTTTACATTGGATCCTTTGTGTCTCAGCTGCAATCCATATACAATGAAAATACAGCTGCTTCTCCTCCCATAGAGCTTCATCGAGTGCTGCCCCCTTAAGATGAATAGGAAGGACGCGTGTTCTGATGTGGATCTTCCCAAATAAGATACAGAATAAGTTACTCTCTCCAAAACAGAAAGGTGTTTGTGGCAGCATGATCATAAGCTTACTACATACCACACAGAAGCTGCGATATAGAGGGCCAATTAAGAACACTATTTTGGGGGGAAGAAGAAAGGTTTCACTCACTTTCTAGGCCTGGTATAATCTGAAACTGGCTGTGTAGACCAAACTGATTTTGAACTCACAGGTATCCACCAGTGCCAGCATTCTGTGTGCTAAAATTAAAGCTATGCACAAACCATAACAGGCCACACGGACATTCATGATGGTATCAGCTTAGAAAGGATGAAGTGGGAACCCTCTGGCTCAGAACATTGTCCAGATAAATAATAGTTGTGTTTTCTTAATAAGTTGAATATATGGCACCAAACTTTTGTTGAAAAAAAAATAATGCTTTAACTAATTGATATTTCTTTTTGGGAATGTAGGGCTGCTGAATTTTACAATTTTAGACCCTGTGTTTTAGATTATTTTATTTTCAAATGAAATGCATACTTCTAAATGAGATGCTCAGGAGAAACTCCACTGAAATGCAAGATTTCATTCCCTACCTACAAGACCTATAGCCCACTGAGAAGTTATAACCAGATTAACCTATGAAGATTGATGCTTTATCCCCTGGAATTTCCTGTGTGAAATATCTTAAGCACCCTACTTCACTGTAACATCTAAGGCCCATCTTACTTCTGGAGATCCACTCATGTCGGACAACCCACTTGAATCAGACAAGGCCTTTTGCAATGGTGTCCCGTTTAGGGCACCCTACTTCACTGTAACATCTAAGGCCCATCTTACTTCTGGAGATCCACTCATGTCGGACAACCCACTTGAATCAGACAAGGCCTTTTGCAATGGTGTCCCGTTTAGGTAATCCTTTTCTCTAAACACGGTCCCTCATAAATCTTCATTCCAAGAGCTCTTCTTCCTAAACTTGCTTATGAATGTCCATTTTGGCATCAACGTCCGAGTAGACACAGAGATTGCTAGCCACCATCTCAAATTCATCTTCAGAAACTTGCTTCAAAGAAATCTTTGACCCTGCATTTGTTTTCTTGCTTCAAACCAAAGCTTAAGATTTTAGTTTCTGTCCTTACTTGCACTTACATTTATTAATGCTCGAAGCAATGTTCATGCAATCTGACTTTCAATTTTTAGAACGCACTTGTTATATGTGCAGAAAAATGACCAATTCACAAAGGGCAAATATCCTACTCTGAATTAAATTACCCCATTCCCCTGCCATCTTGTTATCTACAGACACAGTCTGCCTTTTCCATAAACCTGTTACAAAAAGTGGAGTTTTTAAAAGCAAAATAACCATGAAACAACTATTCAATTTTAAACAAAAGTCATGTTTCTAGCTAAGTTTTTGATGCCATTTCTTGGTAGTTAATTGCATCACTATAAAAAGTAGTTTGCTTTTTATTGTACAACTACTTTCAAGATTGATGCATAGGTTTTCTCATAATCTTAGCAATGGAGAGGTGGTGAGAATTTCTTCCCTTCCCAGTTTCAAAGACCTTCTGGTGATTTCTGGGATTCCTATCAGAAAGACATCTAGATATGGCTAACATTGTGTTAAATCTTTACATACTTTTGGAACTTTCTGAAAATCTCTACTGAGTTTTTTAATCCATTCAAGATAAGTGGTGTTAAGATAAATAGGGTGTTAAGATAAGAGTTCTAACTAAAACATTGCATAGGTGAGATAAATATTTCTGCCAGGAAAAATCTATCTTTTAAATTGTCCTTCATTTTTCAAGCCTCTTGCTTTTCATTATTAGAGGTGTCTAGTGATATGGAATTTCACAGATCACAAGAGCCGGGTTAGATTACCCTTCTATTTTCTTACTACTTAAAAAATTGCTTCCATAAAAGAGAGAAAATACAACCTTGTAGCACTGACACTGAGAGAAACAATTAATAAACAGGACCTCCTAAAACTAAGAAGCTTCTGTAAAACAGAGGACACAGTCAACAAGACAAAATGGCAGCCTACAGAATTTGAAAAGATCTTCACCAACTCCACATCAGACAGAGAGCGGATCAATCTCCAAAATATATAAAGAACTCAAGAAATTGGTCATCAAAAGAACAAATAATCCAATAAAAAATAGGGTATAGACCTAAACAGAGAACTCTCAACAGACGATTTTAAAATGGCTGAAAGACACTTAAGAAAATGCTTATCATCCTTTACTACCACAGAAAAGCAAATCAATAGGAGGACCAACTCCTTGTGGTCCAGACTTCCTTGTTCATCTTCTCCCTCCTTCTGCTCTTCAACTGAACCTTGGGAGCTCAGGCCATTGCTCTGAAGAGGTTCTCTGTCTCTATCTCTATCCGTAGCTGGACAAAGATTCTATGGTGATATTCGAGATCATCATCAGTGTGATAGTGGGGCAAGGCCAGTTCAGGCAGTGAACCTGTTCTAATGGGAGCTCACCAAATCCAGCTGGACCAGGACTGAATGAGCATGCCATCAAACTGAACTCTCTGAATGTGGCTGACAAAGGGGGCTGGCTGAGAAGCCATTGATAAAGTCACTGGGACTTGTTTCTACTGCATGTACTGGCTTTTTGGGACCCTAGTCTATTTGGATGCAAAGTTTCCTAGTACTGGATGTAGTGGGGAGGGCCTTGGACTTCCCACAGGGCAGGGTTCCCTGCCCTCTCTTAAGGAGGGAGGGAGAGCAAGGAGGGTGAGTGGGGGAGCTGGAGGGGAATGGAAGGAGGGGAGGAAATGCAAATTTTTTAATGTAAAAAAGAAAAAAGAAAAAAAAAGCAAATCAAAACATCTATGAAATTCTGTCTTACACCTGTCAAAATGACCAAAATAAAAAACACTGATGACAGTTTATGCTGGTGAGGGTGTGAGGTAAAGAAAACACTCTTCCATTGCTGGTGAAAGTGCAAACTGGTATAAGTGCTTTGGAAATCAGTATGGGGATTTCTCAGAAAATTAGGAAACAACCTACCTCAAGATGCAGCAATAGCATTTTTGGGTATATACTCAAAGGATGCTCAATTGTACCACAAGGGCATGTGCTCAACTATGTTCATAACAGCTTTGTTTGTCATAGCCAGAACATGAAAACAACATAAGTTCCCCTCTATCAAAGAATGGATAAAGAAAATGTGGTCCATTTACACACTGTAACACACACAGTGAAAAAAAAATATATCTTGAAATTTGCAGGCAAATAAATGGATGTAGAAAAAAATCAGACCCAGAAAGGAAAATATAATATATACTCACTCATAAGTGATTTTTTTAGACAGAAAGCAAAGAAAAAATTCTACAATTCACAATCCCAGAGAATCTAGACAGCAAAGAGGACCCTAAGAGAGACATACATGGATATAAAGTACTAAGGAAGTAGAAAAAGACAAGATCTCCTGAATAAATTGGAAACATGGCAATTATTGTAGAGGGTAGAAGGGAAGGGGGAAGGAAGGGAGATGAATGGAGAAAAATATATAGCTCAATAAAAACAATAAAAAAATTCTTCCAGAGCAATAGAGAATGTATGACTTCAAAATAGTGTGTTGTAAAGTAATTTGAAAAGTTGTAAGTGATTAGTAAGTCTGTTACTATATATGTTGGATTCTGAAAAATAAAAGAATATTTTCTTTGACAAACTAACCTCTAATGCAGGAACAAAGAATATAACATAACAGTATCAATTTCATTCCAAATGGTACATTTCAGTATTAATGTCTTGAATCAGTATCTATCCATGTTTAACCTTATCATTTTAAAGGCTTATTTGTTGTTTTAAATTTTGTGATTTTTGTGTCGATCTGTATGTGGGTATTTGCACATGAGTGGATATGCCCATTAGGTCCAAAAGAGAATATTGGATCCATTGGAATTGGAGTTACAGGTAGTTGTGACACACACAACATAGGTGATAGGAATCTAACTTGGGTCCTCTGGAATGGTGGCGGTTACTATTTAACTACTAACCCATTTCTCCAGCCCCTCAGCTTATTTTTAAGTACTTCAACACTAAGAATAAACAAACCCCTTTATCAAAATAATCACAGAATTCATCTTCTATCACTTCTCCCAACAATTCAAATAGTATTCCTACCATCTTTGTGATTGGAGTGTCACTTTAAAAATAAGAAAATTACCTTAGCATATAGTGCCTAAATCATAATCTTATTTCTCTTGGTATGAAATAAATATTCAAAACATAATTTGATTAAATATAGGGAATACTTATTTTAAATTATTGAGAGAACCTGGAAACCTGGGCCTGAAGAGATGGCCCAGTGGTTAAGAGCACGTGTGTTATTCTTGCAAAGGGCCTGAGCTGGGTTCCTAGAACCTGTGTCCGAAGGCATACAGCTACCTGCAACTTCAGCGCTGAGTGATCTGACATCTTCTTCTAGCCTTTGCATGCATGACATTAATATACACAACCTACCTCCACACATATTAGAAACAAAAATAAAATCTAAAAATGTTAAAGAATCTATAGTAGATTAGAATTTACAATTCATGATTCAAAATTAATCTATTAGGTATGCTTATAAAAATTAACTGAGTAATATGTAGCCTGCTTGACTGTTTTTACAGTCTCTGTTCCTCTCTCTCTGCAGATTTGGTATTTCCTTTAGGATATCAAAATATAGCACTTCAAATTTCTTGTAGAAGACTTTCAACAAGAAATCAGTGATTGATTAAATTTAAAATAGGTTATAGAAATATGTCTGTATCAGCATAAAAAGACCTATTTCACAAACAAAATCAAATAAGTCCATCTTCTGTATTGTGTGACTGTCACACAAATGGAATATTTTAGGGCTCACAGAGTAAAGCATACTATACATCAAAATTTTCAAGAATTCTTTAGAAACTAAAGCATATACATCACCAACATAAGATGAGTTTTGGGAGAAGTTTTGTCATTTTGTTCTTGTGATTAGACCCTTATAAAATAATAGACCCATTCAAGTTAGATAAATAATGTCTATTTCTTATATAACCGAAGAATCAAACTGGCACTCCCAAATATATAATTCAAAATATACAGCTCTTGACTTTGAAACTGGTGATCTCAGGAAATTCAGAGTATCTATGGCTCAGAAATCACTGCGCACCGTCCCTGAGTCCCAGGGTGGATTGAGTGGAACTGGTAAAGTGGCAAGAAAACATCTCCAGTATGGAAAAGCCAAAGCTTCAAGTCACAGCACACTGAGCTCCGTAATAGCTTTCTCATGGTGCGTGACCTCGGCGGAGGGGCTTGTGCACAAGAACCAGGATGGTTGCTGTTGACAAGGCATTTAAAGGTGGCATGTTGTTTTACAAGACCAAGGAATTCCTTCAGTGTTATATTCCGTTCACTAAGTACCAAAATCATATTTATTCTGCTTAAGTCATATTATTGACAATCTAGTGATAGCTTCAACTTGCTGATCGTAAGAGGGATACATTTTTTAAAAGTTAGAGACTATAATAGCTATAAAATGCTGTCATTCTTTCCAATGTCAAGGATACTAATAGTCCTTGCAACAACCTTGCAGCATATTCTATAACCAAGGATGCTATTACAACAGTTCCTTTTCTGCCTTTTTAAAGTTTCAGACCTAACGTAAATTCTGAGAGTTAAGTAATAAATTAGTCTATTTTCGAGGACTCACAGATGTTGATGGTGAAAAAACTCATGAATGGTTTCTTAAACCTCTCTTCCTCTTTGAATTGTACTTATACGAACCTCAAGCTCAGGACCAACAGTAGTAATGCCTATTGCATATTAACTATTGAATCAAAAGATTATCTAAGAAATCTGGTCCACTGTCTGCATTTAACCTCAGTAAATTAACCTACATATTTATTTTAGTCAGTAACAATCTTAAACATCCTCAATGATCTACCATTCGGATGCCATTTTCTACACGTTTCTCAATCACGGAGTTCAGTAAATTCTGGCTTAGAGATAACTCCTGTCACAGCTGCTTCTGCTTTCTCTGAACCATCCCCTTTGTGAGCAATTAAGTCATCTACTAAAGCACAAGTGCAAACATGTTTAATTTGTGTGTTATAGAAAGATTTCCTCAGCCTTTGGAGTGAAATTCAATCATTAAGATGAAAGGCAAGTAGACCCTTGAACCGGTGCTGACAGACGCCATCTCTAGATACTACATCTGCCTCAGATGCTCTTATAAGCTGTCCTTTCCCCAAGTCTGTCCGATTAGACTACTGTTTTGTCTTCTGTAACAAGAGGGCCTGCTGGCTTGTTGGGGTTTCTGTTTTGCCCAGTACCCCACAGCCAGAACTCCCAAGGAAAATCACACACAGGACTCCATAAGGTTATAAACTGATTGGCCCATTAGGTCAGGCTACTTATTAGCTCTTATAACTTATGTTACCCCATTATCCTTATCTACGTTAGCACATGGCTCAGTACCTTTTCCAGTGGGGCAGCTTACATCTTTCCTCTCTGGTGGTCTGGGCAGAACTGGCAGAGGGAGCTTCCTAGAATACTCCCAGTCTCTTTTCTCCACCTCTACTTCCTGTCTGGCTTTCCCGCCTATACTGCCTTCCTGGCCAATCAGCGTTTTATTAAAATATGATTGACAGAATACAGACAATTCTCCCACATCAGTCTTCACAGTTTAATTGTTGTCCCTTCTGCAGCACAAGCTCCCCACCTCCATGTGGCCCTTCTCATTTGCCCATACAGTGCTTATTTGTCTATTTGTCTATTCCTGATCAATTTCTCACAGGAATATGAACACACTAAATAGCCCTTGGGAAATTATACTTTTGCTTCCTGCCTCTCAACACTAGCAAATGTCAACTACTAACGTTCCAGTTTATTGTTTAATGTTTGCTTCTCCAAGGGTTTAAGGATATATTATGCACAGTTAATTCCCATAGAGCCTTAAGTTTTACATTTGTTTTGGGTTATATTTGGGACAAGGTCTCATTACATGGCCTAGGCTAGCTTTGAACTCAGAATCCCACCTCGGTTTCTCAGGAGCTAAAAATACAGATGGCTGAAAAGGCTTGTTATGTTTAAATTCACAAATATGATCTACTAAGATTCAACATTATAAACAAAATCATATGTTTAAAGAACAATACTACATGATCTCACTTATATGTGCACTGAAAAAGAAAAATTAAATACATAGATGTTAATGGGAGGTGGGAAAGGGGAGCAAATGCAGAAATGTAGGCCCAGGGGCACACTTGTCATCATATAGGGTGAGTAAGTTTGCAGCTTGGATGTATAGCAGAACAGCAATAGTTAATATTGTACTGCATTATTAGAATTTGCTAAGAAGGTAAAATTTTGAAGCCCTTACCACAAATAAAAGAAAAAAGTAACTCTATGAAACAATGCATGTGTTACTTTTCTTAACATAAAATATTTGTTCCACTGAGTATGAGCATCATATTTAAGACCTTAGGTATGTACAGTAAAAAATGGGTTTTTTTCAAAAGCTTGGTAGACTCACCAAAGATCAAACCAAGTTAAGAGACCCCATTTTTCTAGCACCTAAAATCCTGATTCTCGATTCCACAGTCCTCTTCTGAATGAGGCAGAACTATTTCCACTCTTAATGTTTAAGTGGTCTTGTATTAGTGGCAAAGCTGAGACTTCAGGTTTCCATTCTGGGAGAGTTTCCAGGTTTTTAACAATGGGAAATGATCAGTAATTTAATTCATGGGTCTAAAAAGTTCACATTATATTGTGTGCAGAAGAGAAAGTCCTAAGAGTTTGCTCATCTGTGGGAGCTGCTGAATTATTTCATATCAAGAGAAGAGGTAAATAACGATAACTATTTGCTATATCTTCACAAACAGAATATAATGTGTTTAAAACTTCCCTTAAATTTATTGGAAACATGTGTTTTAATTTTGAAACTGAGAACAAATTAGGGAAGTGTTTATCTCTTTCTATCAAGTATACCTAGAGCTTACACCAAAAAAATTCTTTATAATGTACTTGACATTTGCCCAATCATTCAGCTCCTCTGGCAGTAAGCATGTAATGCAATAACCAATTTTGCCTCTTATTGCTCTGATAAGATTTTGGCAAAGCAAATATAAGATTGATTCATAAATTTCAAATATCATTATCAAATTAGTCTATAATGCTCCTTGTAGTCACAAAAATACCTCACTTGTGTTTTCCTTAAACAATCTGTTGACTTCTTTTCAAGTTCTTTCAAAAATACTGCTATTTTTAAGAACAACTTTAATAATATTAATTAATTAATTTGGGATTTTGACTAAGTAATCTTAGAGTTTATCATTGTTCAGCAAATATCTTTGCTCTTTCCTTCCCTCATTAGTTTAGGGGTTGTGACTTGCTGTAACCATAGAAACGTAAGCAGAACTTGTGTCGCTCTTAGACAGAGGGTGACAGGGACAATTCATGTGTCACCATCTTCTCATTACCATAATGGCTCTGTTTCATATTGAAGTTCCTTTAGGATGCTGTGCTGAGACAAGTGTAAAGTCAATAAAAATGGGAGAAGCAAATCTTTACTACTATGGAATGCTGATGTTGGAGAGGTTGTCAAATTTCGATCCTGAATGATCTTATATTCTCACTCTATTTTGATCTCTGTAATCTTGCCTTTTGACTGCTACCCATGTACTCTCTTTTATTTTATTTTTTTAATATTTACTTGTTTGTTTATTTATTTATTTTACATACCAATTGCAGTTTTCCCTCCCTCCTGTATTTCCAGTCTTCCCACCTCCACTCTGCCTCCCCCAACTACTCCTCCTGTATTCAGAAAATGGCAGGCCCCCCATGGATATCAAAACAATATGGCACTCAAGTTGCAGTAAGACTAAGCACCTTCCCTTGTATTAAGGCTGGGCAAGGCAAGGCATTATTAGAAATAGGGTTCAAAAAGCCAGTAAGAGTCAGAGACAGCCCCTGCTCCCACACTTAGGAGCCTCACAACAAGACCAAGCTACACAATTGTTGTATATATGCAGAGATCCTAAGACAGCCTCATACCAGCTGCTTAGTTGTTGATTCAGTCTCTGTGAACTCCTATGAGTCAGGTTAGTTGATCCTTGACCCCTCTGGCCCCATAGTCCTTTCTCTCTCTCTTCAGCAGGATTCCCCAACTCGGCCTAATGTTTGAGTGTGGGACTCTGCACGTATTTTCCATCATTGGTTGGTTGAAGCCTCTCTGCTGACAACTGGACGATGTGCAGGCAAATAGATAGAACCAGAAAAAAGCCATCCTGAGTGAGATAACCCACACTCAGAAGACAAACATGATATGTACTCACTTATAAGTGAATATTAGCTACAAAGAAAAGGATACCCATGCTACATTCCAGAGACACAGAGAGACTAGGTAATAAGGAGGACTCAAGGGGACACTTGGATCTTCCTGTGAAGGGGAAATACAGGAGACTTTTCAGGTGTACTGAGGGCAAACAGGGAGAGGAATATGATGGATCTGATGTGGTGGATGGAGAAGGAGATGACTGAAAGAAATAACTGAAAACGGGGTAGGGGGGAGAAGGGGGCATTTCAGGGACAGGTAGAAACCTGGTAGAGGGTCATCTCCCAGGAATCTACAAGGATGTCCCCAGCTAAGACTACTAACAACAGAGGATGCATGGCCTAAATTGGCCATCTTCTGTGACCAGGCAAGACTTCCGGTAGAGGACTGGAACACCAACCCAGCCGTATAATCCTGGACATGCAGACTGTCCTGCCTATGGGATGTGCTGGGGAAAGAGTGGTGCAGAAATTGTGGAAGCGGCCAACCAATGACTGGTCCAGCTTCAGACCCATGCCAGGAGAATGAGTCCACCGCGGCATTGCGGTGGAGCTCCAGGATCCAGAGGGTGGATGAACCAGAGACCTAGAATAGACCCAAACACAAATGAAGAAAAAAACATGTTAATGTAATATGCCTAAAGATATTCTGCTATATTCATAGATGAATGCTTATGCATTATCCTTTAATCGCTTCTAGAACTATTTATTTTATTTTATGTGTATGAGTGTTTTGCCTCCATAAATGTTGTGCCTGGGCCCTTTGAGGTCAGAGCAAGGCACTGAACAAATTTGAAGGAAAAATACTTTTGCTTCATCATAAACATGGTCTCAAAGCAAAATTTCAGTTGCATCAAGAGGACAATGTACATATTGGATGTAGGTATTAGATGGGATATTAGAAACAGAAGCCAGTTTGTAGGCAGATTATGAATAGGTAGAAGGCAGAGCTTGGAGATGCACCTTAGAAATTCCTCTAACCAACATGGCTCAAGCACACTGAAGAGAAGGGAATGAGGTTGACAGAGACTGTAAAGGATGGAAGGATTTTCTCTGCACAAGAATCTGAAGAATTAGAGATGGTGTTTAAGGTTGCTGCAGAGAAACTATTAATAAAAGCCGTTGTACTGAAAGAGACAGTCATCTGGGACATGAAGTGTCAGAAGGAAATGGAATAATGTGCATGCTGGTCCCTTTTGTAGGTAATGGCATGGAGAAATATTGGAGCGACGTTTGAGTTTGGTTATGAGGAGTTTAAAGTGAAAGATGGACTGAGAAGTGGAAAATTCCTAGAGATGTTAAAATATTGGTATGAAATGGACAGCAGGCCACAGCTGACCTTTTACAAATCACATATATTGATTTCTGAAGCAAACCGACCAACCGAAAGCGATAAAATTGTTCCCAGGAGCACAAGGCAGAGAATGGCACACAAAATCTTCCAACCTGATCTCAAAATAGCATTTCAATATGATTTTAGCAAATATCCTTGACAAAAACATCAGACCAAATAAAATTAATTTCGTGTCTTTGAAAAGAGTGAATGCCATATAGCAGCACCCCTGGATAATGAGCCAGATAATGGATAAGCCATGCAAAAGTGTAAGTCCTGCAAAGGAGTCACAGGGAATCCTTGAGGGGAAGAGACAGGGATGGGGAGACAAGGTAACAAGGAGCAGGGAGGTATGGGGAGGAGAATAGGAAAAGAACATTAAAGAGCCTTTTAAAACTGGAAGGTAAAGGATATTCTTTTCTTGTTCTGGCCACCCATTCCTTTGAAATTAAATTTCCTTTTGCTATATTTCCTTAACAATATTAGGAAAATATCTTCAGTTTTTGTGACTATTTTAATATTAATTATATGTGGATTACAATGCAAATGGGAATCTCAGCAAAAGTCCTTGTTTATACATAAACTGTGAACCTGTATAAAGACACAAGCAGAAAAAAAAAGCTGCAATAAATTGCTTTGATGGGATGTTGCTTCAAAGAGCTCAGTGCCATTTCTAATTAAACTACCTCTTCTAACAGCAAGTTCTAAAGGTAGCTTAATTGGAAATGATGCTGAGTTCTATATCTGGAATCCGTAAGGCAGAAGGAGAGAAGTGATTCCAACAAGTTGTTCTCTGACCTTCATGTGCACAGCGTGGAGATTTCCTTTGCCTAAGAAAAGTGCAGCGCTGTTAGAGACGGTGGGAGTGATCACACATTCATTACAGGTATTTCAGGTTGGCGGAACATAACATCCTTAAAATACTTCATTCTATTGAGTGCTCCTAAGCCATTTTGACTTTATTCTACCAGGAACATAATAAAAAATAAATGTGAATGGCAACGTAGGCGATACATTTTCCCGCAATGGTATCTATTTGCAATACCAAAAGCCATTGATAGATCATTGTACAAAGAATTTCCACAATAAGGCACTCGGCATCCTGAGAACATTTTGTTTTCCTTTTTAACTCACCAATTTAAGTAAGAAAAGCGCAGTGCGTCACTGACAGAAGGAGAACTACAGTAAACAAAACAAAACAAAAAAAACTTACTGTGTGTCCTCACCTCTTCAAGGGTTGCCAAAAGATACTGCCTGGGATGCTTCGACTTCAAAGTCTCATGGCCATGTGCAGACTTGCTTTTACCTTTGTGGTAAAAACACATCACTTGAGTTTATCCTAGGTATTCGGATTAGAAATGGACCCATTTGGGACTTGTAGAAATTATCTATGCAATTAACAGCTGGCAGCCAGGGGCAACACTTGCTCTTAGCTCTCAGGTGGGCTGTCTGAGTCGCGTCAAAGGCCTAGATCTAGAATGGGGAGTAACAGGCACGTGAGGAAAATAGACCCTTGTAGTAGAAGCTAGCCAGTCACGGAGATTTAAGCTGAACAGAGACTTCTGGGCATCATCTTCTCTTGCTTTGGCTTGAATTTTCATTGTCTCTCTAGCTATACCTCCAGAACGGTGAACTTTTATAGAAAAGAATGTGCCATTTGAAAAGCATCATGTTGACAATTAGCTCAAACCAAGGAGAACATATTGACATCGGGAAACGGTTTCTGAGACTTGATTAACTGGGAGAAATATAGACTTGAGGAGAAGTTATCTTCTCGTATCAGGAAATAAACAGAATGGGTCGGACCGTCGCGCCAGGTGTACAACACGCGGACAAAATAGTGTAGAAACCGAGTTCTGAAACTTCAGCTTCATTTTATGCTTTCATGCTCAATTAAGAGGTAACCAGGATCCATGGCAGAGGCACCCTGAAAGGCAAATATAGTGATGTTTCTTAACCACTTATAGTTGAGGATGAGGAAAAACCTGCGTCTGAACAGTGGATGACAGAAAAACACGACATTATGACCTGGGAGATTAGAAAACACGACCTGAGCAATTCATTAAAAATTGGGAAAAAACATATATGCAATTAACATTGCATAGACTGAGCAGATTGTATTTATATATTTATGAATATATATCTATACATATGAGATAACAATCAAAGAAAAAAGACCTTGAAATTGCAAAAGAGCAAACAGGGATATATGGGAGGGTTGGGAGTGTAGAGAAGAGAAAGTGACGTAATTTAATTATAATCCCAAAAGATGGAAGAAATATTTTAAATGGGTAAAAATGATTTTCTTCACGGATGAATATCAAGCCAAAATCGATGCTTAAATTATTTATTTAAGCAAATATAATATTTTAATGTATATTGTATTGTTAAATGTAAATGCTTGTATGTGCATGCATGTGTGATGTGTTGTGTATATATTGTGTTCATGTGTGTGAGAGCGGGCATGAACTTCCACAGCTGGCATGTAGAATCCAGAGAGCAACCTTGGCTGCTGGCCCACATGTTCTCCTAGTTTAAGATAGTGTTTCCTCTTGTTCACTGATGCACAGGCAAGAGGATCTGACCAGCCAGGTCCCAAGGATTATTCTGTCCCTGTCTCCAGTCTCCTAGTAGCAGTGCAGAGGTTAGACAAGCATGTGGCTGGGCCAAACCCAACCTGGATTCTTGGGATCCAAACTCAGTTTGTCAAGCCTGAACAGCAAGGGCTTAATCCACTGAGCCACCTCCTCAGCTCATAAGTAATATTGGTTATAATGCTTTCTTTTCCTGTAGCCTTTTAATTTTGACCTTCTTAGAGGGATTCTTTTATTTTAAATAATATCTCTTTCCAGTGATATCTCACTAATCTTTTGGTTTGTTTTCCTTGTCATTGTTTCTTTGTTGAATTGGGTTTTGTGCCTTCAGTGATGTACACTTGATGTGGACACACACCTGCTCATCCTATCCATCCAAACAACACAACCCATAAAAGAAGTTCTGACACATAGGGGATACCCGAGTCTTTGTGTAGTAACAAAGGCTACTTTTGAGTAAGTTTAACAAAGTTCAGACAAAATTGTAAAATGTGTAAAATGTATATTTTCATTTTCATTGAAAAAACTATTTTAACTTCCCTCAAAATCAGTCATAATAATAATCAAAAGAAAAATTAAAAGTACATTATTTCAACACCAGAGTAATGTATTCCTCTATGCCCAGTCCTAAACATAGGTTAGTGACAAAGATCAAACCCAGACCTTCAGTCATGGTGGAAATCACTCTACTTCTGATCTACCTGGCAGCTCTATGCCCAATACCTCACTTGGTTGAATAGACCATTTGCTTGGGGTACAGGGCACAAAGGTCTACTTTTCATATATTTTCAGAATAAGGAAATACTGTTGTATGTTACTAGAAACATTGGAAATTGATCTTCTCTAATACTTAATAGTACCTAAATCTATCGAAGGGATATTCATCATAATTATTTTCACTAGAACACTGACATGGAACTCATTAATAGGATGTAAATGAAATAGTAAAACAGGCAAGACTTCAATCTGATATTTTCATAAACTCATGATGACGTAAGTTTCAAGATTTGTGCTAATGATTCCTCCTAGAATTTCTCATAAAGATTTTCATAAGCTTAAATAATTAACTCAGCAAAAGAAATCATTTTAATGATCTGTATTTTTTGGTTTATATATTTATTATATATGACTACAAATTAAAAACATGCATGATGCAGTGCACACATGAAGGTCATATGTATTGTATATGAATACACATGTTCAAGCATTCATGCTGCAGTACACATATAAAGATCAGGGGAAAACTTACAGGGTCAATACCTTCCTTTTACTATATGGGCTCCCTACCTGCAAAGCCAACTTGAAAGTCAAAAAATATTTTAAATTTTGTCAAATTTACATCTGATTTGTAAGTGCATTAATGTTTAGTGATTGTGATGCCTTTAGGCCAATGTAATGATGAAATTCTCAAATAAAAGAGTGGGAAAGATGGCTCAGTGAGTGGGTAAAGGACTTGCCGTGTAAGTATAAAGATCTGGATATGATGCCATAGTGGCCATGTCAGAACGAGACACAGCCACCTCTGCCCATAACTCCAGAGAAAGGTAGATCTGGCAAGCTTCCTGGCCAGACAGCCTAACCAAAACTAAGTTTCATATTCACTGCAGATACACTATCTGCAATAATATTTAATATTATTAACATTAATATTAACTGTTAATATTATTATTAGGAGTGCCGTTGGTGAAGTCACTTGATAATGACTATTGGCCTCCACATGTACCCACAAATGCATACACCTGCTCACACACACATGCACAAACGTGAATACATGTGCTTACACACAACCCCACACCCTACAAACACATAAACAAATTCCCCAATACAATCAGAATTTATCTGCAAAGACCTCCCCTTTTTCTACTCAACTGCTCACCTTTGTAGTAGAAAGAAATAAAAAATTATAATGGAGAAAGAAAGGTAGAAAAAGATAGCAGATTTACTAAGCTATTATAGAACCAGTCACAAAGCACATAGGAGTAGAAGCATTCATGGACTGAGTGAGGGATATTTCATGGAAGGCCGTGATATATATAAAGTCCCCATATCTGTGTCCTCACCTATATATTGATAATAGTGTTTCCATTCTTGAAAATTGTTCTATATTATATTAATAAACACACACATAGAATTTATAGTTTGACATAGCAACTTATTTGAGGAAGAAGAAAGAATAAATGAGAGAAACTTAGAAGAAGCAAGTGTGGGCTGAGGAGATGGCTCAGGAGGTGGAGTGTTTGGCATGCGAACATAAGGACCTGATTTTGGATTCCCAGGACCCAAGTGAAGACAACACAGGAAGTAGAACCAATGCTTGACAGTAAGATTCCAGATGTGCACACCACTCTGACTGATATATAGAGCAGCACAAGATGTCCTATCTCAAAGTTCTCCAAGTGGACTGCGAGTACCAATACCCAAGGTTGATCTTTGACCTCTATATGTGTGCTGTGATATTGAACAGTTGTAGTCACACTCAAAAATATGCAACACAGACATCATACATACACACAGTGTGTGAGGGGAGAGAGAGGGGGAGAAGAAGATGGAGAGGAGAGAGAGAGACAGAGAGAGAGAGAGACAGAGACAGAGACAGAGACAGAGACAGAGACAGAGAGAATGTGTGACTATCACACTCTCCAACTAATGGAGATATTTCTGGGCTTTGGTGGTGGCCTTCAAAGGTTTCTAATGTTTGTCCTATTTCTTTTCCTTTGTCCTCAAGTTAATCCTCTGGGGCAGAACCAATCTAACAGATTGTTTAATTTCATAACTCATCTTCTAAGGAAGCATTCGAGGACCATAGAAAATATTTGGTAGATATTATCAAGGGGATTTTATACATGTCGCTCTATGTAATTTCCACAGTGAACTTTCAAGGCAAGTGTCCATGTTCAGGTTACAGATAACGAAGCTCTAGGTGTCACTGTTGAGAACCCTGCTTCTGAGCAATAGTTATGCGCTCAGAGACTGTTTTATTGTTGCTCTTGATCTGTTTTGTTTTGATTTTCAGCTTTAAAACCTGTTTTCTTTTTGACAAGTAAGAAGAAGAGGAACTATTTGAAAATGGAGAGAAGGGAATTGGACAAGAAAATAGAAGTAACAGAAGCCATGTATACAGCATGAGTGCACTATTACATACCTGGATGGAAATGCCATAATGATCCCCTATATTCTGATAACCAGCATACACGGATTGAAGAGGAATGAGAAAAAAAAATCCGTGTCTTCTCGGCACATTTCTCCCCCTCTCCTGAAAGTTGTACAGCAATTGTATTGAATTAACTAGCTCCACCTTGGCCTGGATAATACGAAGTTAGTATAGTCTCTCTTAGGGGGTGCACAAGTACACACAGGGGACAGTCCTAACCACTGAAGGATTTCTGAAGTAAGTATCTGGGATAAGCACTTTTCTGGCAGAGTGACTTTGAGGCTGAATGCCCTGTTGCCTTGATTTTGTGGTTCATGGTTCTCAAATAGTCAAATTTATTTAATCCAGGCAAACAACTAGGAGTGTGCAACCCAGTATTTTCCGTGTGTCTTACTGGAAGATTTTGAGATAGTTGTGAGCACATGTTAGAACTCTGCTTCCTGGAAGAATTTGGCTTAGCTCTTAACAGGTTCATTTATGACGCTCTATTTCTGTCTGTGCACTCTTTAAATGCTGTTGCTTGTAAGGTCTAAACCAAGACAAAGTAAGTTTAAAATTATTGTCTCTCTTGTTTCCTATGGGATTTCTCTAGGAAAAAACCAACATTAGTTTCTAGCATAAGAGACATTTGCAATTCAAATAATTTAGTTACATGACATAAAATAATACAGTAACCTAGTACTGTGAGATAATGTTCTCATCTGCAAATGATATCAACCCCAACTTCACATAAACTCTCTGGTGTACGAATGCTGTAACTAACTTCCTTGATCCTGGATAGCCTTCTGTCAACTAGGAGTTCTCTGAAGCAGACTAACTCATCAACTTCTCTCTCTTGGGTTTTATTTGTATAGATAAGGTGCAAATACAGAACACAACTCTTTCCTTTAAGATTAAATGAGGAATACATAGGAAATACATAAAGCAGTACCTGCTGATACATTGGCTTAACTGTATGTGACATCTTTGTGATTCACTCAACAGTTGGAAATGTAATGCTATTGTGTTGTATCACATATAACATGTTAGGATTCATTGTCCTGATTTTCAGTATATGAGAAATTAGAATCCATGCTAGATCAATGAAATGGACATGTCTTTGACACTGTATTCTATTTCTGCGTGACAAAGGAAAGAGTGTTCACCACCTGCTAATTCCTGAGATAAGACAAGCTTGAGCCACAGCCACAGAGGCAGCATGAGCTTTGGCACGCTTTCTCGGAATCAAAGAAGATTAAATCCATGAAAGCCAGAAAGAAAATGAACTTTTAAAAATGCTCAAAGGCAATTACAAATGGTGGGTCATAATGGCAAGTAAGAAAATCAAGAAAATCTAAAATACAAAAGTAACAAAGGCAAAAATCTGGAAATTATTTCAGATAAAATGGAGCATATGACCATGTATACATTGCTGCTTCGTGTCAGATTAACCAGGCATTATAATGATGATTGTAAATTTTTAAGTCCCAAACTAGCCTTGAATGGTGATCGTCAGTTCTTTAGGTGTGTTGAGACATGATCAATAGAATCAGTAATAGCTCTTTATTTTTTTTCCAGTGAGGATAAATTCCTACACAGGAGCTAGAAAAGAAAGTCTAAATACTAAAGAAAACCGGCAGGGGAACATCTGGGGAAGATTCAGAAACAAGTTCATTTGTACACATGAAAGTATCTGTGTTTGTTCTACCCAAAATCCACCTGCCACAAATCCCTAGAGCCACTGTGTGGCTGCAACTTCAAAACGCTCCAATATGAATGTTAATGACATGATGCTTTTAACTCATAGCTACATTTTAAAATGAAATTGGACAAGGAAAATTAAAAATCAGGAACACAAGGCCAGGTGGCTATGGGGAGAGGTCCCCATTCCAAGACAAACTACAAGCTTACCCTCAGCACTAAAAGCATTTTCCCAGATGAATTTCACAGATTAATATAGTCTGTTATATCATCTGAATATTTGCACTTACAAATTAATTTGAAATATTAAACCTCTCCTCCTAAAATTGGAAATGCCTCAGGGATTATAAGGAAATTTGCCTCCTCAACAGTTAGCAGAGATGAACTGTGGTTTTTTTCAGATTGGGGTTTTATTAAAGTAAAGCACTGGAAAATAACTGGAACATAAGAAAAATCCAGAGAAGCAGGCCAGACTTCAAAGTGGGTGGTCACAGGGACAAAGAACATCACGAGTGGAGGTCTGGGGACCTAAAAGAACAGAAGCAGAAGGGAAATAGATTAGTTTCATGACTTAATTTTGTCTTAAATTTAATTTTTAGCTGGAACATTAAGGTCCTAAGACAGTATTCCTGAAAGAACTGCACACTATCTAAAAAAAAAAAAAAAGAACCCAGTGCCAAGCATGGGTCCTTTACAGTTGCTTGTCAGAAGATTAAAGATGACTTCAAAACAATATAGGCTATAATCAATCCCTTAGCTGCCTCCCAGATACTGAAGGTTAAGACTTTATTGCTAAAATTATCACACATTTTGCACACAGGACTTAAAGGAACTGAGTTAAAATTGGCTTGGGAGGCTCTTTCTGAGAGCTAGTTCTCACAGTAACAGAAGGAGCTATGTAAGCTGTTAAGGGGGGAAAAACACCAATAGTTAACCCAGTTGTGGTATGAAAACAATGACCAGAATGGCAAGGTGTCCTGAAAGATGCAATGATGGCACTAGTATCCTGGGAGCAACCAAAAACTAGTGAATTGGACTTAATACCTGGACAGTATGTAAAAATACATGCTTAGCCTTTAAACCTGGTCTACTGCTCATGAGGCTACTGATGAGGATACAGCACCCGAGAAGATAATCTACTACTATCCTTCACTTAACCAGGATAACTCCTAACTGTATTCTCAGCACCTTCTCTTAGACCCTGAGGTCAGTGTAGCTCTCACTCCTCATCATAGTATCTTTTTTTTTTTTCAGAATAAAGATCATTACAGTAAGACACAGCTGCCCACTTCTTCTTAAGCTTATATAGTCATAATTGCCAATTTATTGTACTATTTTCCTGTCATTAAAGTGCTATGCAGAAGACTTATGTGATGTAGTGGGTCTTCTTTCTATGTGTTGCTTTCATTGGTTAATTAATAAAGAAGCTACTTGGCCTGATAGGTCAGAATATAGGTGGGTGGAGTAGACAGAACAGAATGCTGGGAGAAAGAAAGAGGAGGCAGGCAGACGCGATGAAACTCCGGCCCAAGATGGACGTAGGTTAGAAACGTCCCGGTAAGCCACTACCTCATGATGCTACACACATTAATAGAACTGGGTTAATCAAGATGTGAGAGTTTGGCAGTAAGAGGCTAGAGCTAATGGGCTAAGCAGTGTTTAAATGAATACAGTTTCCGTGTTATTATTTCCGGGTCCAATCTAGCCTTGCAGGAGCCAGGCAAGACAAAAGGCAGGCTTGCTTGCCTCATGTTGACATGCTTACACCTTACACTGAATTTATTTTCCTCTGCTTCCTTAGAGTATTTTCAGAGTTTTTGCTCTACTAAATTCATTCTACATGCTGGTGTTACCCAGATATAAAACTGGATAAGGGCACAAAAACTGAAGAGACTATATATTACTCTTCCTAATGAACACAGTTTCTCACATATATTCTTAATAAAAACAAGCATGTAAACTATATCAGGAATACACTAAGAAGATCATATATCATGATAAAATTGCTTTCATTCCAAGGATAAAAGGATTGTTCAATATACAAAAATCAGTAGAGGGAGTAGAACACATAGACATGGGGTCAGAAATTTCTTGATAATAGATGCAGAAAAGACCTGGATAAAGTTAGACGCAACTTCATAATAAAAGTCTTTAAGCTTCTAGGAACAGAAGTAGCAAGTACAGCGCAATAAAGCAATATACGACAAAACTAACTCTGATTTTATACATGGTGAAGGTAAAATAAAAACATTTCAGAAATAAAAATGTGTTCCCTCATGTTAGTCTTACTTATCTAGTGCTTGTAGTCTTAACAAGAACAATAAGACAAGAAAATGAAACTGAAGTATACAAACAGGAGAACAAAACTTCTAAATATTTGTTTGTATTCATCATGATCTTATACATAAAAGAAGGAATCTACTAGAAAATATACTAGATCAATTAATACTTTCACGAAAGTTTCAGGGTACTGAAATAACCACAAAAAATCAGCAGCTTTTTCATAGACCACTGAAGAGATTGTTTAGGAGGAGGTCAGAGAAAATGCCATAGTTTCAAAAAGTAAAATGTATTTAGGAATAAAAAAAGTAAATAAGTAAAAAATCTTTATAATGGAATTTTTGAACAACTGAAGAAGCAGAAGAAAATAACAGAAGGTGGAAAAAACTTCTATGATCATGGATTGGCAGAAACAATAGTGGAAAACTGTGACTGTAATACAGAACGTGATCTATAGATTCAAAGCAACCACCATAAAATAACCATCAAAATTCCAATTAAATTATTTGATAAACTAGTAAAACCAAAATTAAATTTCTTATGCAAGAAGAAAAACCATCCAGAATAGTTCACTAATATCAGAAAGAACAAAGGACGAGTTGGCAAAATGATAATATTACAGAGTCACAGGAACAAAAAAATCGTATCGACACAAAACAGACACAAAATATAATAGAAGACCCAGAATAAAACTCACACAACTAAAGACACCCAAAGGCTAGAAAGACTTTAGTGAAAGTAAAGAGTGGATGAAACACTTTGTGAATGTTTACTGGTGGTATGGGCACAGCCATGACAAAGGCAGGTAGGTGACTTAGACCTCTGAGAAATGTGCAAAGCCTTCCCCACGTGAATAAGGCTTGGAACTTTCAAACGTTCCTCTGGCATGAGTGTGAATGTTCAAAGTTTCCAAATACAAAGAAGTACATCAAATGCACATGAATTCCTATTAGATGCAACTTATCTATAAATACTGAAAGCTGATTGATAGTTCCTAAGTTTGTTTGGGACAAATAAAGGGACAGAGAGATATAAAGAAACTTGAAAAAATGATGCAATTGATCCATATCCTGAGTGCTTTGGTTATTATACAATATATTTATAATATATATATATAAGTACATGAATGTGTGAAACTCATCATATTCTATACTTAATATAGCTAGCCTGATGTTTATAGCCTACACCTCACTCAGGTTAATATTAAAGAGTAATTGGTACTATAGTTCACAGGAGTATCACCTGTAAACGGACCTAACTGGCAAGAGTTCATCCTGCTTTCATGGGCCATCTGTAAATGTCGGCCTTCTGTGGAGCACTCTTACCCATTAACACGCACCAGTACTCTCAGCCTCTTTTCTCTGTGTCTGTTATCTCAAAGACATTGAACCTACAGGGCATAATGAGAATGGGGAGACATAGGGAAAGGCTCCCAAATGTCACTGCTCTGGAAAGCTTGCAAAGCCACACTTGTTCCCTCTGTATAAACACACTTGTCTGGGAGGAAAACCATATTCAAGTGAAAAGAGACTCAATTGTTATTAAAATCATCATCCGTTTTATTCAAAAGGGTAAAATTCTAGCCTGTAAAGGCACTCAATCCTGGTTATATTTTTTTTCTTTTCTTTTTATCCTGCACAACAATAAAAGCATTCTGAATCCTTTCTTCTGTCCCCACCTCAGTAATGATGACACTTAACTTTCGTTAGTGGAATGTGTAGTGATGCTATAGCTAATGAATAATAATTGTACACGGTAAGGACTTGAAAATTTTGGTAAAAACATGAATAAAAAAGTTTTGTCAAAATCATGGAATGTTAGGGATTTAAATTTTTCATTCCATTTAATATTATTTACAAAAGAATGAGTACTTTATAAAGCATGTCATTTATAGCTAGGATTTTAAAGGCAAATAGTATCAGAGGACCTTCCTTCATGCTTGCCTGCAATCCAGCAAACCTCAACTTTTACAAAGAAATCACTACAAATGAGTTATATTAGCAACCTGTTTCATGTATAAGTATTACTTTCTACATTTATACATAAAAATTGAAGACAAAAATATCACAGAAAAAAATTATAGTGATAATAATTTTAGTTTTAAATGAATAATTTATTCATGACTTGGCTTTAAGAATTATAATCATTTTTCTTCATCTGTTGAAAACATCCCCTGGACTAACATCTAACATCCCCTGGACTACTTAAACCAGAACCTCATAACCTACTACCTCCATACTGTTAAATGGGCATAGTATTAAGCTGACTCCTTATGACTTATTGTCATACCCATAGACAATTGCATCTCTCATCCTACAGCTGAGGAGCTTCTGTTTGTAATAGATAGTGATTAACACAGAGATCCACAATTTGCCAAGGCACGGAATGCTCATCTCTGAAGGAACGATAAATCACAACACCACCACCAAGGTGCAGTGATTACCACAGAACAGTGGTGGGAGAAGAGCGTGAGAGCCAGAGGTTGGCAATGGCTATAAGGAAGCATTATCTTCTGAACACAGCTGGGCAGCTGCACATATAAATCTACAGCAATTGTGAAAACATAGAAAAAAACCATGCAAGCCCAAGCCAGACCATTTCTCATGAAGGAGAGATGAACTGGGCACACAGTCCCACCCCAAACCATGTGGATATTAGCAATCAATAGTCGCAAAGGAAGGAGACACTGTTTTCTTTAGGAGTCTAGCCTATGGTAAGGTAAATAATATTTGACCTTGTACCAATATACAAGGTCAAATATATTTTCATGCATTACTTCTACTAAGGGAAATAGTAAAATATATGAAATAGATATTTCCATGCATTGTTTCTACTAATGTGAAGTAATAAATTATATGAAATAGATATTCCCATGCATTTACTTCTTCTAATATGAAATAGTAAAATATATGTCAATTGTTGACAAGGCAACAATTGACAAAACTGTGCACCTCTGTATCATTTAATGCAGTAATTGCACTTCTAATACTGACGAAAAGTGTGTCTCAGCAAATCATTGAAAAAGATATACATAACTGCCTACAATAACTCAGACATCTAGCAACCCTTCAAAAGCACAGCTCAAAGAAGGAAAACACATACACTCTACTACCCCCCAAAAAATGACCGGAGTCAAAAACCACTGGTCATTAATATCACTTAATATCAATGGACTCAATTCACCTATAAAAAGGCACAGACTTATAGATTGGATACGAAACCAGGATCCAACATTCTGCTGTTTACAAGAAACACACCTCAACCACAAAAACAAACACCTACTCAGAGTAAAAGGTTGGGAAAAGGTTTTCCAAGCAAATGGATCTAAGAAACAAGTGGGTATGGCCATTCTAATATCTAACAAAATCGACTTCAAACTAAAATCAATCAGAAGAGATGGAGATGGAAATTTCATACTCATAACAGGAACAATTCATCAGGAAGAAATCTCAATCCTGAATATCTATGCCCCTAATATAAAGGCACCCACATATGTAAAAGAAACTCTTCTAGAACTCAAGGCAGTCATCAAACCACACACACTAATAGTAGAAGACTTCAACACACCTCTCTCACCAATGGACAGGTCAATCAGACAGAAACCTAACAGAGAAATAAGAGAATTATTGGAGGTATTGAATCAAATGGACTTAACAGACATCTATAGAAGCCTCCACCCAAATAGGAAAGAATATACCTTCTTCTCTGCAGCTCATGGAACCTTCTCGAAAATTGATCACATACTCGGTAACAAAGTAAACTTCTACATATACAAAAAAATATTAGTAACCACCTGTGTCTTGTCAGATCACCATGAATTAAAGTTAGAATTCAAGAACAATGCTGCCCCCAGGAAGCCAACAAACTCATGGAAGTTGAACAGTCAACTACTAAATCACCCCTGGGTCAAGGAAGAAATAAAGAAAGAAATTAAAGTCTTCCTTGAATTTAATGAAAATAAAGACACAACATACTCAAACCTATGGGACACTATGAAAGCAGTGCTAAGAGGAAAGTTCATAGCACTAAGTGCCCAATTAAAGAAAACAGAGAAAGCACACATTGGAGCACACTTGAAAGCTCTAGAAAAAAAAGAGGCTGGTTCACCCAGGAGGAGTAGAAGACTGGAAATAATCAAACAGGGCTGAAATCAACAAATTGAAACACAGAAAACAATACAAAGAATCAATGAAACAAAAAAGCTGGAGAAAAATCAACAAGATCAACAAACCCCTATCCAAACTAATCAAACGGCAGAGAGAGAACATGCAAATTAGTGAGATCAGAAATGAAAAGGGGGACATAACCACAGACACAGAGGAAATTCAGAGAATCATCAGATCTTACTACGAAAGTTTATATGCCACAAAGTTGGAAAATGTAAAAGAAATGGACAGTTTTTTAGATAAGTACCATCTACCAAAGTTGAACCAAGAACAGGTGAACAATCTAAATAGACCTGTTAGTCGTGAAGAATTAGAAGCTGTTATTAAAAATCTCCCAAACCAAAAAAAGCCCAGGACCAGATGGTTTCAATGCAGAATTCTACCAGAACTTTCAAGTAGAGCTAATAATACCTATACTCCTTAATGTATTTCACAATATAGAAACAGAAGAGTTATTGTCAAATTCTTTTAATGAAGCTACAGTTACTCTGATACCAAAACCACACAAAGACACAACCAAGAAAAAGAATTACAGGCCAATCTCACTCATGAACATCGACGCGAAAATTCTCAATAAAATACTGGCAAACCGAATCCAAGAACACATTAGAAAAATTATCCATTATGATCAAGTAGGCTTCATCCCAGAGATGCAGGGCTGATTCAACATACGCAAATCTATCAATGTAATCCATCATATAAATAAACTGAAAGAAAAAACCATATGATCATTTCATTAGATGCTGAAAAAGCATTTGACAAAATGCAACACCCCTTTATGATAAAGGTGTTGGAGCGATTGGGGATACAAGGATCATACTTAAATATAATAAAAGCTATATACAGCAAGCCGACAGCTAACATCAAACTGAATGGAGAGAAACTCAAAGCCATTTCACTAAAATCAGGAACACGACAAGGCTGTCCACTCTCTCCATATCTCTTCAATATAGTGCTTGAAGTTCTAGCAATAGCAATAAGACAACATAAGGGGATCAAAGAAATTCAAACTGGAAAGGATGAAGCTAAACTTTTGTTATTTGCAGATGATATGATAGTGTACATAAGTGACCCCAAAAACTCTACCAAAGAACTCCTACAACTGATAAACACCTTTAGTAATGTGGCAGGATACAAGATCAACTCCAAAAAATTAGTTGCCCTCCTATACAGAAAGGATAAAGAAGCAGAGAGGGAAATCAGAGAAACATCACCTTTCATGATAGCCACAAATAGCATAAAATATCTTGGGGTAACTCTAACCAAGGAAGTGAAAGACCTATTTGACAAGAACTTTAAGTCTTTGAAGAAAGAAATTGAGGAGGAAACCAGAAAATGGAAAGACCTCCCCTGCTCTTGAATTGGGAGAATCAACATAGTAAAAATGGCAATTCTACCAAAAGCAATCTATAGATTCCATGCAATCCCCATCAAAATCCCATCAAACTTCTTCAAAGACCTTGAGAGAACAATAATCAAGTTTATATGGCAAAACAAAAAACCCAGGATAGCCAAAACAATCTTATACAATAAAGGAACTCCTGGAGGCATTACCATCCCTGTCTTCAAACTCTATTACAGAGTTACAGTATTGAAAACAGCTTGGTATTGGCATAAGAACAGAGAAGTCGACCTATGGAATCGAATAGAAGATTAATCCTCAAACCTATGAACACCTAATTTTCCACAAGGGAGCTAAAGGTATACAATGGAAGAAGGAAAGCATCTTTAACAAATGGTGCTGGCATAACTAGATGTCAACCTGTAGAAGAATGAAAGTAGATCCATATCTATCACCATGAACAAAACCCAAGTCCAAATGGATTAAAGACATCAATATTAATCTGCCCACTTTGAACCTGATAGAAGAGAGAGTGGGAAGTAGTCTACAAGATATAGGCACAGGAGACCACTTCCTAAGTAGAACCCAAGTAGCACAGACAATAAGAGAATCAATGAATAAATGGGACCTACTGAAACTGAGAAGCTTCTGTAAAGCGAAGGACACTGTCAGTAAGACAAAAAGGCTACCTTCTGACTGAGAGAAGATCTTCACCAACTCCTCATCAGACAAAGGTCTGATCTCCAAAATATACAAAGAACTCAAGGAACTAGACACTAAAACTCTAATTAACCCAAATAAAAATGGGGTACTGAACTGAACAGAGAATTCACAACAAATGAACTTTGAAAGGCCAAAAGACACTTAAGGTCATGCTCAACCTCCTTAGCGATCAGGGAAATGCAAATCAAAACCATTTTGAGATACCATCTTACACCTGTCAGAACAGCTAAACTCAAAAACACCAATGATAGCCTATGCTGGACAGGATGTGGAATGAGGGGAACACTCATCCATTGTTGGTGGGAATGCAAACTCGTGCAGCCACTGTGGAAATCAGTGTGGCGGTTTCTCAGGAAACTGGGAGTCAACCTCCATCGGGACCAGCAAATCCACTCTTGGGAATATACCCAACAGATTCCCTATCATACTACAAAAGCATTTGTTCAACTATGTTCATAGCAGCACTATTTGTAATAGCCAGAACCTGGAAACAACCTAGGTGCCCCTCAATAGAAGAATGGTTAAAAAGGTGTGGAACATATACACATTAGAGGTTTACTCAGCGGTAAAAAGCAATGACATCTTGAATTTTGCATGCAAGTGGATGGAAATAGAAAACGCTTTACTGAGTGAGGTAACTCAGACCCAGAAAGAGGAATATGGTATGTACTCGCTCATAAGTGGATTCTAGCCATAGTTAAAGGTCTTTGAGTCTATAATTCGTGATCCTAGAGAAGCTAAATAAGAAGGTGAAGCTGAAGAAAATCATATAGTTATCCTCCTGGATATTAGAAGTAGACAAGATTGCCAGGCAAACTTGGGTGCATGGGGGCGGGGTGGGTGGAAGTAAGGGGAGATGGTTAGGGAGAGGGAAGAGGGGGAGGATTGGGGATGGCTTGGGGAAGGGGAGGGGGGAGGGAGGAAGGATGGTTATGGGAGCAGGGAAGTTTATATCTCAACTAAGGGAGCCATTTTAGGGTTTGCAAGAGACTTGATTCTGGAGGGGATCCGAGGCCCAAGGAGAGGTCCCCAGATTGTTCCCTGGAGCAGCAGAGGAGAGGGTGTCTGAACTGGCCTTGGCCCATAATCATACTGATGAATATTTTGCATGTCACCACAGAACCTTCATATGGCAAAGTATGGAGATAGAAACAGAGACACATATTGGAACACTGGACTTAACTCCCTAGGTCCAAATGAGAAGCAGAGGGAGGGAGACCGTGAGCAAGAAAGGCAGAACCAGATGGAACCTTCATCCGACGATGGATGGAGATAGAGACGGAGACCCACATTGGAGCACTGGACTGAGCCGCCAAGGTCCAAATGAAGAGCAAAAGGAAGGAGAATATGAAAAAAGAAGTCAGGACCGCGAAGGGTGCGATCACCCACTGATACAAGGGGACTGATCGAATGAGAGCACACCAAGGCCAGCTGGACTGGGATTGAACCAGCATGTGATCAAACCACATTCTCTGAATGTGGCTGACATGGGGGCTGACTGAGAAGCCATTGACAATGGTACTGGGTCTTGTTTCGTCTGCATGTACTGGCTTTTTGGGATCCTTGTCTGTTTGGATGCTCACCATCTTGGACCTGGAGGGAGAGGGGAGGAACTTGGATTTCCCACAGGGCAGGAAACCCTGACTACTCTTGGGAATGGTGAGGGAGGAGGAGAGGGAGTTGGGGGAGCGGGAGGGTATTGGGAGGAGGGGAGGAAGCGGAAATTCCTTAAATAAATAAATAAATAAATAAGGAAAAAAGATATACATAAGAATCTTCATATAACAAAAACCAAACAACACATTAATTAAATAAATTACAGTTTGTTGTCGTATAAGAAATATCTACCAGGCCATGAAGGCACATGCTTTTAATCCCAGCACTTGGGAGGCAGAGACAGGTGGATCTCTGTGAGTTCAAGGCCAGTCTTGCTCAACACAGCTAGTTCCAAAACAGGCACCCAAGCTACACAGAGAAGCCCTGTCTCGAAAGAGGAAAACAAAAATAAAACAAAGCTTATATAGTTTGTTGTTCTATAAGAAATATCTTATAAAGAAATACCTTTACTGTAACTAAGTGATTCACAAAACTACTGTATATAAAATGGGGTATTTATTAAGATTGGTATCTAAAAGGGGATAAAATGTATACAAATTTGACTGTAATTAAAGATTTAACTGCATTTGTAGAAGAATTTCAAGAGGAGATTTTGTAAATACAATGCTCATATATAAAACTGTCAAAAAGTAAAAAATTAATATAAGAAATATATAAAATACAAAACAGAAACAAATTTATATATTTGTCAATACATATTGCTTTTATTTAAATTTAGAATTTTGCTATCTTTGTACCTTAAGTTAATTCCACACTCATAAAGACAAATTATCACATGTTACTTCAAAACAGAAATTCCATATATTCAAATGAGCTATGAGATGAGCCAAAAGATGATCACAACATTTTTCTTCTCTTTGTGTGTTGTTAAATATTTAGGGAATAGTTGAAAAAATTTTTCAGATTCTTTGATGTCTTAGATTGTATGCATTAAATATGAAGATATGAGTTGGTGAGGTAAGTAAAACTGTAGACTTAGAGTGTATTGAATTATTGGTATATCAGCACAGTAAAATATTAGGAGTCAATATCACTTGTTTTATAGACCAGTAAAATTTAATTTTACCATAGTTCTTGAGCTATCTTGTTTCTGGTTCTTGGTCGCCAAACAGTGTCGTTATGGGCTCCATCTCGTGAAGTGGGCCTTAAGTCAAATCAGACTTTGTTGGTTACTCCTACAACCTTTGTGCCACCATTTCCCTAGCATATTTTTCAGGCAGGAAAGCATTGTAGATCAAAGGGTTTTTTGCATGGATTGGTATTTACGGTTCACTCTTGGTAGCCTTACCGATAACCTTCCTGTGCCAAAGACACCAGGATACGCCTTATTTAGCCATCATCAAAGAAGATTCTTCCCACAGCAGATGGGAACAAATACAGAGACCCACAGCCGAGATAGAGAGAGAGAGAGAGAGAGAGAGAGAGAGAGAGAGAGAGAGAGAGCACTCTTGGAACACACAGCTCTAAATGGGATGTCTCCATCAATTCCTTCCCCTGAGAGATAGGGGAACACTAAGGAAGAGGAGGCAGAAAGATTCTAAGAGCCAGAACGTATGGAGGACACCAGGAGAACTCAAGGCCCACTGAATCAGCTGAGCAAGGTGTATGTGAGCTCTCAGAGACTGAAGCAGCAAGCACAGGGCCAGCATGGGACCAGTACCAGGTCCTCCCCATATATACTATAGTTTTCTGTTTGTTATTGCTCTGGGACTCCTGAGTGTGTTAACGAGTAGGTCACTGATTCTTGTGCCCTCCCTTAGGCTGTTTTCCTCCTATTGGATTGCCTTGTCCAACTCTGATGTGATGGTTTTTGTTTTATATTACTATATTTTATTTTGTTATGTTTTGTTATCTTTCTAGAAGCCTGTTCTTTTCTAATGAGAGACAGAAAGGGAGTGGATTGGGATGGGAGGGAAGGTGGGAAAAACTTGGAGGAGCAGAGGGAGAGGAAACTTCAATCAGAATATTGTATGAGAAAAGAATCTATATTCAGTAAAAAGCAGTTTCTAATTATTATCATAAATTTATAATGTTGGCCTTTACAAACAACATTTCTCAGATGGGAAAGGCCTGGAAACTATGGCCACCAGCAGTGAAGCTGGTCTTCAGCATCTGGCTAAAAACAATTTCCTGCTGAAAACAACCAGTCTTCTAGAAAACAAGACTGATTCACAGTCTAAAAGAGGAAATGGGCAACATTTCCCTGGAAACATTTATCGTGGTAGACAGCAAAAGCTAGCAGTGGCTACAAGAACTTGACAACTGGACCAACCAGAAGGCAGCAGAAAGGACTCCCAACACACATGGACAGAACAAACTGAGCATCATTAAGATTGAGAATTAGAGCAAATTTAAACCTATGTGTATTTAAATATGTGAACCCCTGAGAACTACTGGTCACGATTGACAGATGCCACTTTTAAAACTAGTCAATATTAATGGAAAATGCATAAAGCCTTTATCTCTTCCTTGGGGGTAACCACATATTGATGAAAGTGAATGAATTTCCTCTTTATCGAAATATCCTAACCATTAAAGTAAAAAAGGGAATTAAAATATCTTCATATTGCAACCACAAAGGAAATAATGGATCTATGACTATCTTAATGACTATTAAAGTTATATAAAATGGTAAAAAAGCATAATGTGGCTGCATAATAATTCTATTACACGCATATATGAAATATATTTGTTGAAATATGCAAACTCATATTGCATTATGTTCTAGCATACACACACACACACACACACACACACACACTCCCAAGTGTATACATCTGGGTAATATATAGAGTTCTTAGAAGGCTGTCTAGTGTAAGGATATTCATAAAACTTATTCTGTGTATACTACACTATGGTTTTCGCTTTTAAACCAGAGCCTTTGTATACACACTGTGACAAAGAGAAATGGCCAAGAATAACGGTACATGCTGCTGGTGGCATGGGAAATAGTAGAACATATTTTTATCTGAAATTTTAAAGAAAAGAACCAGTTCTCATCAAACACGTTGTCAAGGTTTAGATTTTGAATGTCTTTAAAGATGTATTTGTTAACCAGTTTGTTACTGACCTGTGCTGTCATCTGAGAGTAGAAAACCTTTAAGAAGGTAAGAACCTTTCTTATCTAAGAAGAAAATTTTAGGTCCTTGAGGCACGCCTTTGAAGGGGTTAGTGAGTTCTTGTCCCCTTCCTTTCTCTGTGTTCTCTGGCTTCCGTAAATTGAGCTTTGCTCTAAAACCTGTTCCTACTATGCAGTTGTATTACACAGAAACCCCATTTACTTGAACCCAGTAACCAAGAACAATAACCTCCAAAGCAAAGAGCCAAAGAAATGAGTTGGTCGGTTTTTCAGGTGTCTCTTCATAGCAAAACAAGATGGCTACGTCAACATGACCTGCGACCTTGTCTATAAGTCAGTAGACTGTGAGTCTGGAATGTGCTCAATGATGCTGCTAGGCAGGGAATAGTTTGTAGACTTTTAGTCTACAAAGCACTAAGATTTCTATCACTTAGCAGAATCATATCAAGTGCATACACTCTAATAAGGTCTTCCATGTAGCTCCCCCTCAGTAACATAGAATGAGAAATTAGAAGAGCCAATATGAAGGACTTTCATGTCATCACATTGTACTTTGAAGTCAGATGGTCATGTGTACAGTTACGCTTCTATATTCCTTATACTGAAGGGTTTGTTTATTTAGTATTTAGTAACAGAAAAGAAGAACTTTGTATAAAGTGAGAAACACATTTCAGCGGTCCAGAAAGATGGCTCAGAGGATAAGACTTCTTTCTGCTTCCAGAAGACCCACGTTTGGTTCCCAGCACCTATACCAGACGGCTCACTGTAGCCTATAATAACAGTTTCTGGAGACCTGACTTACTCTTCTGACCTTTTCAGGACCCTACATGCATGGCATACACCCACACAGACAAACATGCATATTCACAGAGAAAAATAAAGCCTACTATCCCAAAACCCAACTTAAAAAACTAATTGGAATGGTAAGATGGTAGAGCATTTGTGAACAAGAAGTCAGATGGGAATAAAACGAGGTTCTAAATCTGATGCAGATGCCGGAATGAAGATGGGCACAGGGAGAGAAAACAGGTCTTGGGAGGGTTGAGCCAGAATAAAAAATTATGAAAACGTATTATGGAAACCCACTAGTTAATAGGCTAACTTAGAAATACATCCTGAAATAGAGAGAGAGGCTGTAGGGAGATGGAACAGAATCATCCCACAATAACTCTCCCAGATGGCATGGATTATTAGGGATACTTTCCTACAAGTTAATGGTCAGCAAGTGCCTAGGGGTCTTCAAATAAACACAGAAAATGTTTAGCCCACCAGAACTGCATAATAATATCCTATCACTCAACTTGTTACATTCTTTGACAACAGGACATAGAGAATTAAATCTAAAACTGATCCAGAAACTTCCTTACTGCTGGATAATTTTCCTAGTGCTGGAGGGTGCTATGCAGCCTGCTGAGGGAGAAAAGACATCAAGGGACTTACCCAGCCCTGGAATCTATGTGTTGCAGCTTGCAGCTGTCAGGAAAGACAATGCCAACTGGTACAAATGTGGCACGCCTCTAATGGAATAATTAACCACTAGGTTTTGGGTCTGCTCCACAGGAGGCGATTTCATGCACTGCGTAGCTGGGACACCATAGGCCCAGAGTGGAATCAGCGAAAGCGTCATCCTCTTGAAGTCATTCTTAATATTTATGCTTATTTCCATAGACTTCAGCGGCTCTCATCACTGTTCAGAGAAGCTTCTTTTTGCAGTGGACAGCAGTCAAGGGAGAAATGTAGAACCAAGCCAAGTGCTAAGAATAAGAGACACAGTGCTCAGGTCAAGTGAGTACCTGTATTGTGCCTTCTATCATCAAGGCTCAGGGGGCATCATGGAAGAAGATGTGAAAAGAATTCAAGACTGAACAAAAGTGCTGCAAAACGTTCCCATCTGATGTAACATGGCTCTATACTCCTGAATTCTCAGGATCTCTGGATATCGGTGCCAGATCAAGCCAGTCAACATCCTAGCATAGTCTGGGTTGATGCTCTCCAGGTCTCAGGCTGTGTAAACAGGAGCAATTTTCAGTTGATAACTTCTGGGAATGAGGATCCTCTTTTCTGGGTGTGTTGCCACTACCGGCAGGTTTCCCATGCTCTAGTAACTGGCCTCACACCTATATTTACATGTGAGCAACACTAACTAGATTTAGTGAGACATTAAAAATATTAATGAAGTTGAAAGAGGGTATGCTTGAGGTTTATAGAGACTATGAGGGAAGGTATATAATATTCCATTATATACTCTATAAAATCCTCAAAAATAAAAATATTAACTCTTTTAAAAAAGATAAAACTTGATGGGTGGTGGTGGCGCACGCCTTTAAACCCAGCAGTTGGAAGGTAGAGGCAGGTGGATCTCTGTGAGTTTGAGGCCAGCCTGGTCTACAGAGTGAGTTTCAAGACAGGCTCCAAAGCTGCACAAGAAAACCCTGTCTCAAAAAGCAAAACAAACACCAAAAAAATCTTTTAAATCACAGAAACTAGTTTGTTGTTCAGAAGCTGAGAATTCAAATCTACAAGGACTTCAAAGTTATTACTTACCAAAGAAGAATCTTATAGAATTATATATGTACCAATATATGCTCAATTTGTTGATATTTTATTATTATTTTGAAATAAACAAGTGAAGGGGTACCCATAGAAGATTATTTTCTGTTAAGTGTTTATACTTTTTGCCTCAGTTTAAGAGCGTAAGGGAGTAGAAGAGAAAGGGGAGGGAGGGAAGAAGAATGAAGAAAAGAAACAGAGTCTTAGAGAACTCCCTAGACAACAAGGAACTTTAATTCTGCCTTGAGTAATTTTTTTTTTCATAAAAAGGAAACTTTTGTCTTAATTATGCAAGTCCAACCGGAAGTCCCCAACTCTACAAGAGGCAACAGGGCAGAGGTAATAACAAACTTCTGTGAAGGAGTTTAGGGTTCATGATGGTTCCCACTTCTTTTTTATTCATGTGTAACTTGAAAATCACAAATGCTAGTTGCCTGTTACTTTGGGATTCTAATATTTGAAGTGGTCCATATGTGTGCATTGTTTATGTGCTGCATGCGTTATTCTACCTCGATGAGTCCAAAACTCTCTCCCTCAATAAAATGTAATTATAATAGTTTTCATATGACTTATGGTCAGTAGCAAAGCAATCTGTAAGGATTAACCCAAGGTTCTAACAAAGAGATCAGTTCTAGAGCAAGCTTGGTCCTCATCTGGTGCTGCCAGACACTGATTGTGTCTTTGGAGTATTAATTACTTTATCACTTTGCAATGATCCAAACCCAGAATGAGGAAGTGATTATATCACCAGAAGATCTTGTTTAGGTACAACTAGTCAACCAACGAAGTTGATCAATGTACCCATTCACTAAGAGAGACAAAATAGACAATCTCCATGTTAAACATATAGGCTGCTTAAATTTAACCCTACATTTACGTTACATTAAAAAACTAAACTTGCAATATTTACTCTTAGCATCCTGTTCTCAATATTCACTCATTTCACAGTGTTAAATCTGAAATTACTGTGGCATGCATGACAAGAGCAAGAAAATCCAATGTATCTCCTGTTTTATCTATTGTGCATCTAACAACACAATAACAACCAGTTGGTAGATCAAACAAGTAAATCCTTTCTAAGAGTTTGCTGACGAAATATCATTAGCCTCATCATTTTCTTCTAGGGGGATGACCATATTGTGATGGATTCATTCTATGTTAGTAGCAGAAAAAATATGCAAAAATGAAATTAGATTGACATTTTAAATTATTTCTTAAACTCTAAGTTAGGAGTTAATTATACGAAAACATGTCTGTTCATGTGCTTCCACTGCAATGCAATCAGAGAAATAATTTAGGATATGTGTCCATGTAACATTCATTCCATAGCATACGTCCATTGGAATAAGTGGGAAGAAGACTAGAGTACACCAAAGCTTCTGAGCTTTAATGGCAGACTAAAGCCAAGCTGCTCTGAGTAAGAGTTGACTGAAGGATTCTGGGGTTCAGCTTTTGGATCCTGCCAGTGAATCTGGTGCAGTTCTGCCACCTAGTGGTTGCTTTCCCACACGTGACTTGGCGGGTTTCTAGTGCCATTGCATCTGCAAAGAAAATGAAGCTGGGACTGGGCAGTAGGTGCTCAGCAAAAAAAAAAAAAAAAAAAAAAAAGCTGTCTATCTCATAAATAATTAAATTATATCTTAATTGTATTAACATCTAACATTCAAGAAGTTGGTGACCTTTGCATCCTGGTCCATTGCTGCTTCACTGTCTAACCTGACATCCATCACATCGCCGATAGACAACTTCCTGTTACTCTACCAAACGTACGCTGAGAGACTCTTCTCTGGATACGTAATTCCTCACTCACTGGACTACACAAGCTCTCTCGCTTTAGATTCACAATTACATCCCTACAAATACTGCATGGGTTCTGAATCAATTGTCCTCCCTCAGCACTTTGTCCGAAGTGTCCTTCAATAACGCAACTCTACCTTGTAAAAGGAGAAGCCCTTTGATGGCAAGAAATTTGCCATTACATCTTGCACTGCTTCAGCACTTAACACTGTGCCTTTGACCCATAATTATATGATGTGCCTGTAGAGGTATGTGACCCTTTAAAAGGAGTGTTTAATTGTCAATTGAGCAAAATAGTCGTTCTATCAAAAGAAGACAAGCAAGTATTGAAAGTCACTGTTTTCAAGGCTTGGTCTCAAATGTTTACCAAACCAAAGTTCCCAGTATTTTCACATGATTTATGGATGCTTGTGTCAGATATATGACAAATTTTTATCCTTGGTAATTCAGGTAATGGAATCTTTAGTAGTGATAGAAAAATATTAGAACTTTGTTTTAAAGGAAAATAAAATCGTAAGCATTTACGATTTTCACACATCACTTCACACATCATTCTGTCTGAATAGTCATTAAGAAATTTTAAGCTAAAATATGTGTATTTTATTTGGAAACTTAGATGTCTTTGAACATTTTTCAACTTGTAAAAAAGATTTAATATAAGGTATACTAGAAAATTGTGTGCTATTTAGAAAAGTAATTATGTAGAGACACATTTTGCTTAACTTGGCTCATCCTAGCCAATCTTCAGGCTGTACCTGCTTGCTGCACTGACCAAAATAAACATGAACTCAATTTGATATTATGTAACTGAAATAGTTACAGAAGATCCAGGCTTGATTTTTTTTTCTTTCATTATCTCTAAGCAAACAGCTAATCCTGGTTTAGAATTTATCATCATGAATCGTATTATAAAGGACACTTGTGTGCTGAATGCGAAAATCACAAAACTACTGACTACAAAGGGAAATCAACTTTGTATGTAGACAAACATTGAATGCAAGGGAGTGCACACACCAAAGGTTCACATGACCATGACCAATCCCTAGGAAAGGCATTCCTCAGCAAGCATTTGATTGTAACCCATCATCGGAAGGTTATGTGAGCATCCCCTGCTACTTCTCATATCTTAGATGTCTAGTTTGCAGATAACTTTGATAAATTTAAAATAAAAGAACCACTTTGCTATGATGATTTTGCTTAAGATTTTTTCAGTGGTAGATAACAGAAGTATAATAATTAAAAAAACACCATGCTATTTCCACTCATATGTGAAATCTTAGCAGTGATTTTCACTAGTTCTTAAGAACATATAAAATCCAAAACACTGCTATCTTTCTTTAGAAGGGAATGGGTAAATATAAGTGCCTTGATTTTTCAGTTAATCCAAATCAGATGAACCCTGATTTTCCCAAGAGCCAGATCTATTTACTGTGTTCTTCCTCATATCACGGAGTTGTTGTATTGTCTAATTTATTCTGAGTTTTCAAGCCTAAGGGGAAAAAACTGTATGCCTCATATAAATAGAATAAAACATTAACAATGAGGGAAGAGGTGTCATATTATCATGTGTGAAAAACAGCCACCTTGACCACAACTGAGACGGGAAGAAGTAGCATCTCCAATGAAGACCTGGGATCTGTCTTTGTCAAAAGTTGTTCCCGGAGTTCCTACAGACTTCACTTTGTACCAAGGAAGATACTGGTATCTGGTTCTCTAAGTGAAGTGTGTTGTCAGCTTCCCTCAGAACAGTGATGTGAGCATTGCCTGTGATCCATCAACAATGAAGACTTCACAGTCTACTCCAGGTGATGTAGGAGGGGCCTCCTTCTTAATATGGTGGGAATGGATGGTAAGATACGTTACGTAATAATGACACATGATAGTCATGAAACTTAATCTTTTATTCTTTGTAGTTGTCATTTCTGCTGACTTTGTGAGTCAGGAAACTTTGGGTGATCCAGCATTCCGCGCTTCACAAGCCAGGAGGAGATGCTGAGTCATTTGGAAGGCCCAGGGAGGAAACATCAGCTGACAAGTGAGATTCTGTCAAATGCTCATTGCTTTTGAGAAGATATAAGCAAGACCCGAGACTTTTTGCACAGGACAATATACTAATTTTGTGATGTCTTTCCTGGGATTCGCCTAGAGAAGTAAACAAGTTGTAACTTGTCCTTTACAGTCACAACAATTATTTCCTTCAGATAATCATTGCAAACTTTCTATGCACTGTGCTATAGCTACTGAGAAAGCATCATCTCTCCGATAAGTAGGTCTTGCGAAGTCTTTCATGAAATTTAGAGCTCTGAACTTAGGTAAAAATGTTAGAGCTACAGTTCCTACCACGGGTAATGTTTTTTTTTTTCTAAAGCAAATAAATTATACTTGGAAAATAAAACAGAATATCTTCACGTGATAAAACAAGAGATTTTTTTTAATTCACAAAGTTTTTCTGGATAGTAACATACTATAACAAACACAGGAAAGGGTTTATGGTACAGTCTTACATAAAACTACTCAGCAAGAGCCAATCTTCTCATTTTTATGTTAGACTAATTCTTTCTATCCTCTATCTATCTGTCTGTCTCTCTGTCTGTCTGTCTATCTTATAATTATAATATCCTACCTAAAATTATTTCTAGATAGATATCCTACCGTGACTAGTATAAGTGTATATATAAACTATAATAGTTCATTGTATATGCACACACTACCTACACTATCCACATATAATATGTAGTGTGTTTGTGTGTTTGTGTGTGTTCCATACAAAGATAGACCTTTCTTAGATAAGGAAAAGGTACTGATTGACTTCTCCATTGTGTTAATTTTCACTACAAGAAGAGATCTTAAAAAGTAGCACTTGAAATTTCCAACCATGATCATAAAATTGGAAAACCAATTGATCTGGACTGAGAACATTGATTTATGGAGGTATACAAATTAAGTAGAATTGAAATGGATTCAGTATAGTGCATGGACAATATTCAGGGTTAATTGTTTTCTGGCACCAGCAAACTTGAATTCACTATTCCTTGAACCATAAAATAAATTAGTGCTACCAGAATCTCAAGGGCTCATGTTTTTAAATACCCTATCAACATTTAAAATGAGCCATTTATTTTTCTAGACATCTGATTTCGGCTAAACTATTGATTGCTATGAATATTTTCTGGGTAATAAGTACAAATTGCTCCACAACATTCTGAATGCCAGATAGCTCATGTTTCTTTATTATTTTCAATCAAATTAAAATTAGGTTTCTGGATGCCAATAATTATAGTTGACAAAGCCAATATCAATTCAGTTTAAATCCACATTCTGATGTGTATACAAGCCATAGAAATGAGGATCCTATTTACTCTATGGTTCGGGTTGACTATTGGAGCCAGTAGCCTTAGTTAGCCCAGGTCTTGAGAACACTGGTTCCAGGTAAAGACATGGAAACACGCCTCTAAATACAGCTTTCCAGAGACCTGGCAGTTCATAACCCAGAGACCAACTCACTCCGGGTATCTAACATTGGGGTTCAGTGGTTAAGACCTCGATTTGTGCAAGTGGAAAGGCACACACAGAACACGCACACACATACACAGTCTTACCACCTGCCACCACCCTTGTCACAAGGTCCCAGATTCAGAGACTAGCATTTTTACTGCTTGGGACACAAGTACCTGTGAGTCTCCGTTTTCTTCTTGCTTAACACACAACCAAGATGGGTAATGCATACAACCTTTTAAATAAGGAAACAATCGTGTAAATAAAAGACCCAGGATGTTCTGGGTTCTCCCTCTTCTATAACATAGAAAGCTTTTCTCTCTCCTTTCAATTTCAAAAGCTGGGGTCAATAAGAGAGTTCCATGGTTCAGAGCACTGTTCATCAGTGAGACCAAGTTCTGTTCTCATGACCCACATCAGTTTCGAACAACCACCTGGAACTCCAGCTCCAGGGCACGTGACACTCTTTCTAGCCTCCAAGAGCACACATATATCAAAAGAAAAATCCTGAAATCTTTTTCAAAAGCCATTTACTTTTTCAGGAGCACACACAGTTTTAATTATGTGCCTCTGGCCCCTTTGGAGCACCTATAGCAAATAGTAGCTGCTCATCCATCAGTAAAACACAAAAAGTCAAATATAACACTTCAATATATCAATATATCACATATGTCATTTAATTTCTCGAAAGCAATTTCTAAGTCTTGAAGCACAAATATAGCTAAAAATATATTTTAATTATTCCCTCACTAAACTTAAGGCCATCCCAGCTGCATATAGAGAAACTCACACGAAAACAAATTGGAATTAGAAGTGGCATATTTATCCTTAAGAGGGGACAATTTTTTGAATAAAGTTCAAGAATGTTTGTATGTATCCAACATGCTCAGCCTCATTCATTAACACAAACACATAAGGTAACCAACCCTCTAAGTTGGTATTGAGAACAGAAGTCTTTCTGGTCTAGAAAAAAATATCTACCAAAACTGCATTGCACTAATAAAGAAGATACCTACACTTCCAAGCTGATTGGACAGAGGACAAATTAGGAACAACTGAAGTGTTTGACTGTCTCGATGTGAAGGAGTGGGGGAACCTACTGAATTCAGTTGCACAAATGAAACATCAAGGTTCTTTGGAAACACAGCTCAGAGGGCTTCAAGGGAGTATCATTAGCTTTGGATCTCAGTGGAGACACTGGCCATTAAAACTTTGATTATGAATAAAAATTTCCAGCTTTCACCATCTGAAATTTTAAATTGTACCTTTATTTCATTATATTAACTAATATAGTGTTTTATTGATTAATAATTGATTAGTTATATTTTTCACCTTACAATTAAAACCTTCTATTTTCTCTGTGCATACTAAGCTCAGAATTTGTAATTTTGAGTCTTGCTTTTCTAGGAGAGGGCTTCCTTAGAGTAAAGTTATATTTCAGGAGCAAAGGGAGAGATTGATCATGAACATTAATGTGAAGTGATGTCTATGTTTTAAGTAAATTTCAAGAGTAGAATCCTTTTATTTGCAATCAAACTGAAGAGAAAATGCTACTTTATGGTCTTAATTATAATTTCAGATATCCAAAGGAGACTATATTTGATGAAACTAATAGCTAAAGGACTCAAGATTCCAAGAGATGTCCACAGGCCATCCTGATCCATCAAAAGCAGTATGATATCAAGTGTCAAAGTGATGTTTCCCTCGTTTTTTCTTCCAGGAATGAGATGACCATATGTCCAGTCTATTCAGGATACATTTGCTTAATGCCAGTAAAAGTTTCTTTATTTGACCAATGAAAGCAACACATAGAAAGACTCTGTTGTAAAAAGAAGCAGGCTGTTTTCCTGGCACCTGACTGCCCAACTTATTTACACCCAAAATAATTACATGGAAACTGTATTCATTTAAACACTGCCTGGCCCATTAGTTCTAACCTCTTATTGGCTAACTCTTCCATATTAGTTTAACCCATCTCCATTAATGTATATTGCCAATTGACTGTGGCTTACCAGTATGAATCTAACCAGCGTCCATCTCAGAGAGGAGAGCCATGGCGTCTGCCTGACTCTGTTTTCTTTCTCCCACCATTCTGTTCATTCTACTCCACCTATCTAAATTCTTCTCTATCAAAAAGCCAAGGCAGTTTCTTTATTTGACCAATGAAAGCAACACATAGAAAGAAGACCCTCCTACACCAAGTAAATCCTCTCCTTTCCACTTTGACCAATCAATCCATCCCTACTTTGTAAGTCCATTCTGCAAGCTCCAGGTTGGACTTCATTGTTAATAAGAAACAAATTTTGGTGTGTTTGGTGTCTTCCTGACTACTATCCAGAGTCAATCTTCTTTTTGAGCTCGGTTTTCTTCACAATGTCCACCTTTCAGTCTCTATGATATTATCTTGGAAAACTTAAGAGGAATCATTTATCTTTTGTAAAGAATGCTTTCTTTCCCCTCCTTTTCACCTGCTAGGTCCTTAGAACCCTGCAACACAGCCTGCTTCAGTGCTGAGGGGACTGAAGAAGTGAGTCCACAATGCTGAATCTATGCAATGGATTGTGAGAGATTGCGATTGCTTTTGGTTGGTATAAATATGGTTCCTCACTTGATGGAAAGTATGCAGTAAAAACTCAAACATGGTTTCTTATTATTTTGCAGTTTTTTAGTTGTTATTGTGGCTATAGTTTAGAAACAAAGAGTTAAAAGAACAAAGAAAGATGTTGGTTGAGGTTGTTACATAGCCACTAGGGACCAGGGACCAGTTCACTGTGACTTACAAGAGCCTTTATCCATAGCTTCTCTAATGCTCTGTGTTCCAGTTTAACACTTTTACATATGACTTCTTTCACTTTGAATAGTCTTCACTGCCTGATATACATATAGAAATCAGTTGTTTCTTTGACAGCTCAAATGTACTCCCTTCGGTGACTTTTATCCTGATAAGCTTTATCTGTCAACTTGACACAACCTTCATTGGTTGTGTGGGTAGGTGCGGGGGGGTGCAGCATAGGAATCTTCAATATAGATTACCCTGGGCATAGCTGTGGAGATGTTCTTGATTTGTAATTGATGTAGGAAGACCCACTATAACCCTGTGAGTGTTGCCATCCCAGTAGGTGATGCTGAACTGTATAAGGAAACTGCCCGAGTATAAGCTAGCCTGTGAGCCAGAAACAGCAGCATTCTCCATGATTCTTGCTGTCTCTCTTTAGCTGTGGAGTGAGCTCCTTGGTCAGAGGCAATGCTATATGGAATAATAAGCAGGCCTGCCTTCAAGTTCATGCTTTGATATTGATCAATGGTGAAATGTGATCCAGAATTTCAAGCTCAAATAAATCCTTTCTGTGGGTAAATTATTTTGATCATGATGTTTTATCACAATAATAAAAATGAAAATAGAAAATACCATCCCAAGGTCTAAACCAAAGTCCACACAGTGCCCTAGTAGACCTGTATGATCAACACTACCAGTATTCATTTTCTCTACACATATTCCCCTTGAATCTTCATATAGTTTTTCATGGATGCAAATTTCTTCCTTGATAGTATTTATATACTTTCTGTGTTTTTCAGATTTTTTTCTACTTATATAAATTATTATAATTATTAATAACATTGATATAAATGCATCATTTTTTTCAGGTCACCAGTTAAGGACTGTCTTGTCTGTATGTAGCATGTAGGGCCTGCTTGTTTGTGTTTTCTGTCCCCACCTGGTACCCCACAACCAGCAGGCCCCAGAGAAAATCAACCACACAGATCTCTATAAGTTATAAAGCTGATTGGCCCATTAGGTCAGGCTACTTATTAGCTAACTCTCACATCTTGATTAACCCATTTTTCTGATCTATGTTAGCCATGTGGCTCAGTACCTTTTTCAGTGGGACAGCTCACATCCTGCTGCTTCAGTGATCTGGGCAGGAGTGGGAGGAATCAACTCCCTCCTCCCCAGAATTCTCCTGCTCTCCTTGCGTCATTTCCACTTCCTGTCTGTTTTTCGCACCTATACCTCCTGCCTGGCCAATCAGCATTTATTTAAAACATGATTGACAGAATACAGACAATTCTCCCACATCTGTAAAAGCATCTCTAGCAGTTACCCTTTTGGTTTCCAGCATTTCTTTTTGTACTTACTACCAGTAGGCATAATGCAAGTCAGGTTAATTATTTATTCATCTATTTCAAGACTGAGTGTGAGATGCATGAGAACTGAAGAAGCATATATTTCCTTTATTGTTCTTAACAAAAAATAAAAAAACTAAATCACACTCAGCAATACTTACAACTTTTTCGAGTGAGTGGAAGGTAATTTTTTTCAGTGAAGTATTGACAACCAAATAATGCCTACATTTTCCCACTTACATCTTCTGTTAGTGATGATTCTTGCTTTCCTCACATTGGAGCTTCAGGTGCAATGAGCCATCAAAAGGAAGACATCTGCTTCCTGAGATTCTGCACCTTTGTCACCTCAATGCTGTGCAATACACAGAGTACTAGAAAAAAGGGAATAAGCTTAATTTACTTAGCAAAAATCTTAAATTTGAATGGTGATTATTTCCAAGGACATGAAAAGGAAAAGCTCTGAAAAGCCTAATTAGTTGAGATACCTGAGATTCTCCCAGAATAATTAACAAGAGGTAGGACCAAAAATGCCCGAAGAAGAGATAGACAATGTACAAGTGAGTTTCCACTAAGTAAGTTCTACATAAGACGGCTCGGAGTTCTGTTGAGCAAAGAAAACTAAAAGTAACTTGACACCTGCAAACCTCCTGGGGCCACTTGCAGATGCTTATTAAACACACAAGTGTTCTTGGGAAATCTTGGGAGTATTCTGCATGGACATCTTCCATTAGCTTCAGAGATGTAAAAATATTTGGCCAAACTTTATAAACAACAAATATCTCACTAAGGTATAATTTCTTGTTCAGGTTGTACTGGTTTGGTATTTTATAAGGCCCTAAATACTCTTTACGGCCTTGAATTTATTTAAGCAATATATATGGCAGATGGGCTTATTATGCATAAATAGAATGTGGCTGAAAAATTATCACCCATACAATAGAAACTGATTAATAAGTTAAAATAAATAAGAGATTTCTTATTAAAATGTATACTCCAAGGAAACTCTTGCAATATTTAGTCTGTTCTAGAACATTTTAATTGCTAGAAGCGTGTAGTCACAGAGAAACTATTGGTAAAAAGTATGTGCTTGTCATGCATGGGCGCCAGAAAATCCCAGACCTAACCATTGAGGTCAAATTGTTCCATTATTTTCTGCAGGTTCATGCTCTCGATGAATCAATCCATTAGAGGAACAGACCACAAATGTCCTTCGAAAAACAAAATGCTGGCAGAAATCCCTGAAACAGCACTATCGCAGAATTGAAATTATTGACTGAACTAACTCTCCCCTCTCCACTGTGTGTGTGTTAGCAGAAAGGAGATCACAATAGACCCAGTCTTAAAGTGTACAATCTTAAAGTGGGCATGAAATATTCCTGAGTTCCATCAATCCCACTTAGTAGTCACATAGATTGTTAGTTGTATATGCTTTACCCATTGGTGAATAGATATAAATCCTAACCTTCTTTAAGACACTGAAGAATGAACAGGTCTGAAGATTAGAACCAAAAGGAAGAAAATTGTATGCACATGAAAATCAAATGCTTTGGAAAGTTAGTCTGTAGCAAGACTTTACCTAATGAGCTAAATTCCCAAAAGGAGACTTTTGCTGACTCATACCCTGAATGTTCTTCATTTAAGGGGAGATTCATAGACAGACAGAAACTTCCTCTCCATGACTCAGAAGTAGCCAAGCCCAGGATTTACTTAGGGATTAAAGGAATGAGAAGTACCAGTGTGATACGCAGATGACAAAATTACCCCCATAATCACCCATCCCTAATATATATGCCACCATGTATAATTTCCCATGTATCCAATGATAATCCTGGTACCTTTGTGATTATAATTTCTATGATTAGATCATAGAGGATTTATGTCTATCTTGCTACACTTTTTCTTTTGCTTTGTTAATTACAAAATTTTGAATAAAACAGCTGCTACATTGGGCAGTTCATGTGCTGGGAAACTGTGGACAGATTCTAGTCAACTGCAAGCGAGAAATTGAGGTTCTCTTTACAACAGCCCAAGAATAACTACATTCTGTCACGAGCAACTGTGATTGAACTTGGAAGCAAACCTTTCTCAAACTGAGAAATACAAATGGTAATACCAAGAGCAGCCTGCTGGAAGCCTGTGGAACTGATTTCATTAGCCTCATTCATGCGTTTTAACGTAAGAAACTGCAAAATCCTTGTTTTAAGTTTTCAGTATCGGGTCAGGTAGTGCAGAGGCATTGGTGATTCTTACAGTCCAGATGGCTAGGTGCAATAATTGTTTACATGCTGTTTGCTCTTTTAAAGGACTGTCCCACACAGTGTTATTTGGTTTGTTCTCAAGGTTGAGGGGTAGACATGCAGGTCAAACTCTTATCCTGTAGATCAGGCATTGATGAGATTTTATGGTGTATGCTGAGTATCAAACCGCTAGCAGCTGCTCTATCTTCAGGTCTGTGTTCCCCTCATTCCAACACCCAGGGGAATGGAAAGAAAGTCTGAAAGGTTTAGCATATACAAGGATTAATAGTCCCTTAAATGTGGATGAGCAGAAATGGCAAGTGACTGTGCACAAGGGGACAGGCTTCCTATTTATCTTTACTTTTTGAACTCTCTGAATCTAAATGTTTTATAAATAAATCTTCTACTGAGTTTTATAGCTTTGTTTGGGTATCTTTTTACTTCTCCCTAAGTATGTCACCAAAATGTCAAAGCATGTGGACATTTCAGTTGTTTTCGAATGGTCTTTGATTTAAAAAGAGAAGAAGAAGATGTCAGATGTGCAAACAAGTATTTCATATGGTATATAACATACACACATACCATATTGTGTCCTGTTCACTGACTCATGGTTTATCTCCCAAGCACTCTGACAATCAGTGCGTCTTCCTGTCAGCATGAATGAAGATTTATAAGACTGTCTTAAAGCTATGAATATGTATTTTTTTCACATGGATGAAATATACAGAACAAAATCTTTTAAAATGAGTTAATATGATCTGATGGTTTCTACTTAAGTATTGTAATACTCTCAATACTACTAAATATTTCATGAATAAGTAGCATTTTTAATTCCAAAAATGTGTTAGATATTCATGACTCTTAAATATGGAATAGCTTTATTAATTTTTTATTCTTAGTTCTTAGCATCCACTTGCCAAACATAAGTTCATTGGCATTGATGGTTTATTTAATTGGCCCCTTTCATTTCTAATAATTGCTTTTCCTTTGGGGGAAAAATAAGAAAATGATCAGCAAATTGTAATGATGGTGTTTAAAATCACACTGAACAGGCCTTACGTGGCAATGTAAATAAATATTGCTGGTTAGAGCAATATTTAGCGTGACAGTATGCATGCATTTGAAGAACTCAGTGGTTAGGAACCATTATAAAAAGCTGATGCTTCATTCTTAAAACATTTGTACTTCTGACGGTGGTGGCTCCCAGTTTACATAGTTAACAACTAGTTTCTTTTGTTTGGTACAGGTGCTCTTGGAGTGTTACCTTACCCCAGCTCCTTCTGCTCTCCAGATGCTGAGTGGTGGGATTATGGGAATGCACTGTCGTGTCTAACTTACAAGGTAATGTTTTTCAAGTAAAAATATGAAATCTTCCAGGCGAGTGTAGATTCCTAAGTGATTCAAATGCACAGTTAGTCTTCAAAATTCAGTCATCACACAGGTTCCACATTCTAATCAAATCTTAGAAAAGCTGAGGTTTGAGTCTTCATGTTTAAGAAAACTTCCACAGGATATGGGTTTGGTTCTAGTCCTGAGAACCAATTTTCAGTGACTTACAACGGCCTGTAACTCCAAGATCTTTGACACTCTCTTCTGCTTTGTGGGGTAATTCACGTACATATACACAGACACAGACATACAGACAGGCACACACACTAAACAAATAGTAAACCTTAAAACAACCACAGGAAAAAACAGCTGAAGCTTAGGCCCTCTGCTAAGATCTTATTTTCCCTGTTTTAAATGTTGCTGAAAATAACAGTCCACATTTTACAGTCTCGGGGTCAGAAGTCCAAGCACATCTCAGGTAATTAGTATCAAGATGCCAGGGAGTCTATGTGCTTAGCAAAGATTCTAGAAGGATTCTGATTCTTGCCAACTCTGGTGTCCCGCCTCCACCTGCAATCCTCCCCTATTGGGTCTTTCTTGGCCGCTTTCAAAGCCAGGAGAGGTGAGCTCATTTGCCCCTCTTTGACATCGAAGTTCACAAGTTTTAAGAACTTAAAAAGGGATCTTTGGGCATCTATTAAAGCTTCCTGGTTACTCTAAATGCCCAGGGTCCAAACAATACTTGATTGCTCTTAGAACAGATGTGGTTCAAAAAGTGTCTGGTGATTCATAGAATCTGAACTCATTTGGAGACAACTTATTCCAATATTCTCTTGTTGCACTGAGGTTATTCCCTATGAAATTTTCAATAATGATCAAATTAGGCACAGTGGGTATTTAATTCAAATCATTAGATATTAAGGAAAGTACTAAGCTCACTAACAAAGAAATTGATTCAATTCTATTTAACTAGGCTTTCAAATTAGTAGAGTAGTAGTTATTAAAGGCTCAAGAAATTATTTCTCTACATAAAGCATTAAGATTCAGACATTCTTGAAAGAAAGCATTCTGAGCTCAATGGTTCGTATTTTGTTTTTTTCATTTAAATACTTAAAAATCTTTTATTATCAAAGTAACTGTTGAATTGGAGTACTTCAAGTTCTTCAAATACAAATTGAAGACAATTTTGCTGTTACATGCTAATGAGACCAATACTATCAATCTGCTATAAACATCATTCGGGGAGAAGGAGAAAGAACGATGAGGAAGAATTCTGTAATAAAATACTCCGATCTGAAAGAGCAAGCAGGCTTCTTGTAAGAATAGCCTCAGTTCAGATAAACTGAAGGAAATGGGCAATTCTGCTCCTGGGTTATATAAATCCCACAGTGGAACTGTGTCCAAGAGCAAGTAGGTTTATAGCACGAGGCAGAGGTGCCAGAAGTGGAAATGAGAGACTTAAACAATACAACTGTGGAGTTTAAGCTACAGACACTGAGCAAGGAAGTGTTCAGCGATTGCCCTACTTCCTGTTGAAAAGAATGCTCTCAGAGACTTTCTGCCTTCCAGGTGGCAGACGGTTCTGAAGCCTTGCCACCTGTGTTCAGAATCCTGCCACCTCTTTTCTTAGATGCCCAGAGCTTCACAAGCAAACCTGCAGAACATTACCTCTTTCTTCAGTTCCTTCCGTTTGTGTCGAGTGCAAAGTAATACAATTAAATGATGGTTAAACAATCTACGTAAAATTCAATTTTGTGTTAGCGTTATTGAAATGGTATTTGTAACTTATAAAAGAAGGAAATGGACTAAGAAAGATTTACTGTGAAGTGGTAAGACATACATAAGTTCCCACTGATTGATGCCAATGGTTTTTAATTCATTTACATGTTTTTATTGTTCTTTCATACAATGCATCCTGACCACAGTTTCCATTCCCACCCCCCACCACCACCACTTTCTCTCTCCCTCGGATACACTCCTCCTTCATTGCCCTTCAGAAGTAAAAAAAAAAAAAAAAAAGACAGACCTCCCAGGGTATCAGCTGCTGAACAAGGCATAAGAAGATACAATAAGATAGACACAAACCCTCTTATCAAACCTGGGCAAGACAACCCAGTTGAAGAGTAGACAACCCTGGGCAAAGTAACCCAGAAGAAGAAAAAGAGTTCCAGGAGCATGCAAAAGAGTCAGAGACACCCCCACTTTAACAAACTGACAACCATAACGTATGTGTAGAGAACCTAGCTCAGATCCATGCAGGCTCTGTACTGGAAACTGCTCCAGTCTCTATGAGACTACACAGTTGATCCTGTGGGCCATGTTCTCCTAGTACCCTCAACCCTCTGCCTCCTACAATTGTTCCTTTTCCTCTTACACAAAGTTCACTGAGCATCCAGGGTGGGATCCAATGGAGATCTCTAATTTGGGTTCTCTCTTTGCCTAATGTTGGCTGTGGGTCTCTGCATCTGTTCCCATCACACACATTAATGCCTCATGAAGCCTGTCTGATAACAGTTAAGCTAGGCCGTGATCTATGAGAACAACAGAATATCATTAGGAATCGTTTGATTGAGTTTTTTCCATCCTGGGTCTCTGGACTTATTGGGTCTCCAACTCCTGGTCATCCACGCAGTGTTGGGCTTGAGCTTGTTATTATGAAAGAGGCCTCAGATTAGAGCTGTCATTGGTTGGCCACTCCCACAAGTTCTGTGCCTCCACTGTCCCCTGACATCTGCAGGCAGGATAAATTTGAAGGTTTTGTGGCTGTGTTGGTGCATCTGTGCCACTGCTAGAGGTTGCATGGTTACAACTTCTACGTAGTTTTTTTGTTCAGGCTCCATAACCTCCATTGCTAAGAATCCTCATTATGCTCACAGGCGTAGAATATTGAGAATTTCTACTGCACTAGGTTTCCACATCCACCCCCCAAATGCCCTCCAATCCTTCCCGTACTCTCTTCCTCCTCCCATCCACATTCAGTTCATCCAAAAAAATCTATTCTATTTTCCTCTTCCCAGGGAGATTCATGCTTCGCCTTAACTGTCCTTGCTACCTAGCCTTTCTGGATCTGAGAGTTATAGGATGATTATAATTTACTTTTTGTCTAGTATCTACTTATAAGTGAGTACGTACCATGTTTGCCTTTTTGGCTCTGTGTTACCTCACTCAGGGTGATTTTTTTTCTAGGTCTATCCATTTGTCTAGAAATTTCAAGATGTCGTTTTTTTTTAACTACTGAATAGTGCTCCATTGTGTAAATGTACCACATTTTCTTTACCCATTCTTCAGTTGAGGGACATTTCGGTTGTTTCCAGTTTCTGACTGTTAGAAATGAAGATGCTATGAACACAGATGAGCAAGTGTGTTTGTGGTAGGATGGAGCATCCTTTGGGTATATTCCTGAGAGTGGTACAGCTAAGTTTTTAGGTAGATTGATTCCCAGTTTTCTGAAAAGCCACCATATTGATTTCCAAAGTGACTGTACAAGTTTATACTCCCACCAGCAATTGGATGAGTGTTACCCTTACCCCACATCCTCTCCAGCATAGCTCTCACTTGTGTTTTTGATCTTAGCCATTATGATAAGTGTAAGACAGAATCTCCGAGTCATTTTGATTTGCATTTCCCTGATGGTTAAGAATGTGGAACTTTTCTGCAAGTGCTTCTCCGCCATTTGAGATTCCTCTGATGAGGAATCTATACCCCATTGTTAAAATCTATACCCCATTTTTAAATCGGATTATTTAGTTTGTTGCTGTCTAGTTTCTTGCGTGCTTTATACATTTTATTCATTTATTCATATTCTGTTGGATGTGGGGTTGGTAAAGATCTTTCCTCATTCTGTGATCTATAGATAGCTTTGTCCTTTTGACAGTGTAATTTGCCTTACAGAAGCTTTTCAGTTTCACGGTGTCATCAGTATTCTCTTCAGAAAGTATTTTCCTGTACCAATTTGTTCAAGATCAGCCCACAGTTTCTCTGCAATCAAGCTTGGTGTATCTGGTTTTACATTGAGGTCTTTGATTCACTTGGATTAGAGTTTTGTGCAGGGTGACAGATATGGATCTATTTGGATTATTTTACATGGTGATATCCAGTTACACTAGCATCATTTGTTGAAGATGGTTCCTTTTTCCATGGCAAATTTCTGGCTGGCTTCTTTATCGAAAATTAGGTGTCCATAGGTGTGTGGATTTATATCTAGGTCTTCAATGTGATCCTATTGATCGACGTGTCTATTTTTGCCAATACCATGCAGTTTTATTACCATTTCTCTGTAGTTCAGTTTGAAATAAGGGATGTGACACCTCCAGAAGTCTTTTTTTTGTTGTTGTTAAGGATTGTATTACCTCTCCTGGGTTTTTTGCTTTTTTCATATAAAATTGAGTAGTATACTTTCAAAGTCTGTAAAGAATCGAGTTGGGGTTTTGGCGGGTATAGCATTCAGTTTAAAGATTGCTTTGGGTAGAATGAAAGCCACTGTTTTTCAAACATGGTGACACTTATAAACTCAATTTTATATTAATATATACAAAGATTGAGTCTGAAAGAAACTGACTCTCACATTTCCAAACTTTCTAAAATTGAAGTGACAAAAGACAAAGTTATAAACATTTATTTAAGAATTTCTATAGATAAATTTACTATGTAAGTTACAGCAACTGAAATTCTTGAAAGAAATTTTTTACTTACAAGTCTCCAAATGATTTATGTAAAAAATACACAGATTATTATCATATGCTAATAATGATCTTGGACCAATCCAAGTGCCAAATAAGGAGAATGAAAAGCAAAAATGTATATAAAATAATCACAGTGCAGACTTTATGAAAGCATTAGAATGGAGAGGCTCCTTTAGTTCCTATGCTGTTAAATGACTGATGGGATTATCAGCTTTTAGAAAATGGTTAAGTGCTTTCTTCATGACCCCTCAGTCAGCAAATGACACAGCTAAGTTCAGTGTCCTCCAGTTTGTCTCCCCAGAACGTATTAACCCTTATCACAAGATATTTTATTCATTAATTTTTAAGCCAAATATTTATTTGGAAAACAAGGGAAGAAATCTAAGTACATCATTCAGAGGTGTTGAATTTGTACCTTGTAGAAGGCAGGGTTAGACGCTTTTTAATGTGATCTTTAAAAATTAAACTTGAGAAGACTAGTGTTTAAAACACATCATCAATGAAATATGTATTTAAATACGCTGTGACAAAAGATTTTAAGGCCTGAGGGAAATAAAGTGACCCAGCCTTTGTGATGTCCAAAGATAATTATAGCCTTTAAAATTTTTCCCTGCATTTATCACAATCAAAACTAAAATAGTCCAAGTCCTACTACTAACCACAAATCTTTTTGCAATTGATAGTTGTTGGGGAAAAAAATCAGCTTTCTGCAAAGGGTGACACTGGATAGATCAACCTCACGCTCAGGAGTAATTGGCCAACACAGAACAAGTTCCATGTTTTCAGTATGCTCTATTGTTGTTGCTATGGTTTTTTGTTTTATGTCGTTTTGTGTTTTGTTTTGTTGTCTTAGGTTATTTGTAGGTTTGGGGTGGTTTTTGTTTTTGTTTTGAGAAAAAATAATAAGAAGTTAGGTGGGAGGGCAGATGGAAAGGTTCCTGGAGGATTTAGGATGGGTAAATATATGATTAAATATATTGTATGAAAAAATTTAAAAATTTTTAAGCATAATACAAATAATAAGAAATAATTTCCACCAGGGAATTATATTTTAAAAGTCTTTGTTTCAAAAGCAGATTTTTGTGTTTGAAACATCTGCTAGCCATGAATATGTCATGACAGAGACAATCCTGGCTGCTACAGCTGTTAGAACAGAAGCTTCTAATAGTCCTGAGTATGTCATGACAGAGACAATCCTGGCCACTACAGCAGTTAGAACAGAAAATGAATGCTTCTCTCTTTGCTTTTCCCACAGTGTCATTCAAATTTCGGATGAAAATGCCCTTGGGTTCTTGATCTGATTTTTTTGTGACCTGTGTTGCCTCATCCTGCTGGAGAATTGTTTGTACGCTCTGGTCTAATGGGCTGTCTCAGTCTGAGGATGGTACTATCCCCTGCTTCTAAATCATTCTCACTACTGTCAATGAGTTTACATTGTCAGGCAGAAGGAGGGTAACACTGTTGTTCTTACAATACTTAAAAATAAAGTCTGAACATATAAATATTAGGTTGGAGTATAACTTTCCTAGCAGGGAAATTGGCCTTGTAATTATTCAACAGCTGCATACAATAGGGAAGGGCTCTTACCCTCTATGTAGCACATTAAACAGTGGCCTATCATCTATTCTGTTTTCTCATTATTACTCATTTGCAGTATTGTCATGATTTTTTATTTACCCTTCTTGAATACTTTCTTGCCTATATACTATTGCCAGAAAATATTAAATCCAAGCCCAATTTTATAATTCACACACACACACACACACACACACACACACACACACACACACAAATCAAACCTTTCCCATCCACTTCATTAAAAGGGTAAGAAACCCCTGGAGATGTATCTTAGTGGTTGTGCATTAGTGTATCCTACACAAAGCCGAGGGGTTGGTCCCCAGCCCTGAATAAGCCAGGCAGGTTGCCACATGTCTGCAATGCCAACGATTAAGAGACTAGGCAGGAGATGAACATTTTAAGGACATAGTCAGATACACAGGGAGTTGATGGCCAGTCTGGACTACGTGATACATGAGACCTTGTCTCGAAAAAAAAATTATTTAAAGGTCAAAATTTCAATTGGGCTGGCGTTCTGAATAACAGCAATGCTTACCAAAGGAAATCTCCCGGTTTTGAGGCTGTGCAGTGGCTGTAGAAGATGTCAGCAGCTGGTGATGCAGGGTGACAGATACAGGGAAGGCTTTGGACTGGAATTCTGGGAGACTAATGCTACAAGCTCTCCAAAATAACAAAGTGGAAAAGCAAAGAAAATACAGAAGCAGTAAAGCGTGCTCTTCAGAATGACGAACTATAAAGCACTGTTGTATTTGCATCTTGTTGTAAGTCCTGCGCTGTTTAGGAGGGCAGTCCCTGTGCTTAGTAGGGTGCTTCCTGTGTTTAGCAGGGTGATTTGGCCTTGACAGCACGTACCTCAGTCCCTCTTTTTTGTCTGGCCAAATGCTCCTTCAAGACAAAGTTATGCCTTCTGCTCCCTTTAGTAATTGCCAGACCACCTTTCAGCTAAATAAAATGTGCTGTTTGTTTAAACTTTGTATTACCATCAATTCTGTTAGTAATACTATGTTTTGTTCCCTGATCCACAAAGCTTAAATCTATGGCACAGAGGTCAAGGTTTGTGTCTCATATTTTAGTCTTCAAAGATTCCACTCAGTGTTATTCTTAGTGTTTATTCACATAAATTGAAATATTGTATTCATGCTGTGGAATAATCATCTATATACCATGAATATGTACTACTTTCATTGATTAATAAAACACTGACCAACTCGTAGCCAGGCAGGAAGTATTGGTGGGAAAATCAGTGATAGAAGACTGTGGAAAGAAGGTAGAGTCAGAGACATGCCAAACAGCCGCCAAGAATGCAGGACATATAGAAAATGAGATAGCAAGCCATGAGCCACATGCAAATCCATAGTAAAGAAATATGGGTTAATTTACAGAAGCATTAGCTAGCAACAAGCTTGAGCCAGCAATTGTATAATATTACTTATAAGTAATATTAAGCCTCAGACTAGTTATTTGAGATCTGGCAGGCAGACTACATATGACTACATATGACTACATATGGCACCCAAGCGTTCAGCAAGAATTGCCATATAAAACCTGAGAAAGTTTAAGAAAAAAAAAATGTTCTAAACACACAGCAACAGAGACAAATGCAGCTTCCTAGTCTCCCAGTCTCATACCAGCTGCAGTGCAGAGATGCATCTCGGATGGAGATGCTTCCACCTGCCATGAGCTAAGTGGCCTGAAGTGTCCCTGTGCTCTCTTCCACAGGTCGCAGTATCGAGAGGCATCTCTCAACCACTGCTTGCGGGCTTAAGATACACGGTGCATGGCAGGTTTTGGGTTTTTGCTCATGCAGACAAAAAAGGTTGTCAATGTGCAGTATAGACAAACTCAAACCCAAACAAACAAACAAGATAAAGATATCTTTAGTCCAGAGTTGGATGTCCTAACGTTACAGAGGAACTTTGGGTAACTATCCAGGCAGCCTGATGTCCCAGTCATTAAGTAACATTTCAGTCTTCTGGGGTGTTTGAAGGAGATAAAGACTAAATAGTTAAACTTGTAGTTTTCCTTAGTTATGACAAATTGCAAATTATGTGTAAATCTTAGACTCACTTAGAAAATAGATTATTTTCTCTAATTCAAACTGTTACTTGATAACTGTTTTTGTTGTGTGTAATTTTACTCTGTTAAGGCTAAAACATTCCTTTTTAACTAAACAGGAAGGAGGAAGGGCTGTAGCATAATCTTTCTGTACACTGTGAATAAGTATTACTCTCATTGGTTAATAAAAAGCTGACAGACCAGCAGCCAGACAGGAAGTACAGCTGGTACAGCCAGAAACTCTGGGAAGAAGAAGACAGAGTCAGAGAGATGCCAGTCAGCCTCCAAGGAAGCAGGATCTAGAAAAAAGAGATAACAAGCCATGAGCCCTATGGCAAATACATAGGTAAGAAATGTGGGTTAATTTACAGAAGAGAGTTAGCTAGCAACAAGCTTGAGCTATCAGCCAAGCATTTATAAGTAATATTAAGTCTCAGAGTGTTTATCAGGGAACTGACAGACAAGAGAGACGTGTCTGACTACATATTTACCCTTCTTACACAAGGCTGATGTCCTCTCAAGGAATGTGGAAGTCCATTCTAATCAATCAATCAACCAGACAATTTAAAGACTCTAAGAAGAAAAACAATACTTAACGTTTATTCTGTTGTTACCTTTCATATCACAAGATACATTTTTTTCTAAATGTTTGCTGCTAAAAGCAATGGAAAATGATGATGGTCAGTTACAGCTGGCACATGCTATGTTAAACAATAGATTCAGCAAGTTCAAAATCGAGGTGAGCACTTTGATAGACACAGTATAGAAACTTTAAACACATATTAGAAGATTACAAACCACCTGTCTAAAAAACCATTCTTTTATTTTGTTCTTCCATAAGATTTTTTTTCCAGCATGAATAATTTTTAATTTTCTTTATTTCTCCAAGTCTACCTCCTACTGAAAAATAAAGGATCTAACAAATTCTGCTAGGGACAATTTAATCAAGCTTTTTCATTGGCCACCAGCTCTTAACTTAATATTAACACACAGAAACTTAATGTTAATTATTAAAGCTTGGTGTTTAGCTTAGGCCTGTCTCAACTAGCTCTTATAACTTAAATTAACACATTTACATTAATCTATATTTTGTCATGTTGCAATACCTCCCTCCCACCATGCACCTTCCATTCCCTCTCCATGCTTGACTGATTACTCTGGCTTTTTTTTTTCAGAGTTATCTCTGTTTCCCCAGAAGTCTTGCCTATATCCCCCGCCTAGCTATTGGTTATTCAGCATTTTATTACACCAATTGCATTGATACATCTTCACACAGTGTACAAATATCCTACAACATTTGCCCCTTATTTTCAAAATAAAAAAGGGAAGGTTTTTAACTCGTATACAGTAAAACTACATACAATAAGAACAATTACCAAGTAAAAAGTATATTTACAATGTCCAGGTCATTTGTATCTGGCCATTTTGGAGAAATTACTTTATTGTCTCTCCTATCTTGATCAGTCTAAAGTTTTATATCTAAAACTTATTTTACCATTCCAAAAATATCCCTTTAGACCTTAAAACATTTTCTTAGATAAACAACTTAAGCTTTTATTCTATCAACCTTATACATTACATATCTTTCATGAATTTCTTTTCTGAATTTAGTAATAGGAAAAATTGTAACTCTAACTATCTAGTCTTCAACCCCATCAAAGACCCAAGAAGGATATGTTATTACCTGAGTAAACAAAAAGTGCAGAACAAACAACTTCCAAAACTATAGAAACGACAGAGACAGCTGGCTGCCTGGACTGTCACCCAAGTTTCCTCTGCAATATTAGGGCATCATCTTCCACCTACAGGCCTAGAATATCTGACAAACTTTTCTGTGAATCAGGAGGGGTTTTTTTGTTTGTTTGGTTATTTTTTTGTTGTTGTTGTTAAGAGAATTTTTTTATTTATTAAAAATTTCCACCTCTTCCCCGCCTCCCTTTTCCCTTCCCCTTCCCCCCTCCCCCTCCCCACCTTACCCTCCCCAACTCCTCCTCCCTCTCTAGTCTTAAGAACAGTCAGGGTTCCCTGCCCTGTGGGAAGTCCAAGGTCCTCCCCCATCCATACGGGTCTTTAAAGGTGAACAGCCAAACAAACCAGGCTCCCAAAAAGTTAGACCATGCAGCAGAATTAAATCCCAATGCCATTGTCCTTGGCTTCTCAGTCAGCCTTCATTGCCTGCCATGTTCAGAGTGTCCATTTTGATCACATGCTCCATCGCTCCCAATTGAGCTGGCCTTGGTGAGCTCCCATTAGATCAGTCCCACCATCTCAGTGGGTGGACGCACCCCTTGTGATCCTGACTATCTTGCTCACGTTCTCCCTCCTTCTGCTCCTCATTTGGACCTAGGGAGCTAAGTCCAGTGCTCCAATGTGGGACTCTGTCTCTATCTCCATCCATCGTCGGATGAAGGTTCTATGGTGATATGCAAAATATTCATCATTATGGTTATGGGATGAGGCCAGTTCAGGCACCCTCTCCTCTGCTGCCCAGGGAACAATCTGGGGACCTCTCCTTGGTCCTGGGAACCACTCCAGAATCAAGTCTCTTACAAACCCTAAAATGACTTCCTTAGGTGAAATATTTTGAAGAACTGTTTATGCAGTCTTGGTAGAGTTTGACAGTGGCCTTCTTTGTGTTTTGCTTGTCCAATTTGGACATCACACTGTTAGCAGTCGAGGCAAGGGCACTTTCTTGTCCAGTGACTAACTTTCCCACAATAAAAGCAAAGTCCATATGGGGGTTCTTCAATGTCCATCATCTTTTTGAAGTAAATTGGTACTGACAGGAGCAGACATGTCTTGCTCTCATGAAAAACCTTATGTTATTTAAAACATCTCAAATCTGAAGTGTGCGAAGAACATTTTGCCTATCTAAATTATATCTGTTTGAACCTGAAAGCATACCTAACATGGTCACAAATTTGATTGTTGTAGATGACAAATTACTAACCTACATTTCTTAATTATATTAAACAGTTCGCAATAATATCCTTTAAGGACTAGAACTTTACACTTTAACATGAGCTGCATAGGTACTATACCTTAAACAAGAGTAGAAACATATATACACTATATAAAAATAAAATTAATCTTAAATTTGTATCAATATACTAATATACCTTAAATAAGAGTGAAAACATACCTACTATATAAAAACTCTTAAATTTGTATCAATATACAAAAATCTATACCAATTATAAAATGTTTAAGACTTTCCTTTTTTTAGTTTATAAGTGCATTCACTAATCTGCTCTTTTATTCTATCATTTCTATACCCACCCTTTTTTTTTTCAGAACAAGATGTGTTAATATATGCTACTATGTTTAGCTTTTTTCCTTGACCACAACCAGTAACAACTAGAAAACAACCCCCTGGATGAAAACAGCATCCATAATCTGTCAAATTATTAAAAAGAAAAAAAAAACACCACCGCACTGTGTTTGGGAATGTGGGCATCATGTTCTCTATATTGCTTCCTGTTGTCTGAGGTTTGTAGCATCTTTAGGGGACCCTGAGAAAACGAGTATAATGGTCAAATCCATGGAGAGCTAGCCATCTATATTCTTTTATGTTTAGTCTCTGTGTGATGGGAAGTGTAGGGCTTATCTGAAATCTGGCTGGAGTAGTCTGTGAGCCTGGACCATATCAGCTCACAGCTTCAAAGTTGTTATGGATATAAAATTTTGAGGATACAAAGCAGAGGAATTAAGAGAGAAGAGGCTGGATCACCTGGCTTACTTGTCTTGACTGGTGTCTGGTCTTCTTTAAACTATTTTTTCTCTAACTATCTATATTCATTTTTCTTTCTTTCTTTTTTATTTTTCTTCAACACCTAAGCACACGTTTAGGTATATTGCACCTTTTTAGAAATTGTCTATGTCTGGACCTGGCTTTTTGCACATCTGCAGCAGGGCTCTCTGACCACAAGAGACAAATCTTAAACTGCTAGGCTACCACAACGGAGAGGCACTGGCAGATGCCTCTGTCCACCTCTACTTAATGACAGCCTAGCCTCATGCTGGTGGGCAACCAGCCCTAGAGCTTCATTTCCTTGCCCCAACTCTGGGAATTTTTTGGGTCTGCCCACATCAGGAGATTGTACGGTGTTGCTGCTCAAGTACTTGGCTGTACAGCAGGGCCTCTTAAAAGACCCATGCCTCTATATGCTGAACCAACCTGAGATTCTACTTTCTCAGGCCTTATATTGATATTTGAGCCCCTTGTTGGGCACCATGTGTATTGAGCTTCTTTATCAGCCACCAGCACACAAATAACCACACAGAAACTTATTAATTATAAAGGCTTGGCTTTTAGTGTAGGCTTATTTCAACTAGCTGTTATAACAAACCATTTATATTAATCTATGTTCTGTCATGAGATGTTACCTCTTCCATCTTGATCGTCCTGTTTGCTCTCCATGTCTGACTGGTAATTCTGTCTTTCTTCTTCCCAGAGTCCTCTTCTCTGTCTGGAAGTCCTGTCTGTACCTGCTGCCAGGTTATTGGCCATTTGACTTTTTATTACACCAATCCCTGCAATACCTCTTCACACAGTGTACCAATACCCCAGAACAGACAATGGGTTATAGAATCTATCACATAATTTAAGCAGTGAAATCATTCTAAAATGACCCCATGCCCCTTCACTTTTGAGATCTAACCCCGAGGCTCAAGGTACCTGTGCAGCACACAGTGTGACAAGGATGTACTCTCTCAACACTCATCTCAATATATTAACTACCTCAGAGTGAGTGTGCAGGTCAGCCCTCATCTCAATATGTCAACTAGCTCAGAGTGAGTGTGCAGGTCTGTTTGCTCCATGTGGGCCTCAGTATCTGGCTTCCAACTCTGCTGAAACTACTTGTTCTGACCTATGATTGAAAATGGTTTGTTCTCAACCCGTGTTTAAGTTATTAAGTTAACTAATCCATACTCTATAGCAGGTACCATGGCTTTCTAAAAATATTATATAGATATTAAACATTTACCTCTTGTTTATCAATATTTGTGATAAATTTGAACACAGTAAACATTTCCTCCAACTCCAGATGGGGCCTAACGTTTGTGCTGCTCACAAACAAGCCTGATCATTAAATGGTGTTATGAGTATAACCAACTTATCATAACATCACCAACTTCAATTTATCATTAAAATTATTTCATTTGAAAACTAATATTTGACTGGGGTTGAAGGAAATCACTTCCATGTTCAGTTTTACCACAAGAACTGTTAAAAATGAAAACTTCATTTTCTTAGCTACACTTTTCTCAGTGTGCTGAGAGCAGGCTAGACTCTACTCTGAGACACCACATAGCATATAAACACTTTTCTCTTTAGGCTGTGCCTTGACCTTGGGGACTCCCCTTTACAATCAATTATCTTACTCCACACTGGTGGAGAATGAAAACTGCAACCCTGAGTGGATGCAGAATCTGAACCATCAGTCATGGCGGTACCCATCCAATACAGACAGATGAACAGTTTGTTCCTGAAAGCAGTAAGATGACTACCCTATCAACTGACCAGGAAAAACTGAAACTATATAGGATTAATGGCTGCATTGTAAGAGGCCTACCCCATAAATTTATCTGAAACTAGACAGGTGTATGTTTGCATTGTGAAAGGAGATCTTAGTTCAGATTTCTATTGCTGTGAGAAACACCATGACCATAAAGCAAGTTGGCGAGGAAAGGGTTTATTAGGCATACACTTCAGCATTGCTGCTCATCACTGAAAGCAGTCAGGACAGGAACTCAAACAGGACTTTCAGTGTCTATGCTATCTAGAAAACATCATATTGAGTGAGGTAACCAAGACCCAGAAAGACAAACATAATATGTACTCACTCATAAAAGACTTTTAGACAAAAAACTAAGAAAAACCAGCTTACAATTCACAACCCCGGGGAATCTAGACAACAAAGAGGACCATAAGAGAGACATACATTGATCTAATCTACATGGAAAGTAGAAAAAAGAAAGATCTCCTGAGTAAATTGGGAACTTGGAGATTATGAGAGAGGGTAGAAGTGGAGTGGGAGGAAGGGCAGGGAGCAGAGAAAAATGTATAGCTCAATAAAAACAGCAGAAAACAGAATAAAACAAAAAAGAAAGAGAGACTGGCTAACTCCCATCATTGGCCCACCCATATACTCATGTCAATCTTTTTACCATTTTGTAGTAGGATATCACTGTTCTTTTGAGTGTCCCCAAAAGACCTGTACCACTGGCACCATTTTGTAGTAGGATATCACTGTTCTTTTGAGTGTCCCCAAAAGACCTGTACCACTGGCAATGTGTCTTTGTGAGCAGACTTTCAGATTTCTTCTTAATTACAATTTCAGGTATTGCATAGCATCTTGAGATAGCCTGTCTTTAAGGGACCATACAAATAATTAAGAAACAAAATTAAAATAAAATAAATAATGATGGTATAATACAAACTCACTCAAGTATTTTACAAGCATGATGTCATGATGTTCTGGCAATGGTAAAGACAGAAGAGAAAAATTTCCATTCCGTTTCACCACTAGGAAGGAAATCTTATCAAGGACTTTTCATAAAAGGTACCATCTTATACTCATACTTGATAACTCTTTACTAGCAATACTTAAATAAGCAACCTAATAGCCATGCTTTATAATATCAGTATAATTGCTTTCAGGAAATCAAAACATATTTTGTTGTTGTGGGTCAGCTCTGCAAATGGTTAGAGCCTGAAATTTTTACCAGGTGTTCTTCCATATTCTGGAGCCTTAGGATTCATTTATTTGGCCAACAGACTGGACAACAGAATGAAAACCCAAGTACAAGATGTTTAATTGGCAAAGCCTAGAAATGGTGCCTGTCACTTTTAATATCCTATGGCCTAGAACTCAGTCTCCTGGGCTTATGTAGAATGGTAGATAATAAATTATTGTTGATTATTATTTTAGGGATATACACTTGTTTATTCTGTGCAACGTTTTATTAATAATGTGGTGCGGGAAACTTGTCTGTATTCTGTCAATCATGTTTTAAATAAACGCTGACTGGCCAGGCAGGAGGTGTAGGTGGGAAAACTAGACAGGAAGTGGAAATGATGCAAGGAGAGCAGGAGAATTCTGGGGAGGAGGAAGTTGATTCCCCTACTCCTGCCCTGATCATCAAAGCAGCAGGATGTGAGCTGCCCCACTGAAAAAGGTACTAAGCCACATGGCTAAAATAGATCAGAATAATAGGTTAATCAAGTTGTGAGAGTTAGTTAATAAGAAGTCTGACCTAAAAGGCCAATCAGCATTATAACTTATAGAAATCTGTGTGGTTGGTTTTCTCTGGGGCCTGCGGGTTGTGGGGTAACAGGCAGGGACAGAAACACAAACAAGCAGGCCACTTCATGTTACAATGATGTAAAGATTAATTGCTTTTGTTGATGCTGTATTTGTTTAATTCTGTGAAGCTGTGATCTTTGCCTCCCTAAAACACCTGACAGTCCAATAAAAAGCTGAATGGCCAATAGCGAGTCAGGAGAAAGGATAGGCAGACCTGGTAGAAAGAAAGTATAAATAGAGGAAGAAATAGAGAAGAAAAAAGGAGAGATCAAAGAGAGAAGAATGTCAGGGGCCAGCCATCCTACCACCCAGCCACCCAGCCAGTCATGAAGTAAGAGTGAATGTACGATACACAGAAGTAAGAAAAAAAGCCCAGAGTCAAAGGTCATCAGTATAATTTAAGATAAGAAAAGCTGCGATAAACAAGTCGAGCTGAGGTCAGGCATTCATAAGTAAGAATAAACCTCCATGTGTGAGTTATTTGAGAGCTGGGTCGTGGGCCACCCCAAAAAAGCTCAAAGAGCAAAGAATAAAACAAACAACAACATTTGGTGCTCTACCATGGGGCAAGAGTAAAAGAAAAACAACTAACAACAATAAATTTAATCTAGAAGCTCAGGAAGCTGAAGAATCTAGCATAATGGGTAACTAATGAGTCTTTGCTATGCTCTACTCTGTAGATGTTTTTACTTAATAATAAAACAATTAATGGATAAGGGGTAGACATATGCCAACACTTCAACTTTATATGGTTCATATAGATTTACAATTAAATGATTCTTAGCTGTTTATTTTTAATCAGTGCACACATTACTAATCCTTAAACCTTCTCCAAAATTTCAGCAATTCCATTTCTCTTATTGAGGTGGTATTGGTGGAAAGCTGATTGTTATTGTAAAATTTTGTTGGCACCATTCAGTAGAAATGATGTCATATTATTTCAGAGGTCTCTAGTGAGCTGAGAAATCACCATCCACTTGTGTTTGTAGTAAAACAGATACCAGCAAATCAGCAGAGCTGCAGACTGCCCATACATTACCCTGTAAGCATCCTTTATACATACTTTGAAGGATATGAATGTTATTAGGAAAAATAGGAGCTAGGATTTCAGAAAAGTTGGATAGGCACTTTGGTTTTGTAATAAAACATACTTATACACGAAAAACTTGCTACCTTGGATCACAGAAAACAACTGTCTTACTTTAGAGATCATTCATCCTAGTGGCATTGGGAGCTGCAGAGTGTCACACAGTATACCTTTGGAACAATCAGCCCCATCAGCAAAATATTCATTGCAAAGAGTCATTGGTCTAGTTCAAGGCCTCTGGCACACTGTCCTCACTGAGCCCTCATGGAAATTCCTCTTGATATCCTCCTGTTTCTTCAAGTCATGGGGATCCTGTGGTTATTGTTCTACAGGACTAGTCCTTTTACATGTTCCAGAAGTTAATAGATGGGGTGGATGTTATGGTGGGCAAATCCAAGGCACGGAATTTGGGTCTGAGTGGTAGCTGAGCTGGTTGGTCTGAACCACTGGGACCACTCCTCTCTAGCCAGGGGCAGAGCCAGCTCTCCATGGCTGTGGTGAGGGGTGGGGCCATCAAGTATATGGGTGGTGGGGGCTCACCTCTCCTATGAGGGACAGGACCTCCTGCTTCAGCGTCCAGTGAGAGGTGGGGCCAACTATTCCAGGGTCAATGAGGAATCGGCACAAACCTCAGATTTCAACATGCATGACCTCCTGTGGTAACACGGGCCATGGACATCATTACAAACCCCAGCGTCCGCAGGAACACAGACCAGGACATAGCCCATGGCAGTAGCCTGGACCCAGGTGACACCATATCCTCGTGTGGCAGGGCAGGTCACCAGATGAGCATGGCTCCAATGGCAGCATAGCCCTCGGACATCGACAAGGCCATAGGTTGTAACCCAGCCCCTGCGTATCTGTGTGACCTTGGGTGCTACCATAGGCCACAGACATCAACTCAGAACCTAGCTGTGATAGGACCACAGACCCAAACGTGGTTCTTACCATCAGCCGTGGCCTGGATGATACTAATGCCGCAGATGACGGCACAGGCATTCTGCGTCCTCATGACCTTACCTGCCTGAAGCCATACTCGAGGCACCAGGCAGATGGGTCCCATTATGATGAACAAGTATATTGTGGAAAAATAGGAGAGGAAGGGAGGCGGAACGGTCCGTGTGCTGTGGTAAGAGGCAATTCCAAACAAGTGAGGGCTATGAGAAATGGGCTGATGTTGGCCGCCTGCTTGCTATCCAGAACCAGGGTGACATCTGGGCCTGGGTTGCTGCCTAGCGCCATGTCTGGGTCCGCGTCTTACCACAGCGGAGTCTGCATTGATGTCCATGGCCCATTGTGCCACCAAAAGTCACACAGATGCCTGGGGTCTAGGCTGCATCCCATGGCCATGTTGATATACTAGGGCTGTGGCACTGCCAGAATCAAGCCACTGATTACATCCGTATGTGCTGGTCATGTATGATACATTGTTCTAAGATCTTAGAAGACACTGTAAACAGAACAATAACTGTGAAGCTTGTGTATGCCAAAAGGAAGATAATATTAGTACAGTTATTATATTTATGAAATGTATAAAGAATAAAATGTGATAAAAGAATTTTATAAATTTTATAGGTTCATCAGGAACACAGACCATTCACCCATTATAACTAAGCACTTCTGCATATTATTTCATTCCTGTTATCTCTTTAATAATTGAGTATTATTACTGTATTGTATGGATTAATAACAGAAAGTAAAATAACTTGCAAAAAATGAATAGTATTTCCACCAGGGAGATTATTTCTTCTGCTCTCAGCATTTTTTAGTTGCTTGTAGCTCTTTGTGTAGGGCTGGGCTTCATGGCCTTTCCCCTGTTCATGTTAGTGTGTTTATTGTTGTCTTTGTACAGTTTAATAATTGTTTAAAACTTACATAGTAATTATAGGTGGGTAAAAGATCTAAGAATAAAATCCAGTTTAGAATGAGTCCAAATCTCATTCTATTGTCTGCGTCACATGATCTCTTCCTACTTTGGAAATTTAATTTTATTTACAATATTAATACACTTTACTGTATTTTATTCATAGAGTTATATTACACAAAACTCCTGAATTTCCTGTTTAAGTTCATTTAGAATGTATGTCTAAATTCATACTTCTCAGATATTTGAACTGTAATGTAAGTTAACTGGAACCCTAAGAAAATGATACCATGTTGAACATATGCAGCATATTAAAAATACTGATATTAACAAAATATATATTCTATAAGAAAGTCATTACCAAGTTAACAAATATAAGATGTGTGTGTTTACTTCCCATTTTACTTGTTTGGCTTTTTGAGACAGGGTTTCTCTGTGTTTAGCACTGGCTGTCCTGAAACCGGCTCTATAGACCAGGCTGACCTCAGACACACAAACATGCACCTGTCTCTGTCTCCCGAGTGCTGGAATTAAAGGTGTGCACCACCACAGCCCAGCTACCTTCTGTATTTTGCTTAGTCAGATATGTGCTGCTTTTTGTTCCTGTCAACAATCCAGTGTGTAATTTTGTAGGCCATACATGATGATCTTTTGTATAAGAAGCGAGTGACTGTCTTTTGAGAGCGAAAGGGAAGCATGCTTTGAGGAACATTATGGTTCCAGACTTCACCCTCCTTTCTACTTCTTTTTGTAGTACACTTTGCCCTTCTTTTCCCTGCCAACTGAAAGCTGGAGTAATTAAATTGGTGAAAATGAGCTGCCTTTTTCTAGTGCTTGCATATCTGTAACAGCTGCCAGGTGGTGAGCTTCCCACCTGATGGCCATAAGACATGAATGTATGTGTTCATTTGTATGGCAAAAAAAAAGTTTTCTTTGGTTTTATTTGGCCAGGTTCAGTATTTGAGTCTATCATGGTATAGGAAACTAAACTTGATATTTATATACTGAAATAACATGTCCATTAAAATATTATTTCCAGTTGGTACCATCATTAAGTAATCATTGTTTACAAAAAAAAGACAATGGCTGAACACTTTGTATTCCAATGAACTACTTTAGTTATATAAGATAACAGTACTTGTGCTAATGCTAAGGAGAGACCAACAAGAAAAGCTGAGTAACTCAATGTGGCAAGTATACATGGTCAACGTTCTACTGTCTTCGGTACGTCTGTTCCAAGCACTTCTTGTTCAAGTCTTTCACCTTCATCATGAGAAACTTATATAAGTTCTTTGGCATACTCATATGTTAGATTAATAACAGACGAAAATCCAGAACCATAGTTGGACCACAGAACTTCAGAATTTACCTCCTGTAATCTCACCAGCATCTTCTGGTCCTACTTGGCTCATCAAGCCTTTCTCGCTGGTCCATTCTTAACATTTAGGTTTTGATTAAAATGTTCTGTCCTTTAGTATATACAGCAATTACCTATTCATCTAAGGACGTCTCAACCATCATTCTCAATTGTATTATCTTTGCTTCCTATCTAACATTTTAAAATGTTTAATCTTTTTGTTTATGTTTCTGTGGCTGTTGTGCTTTAGCTGATAAAAAACAGGTTTCCCCTACTGGATCCACCTTCTCCCTATTCATAGACTTTATGAATAGCTACAACTAGAACTCTGCCTTCCAAGACAAGTAAGCCAAGCACTGTTTGATAAAAATTTCAATAACATATGACAGATATCAAGACATGAGACATTTTTCAGGAGTGTAGATAAAAAAGAAGAGGAAAGGAGAAAGATGTTTCTTTCTGTGTAAGTGTGTGGTAGTGTCTGCACTCAGTGAATTGCTTATGTGTGGGAGTGTGTTCAGATCCTTCATGAAAAGCACAGTTACATAATTTTAAACTAAAATTTAATATAGCTGCTTTATCCTTTCATAAAGTTTCGTTCCAATCACTTATGTAATTTTTTAGTAAGTAGTCATATATTAACTTTGGGGGAGTAATTAGCAAATATACACATTTGTATTAGTTTATTGTGCTACAGTAGCCAGCAACACAAAGTCACTCATGGCTTCTAATATGTGCCAAGAAACAACAAATATAATTTCAAAGCACTTGAGTTTGCAAAGGAGGAAGGTCAATTAACAGTTCAATCCTATTCATAATTGAAGAATTCAGATATGACTGTTATGATCAGTGATACATTAGGAGATTTTGTTATGAGCTGGTTGAAAAGAAATATGGGAAACAGACTTTCAAATTTTGTTAAAGTTGGTGTCTGTTTTAAAAATTGTCAATGAGAGAAATTTGACATTTACAGAAACATCAGGAGTCCATGGAGGACATGATATTAAAAAGGTTATGTTTACCTCTCCAGCAAGGGTGTGGATTTATCTTGAAAAGCAACATACAAAGGAAAATTAAGAAAGCACATCAGCAGGTTGAATGACAGCTAAGAAAATTGCTCATTTTAAAACACAAAGGCAGCTTTTGATCCTGGACTGTGGAACTCAGAGCGGCTTTGATCATTCAGACACATCAGCAACACAAGAAGACACAAACTGGATCGAGCATGGATGATTTCATGCATTTATATTTTCCCCTTCTTTAAGCACTTCTTATTTCTGGAGCCTTTTGTCTGCAAGCTGAATGCAATCCTACGGAAATTTCTTTTAAAAATTATATTATCTTTGCCTTTATAGATTATTTTCTCTCCTACACTCAAGTCAAAATACTAATATTATTCAAGTGCTTCGAAGATATATTGCTTGCACTTTACAGACAATATTGGGTATTGCCTCTGGTTAAGCCATTATGAAAAACCCGATTTATTTATTTATTTTTACATAAGAGAAGAACTTGTATAGTGGGGCAACAAAAGGCTTTCCCACTGCTCTCTTAAGTCTGAATGAACCTGCTGGATTGATAAGAACAGCAAAGGCAGAATTAGCATATTGCTCATGCTGGGCCTCTCAAGGGTGCCTCTGAGCTGCATTTATAATTCACTTTCTTCCATTCATTATTATTCTAAGATAAGAGAAAAGAAAGAGAAACTCTTATGTACATATTAATACTGGAGTTTTGAGGAAGCAAATGCACCTTCTCTAAGAAGATGGATGATGATGTGACTTTCCAGATGGAAGCCTTCGGGACAAGATTGACACCCAATACAAACCTGAGCAACTTGACCGAGTTGTGTGAGAAAGAGAAGAAGGAGGGCAAGATCCTAGACCAGCCTTCCACTTTTATTATACATAATTACTTTAGTTCAGATTTTCAGATGTTGAAATCTAACTAGCAGAATCAATCAAATGGATAATTAACTAAAAAGGAAATAGCACATACCAAAACAATGTTTAAAATACAAGAAAACCATTTTCTAATTATTTTTAATTGTATGGAATGCTTTTGAATTTCAAAATTATAGTTACAAAGGCTGTAAGATAATAAGTAGTGTGACCATACCCTTTTCATCTTTTCCAGAAATTTTCTCTTCTGTCTTGAGCCACTCTATAATGAGAGCGGCTCAAGAACATTCTGATCATTACAATAAACTCCTCTACATCAAAATACTTCTCACATTTTTCATGTTTTACTTGCAGAAATGGTTTCCTTAAAAGCTGATAAAAGAGGAGGGCCCTTGTCCTGTCTCAGCTTAATGGGCTATGCTTTGTTGACTCCCCATAGGAGGCCTTACCCTTTGGGAAGAGTAGATGGTATGGGCTGAGGGGAGGTGAGGGGGGTAGGAGGAAGTGTGGGAGGGAGAACTGGGGTTGGAATGTAAAATGAAATATATATATATATATATATATATATATATATATATATATATATATAAACAGGGAAAGTTTTAATTCTAAGATCCAATTACTAAATGGTATAATTTTAAATATCTGTGACAGTATACCTAGTAATTATAGAAAACATCTTGCTGAACAATTAACTCCACAAAATTTACTGCCAATTTTCCTTTCATATAGGCTCGTGCCTTTAGTGCAGAAGGACTAGCTATCATAGTGTCAGAAGGTGCTATACAAGCTTCCAAGGAAGAAAATTATCAACAGTTCTACTCAAACTTAAATACTGCAAACTACAATAAGAACAAGATATGTGCAATGGTGTAATAATGGCACTATTATCTTGGGGGTAACCAGCAACTCTTCTATTGGCCTTAAGGCCTGCTCAGTAGAAAAAATTTCATGTCTGGACTTCAAATCTAACAAGGAATTTATGGCTAGAGAGATCATAGACCCTAGATAACTTACTACTAGCATTTTGTTTAATAAATATACTATTCAACTGCCCTCTTAACTCTTATCTTTATATCCATAGGTAAGTAAAGCTCTCAACCTTCATGAAAGAAGCTTCTTTTGGCAGAGGCTTTACACAGAACTACAAGTAGTCTAAGTTTAGAAAGCATGTGGTTGTCGAATGTCCAGTTCCAAATGGAACATCTTTAACACAATTCCTGCACCCAAGGATCATAAATGTTACTAAAGAAAGGACAAAAGATTGCAAGAGACAAGGGACCAGGAGGATTGCTACAAAATAGTAGCTTCTGGACAGGTATAATGAACCAACTAACTTTGTGCTGCCTGCACAAAACTTACAGAAGTGCATATCAGTCAAGATTTCACCACAGATGAGGGAAGGTTCACGAGGTTTCAACCCTACTTGAACAATGACAAGCAATCCACAGCTGCTGAGAGATGGGATCCATTTTCCTGAAAAACAATCCCAGTCCCAAGTGGTCAACCCTAAACCCAAGCACTAATGGGATTCAGAAGGCTGTATATGCACACAAATACAATAATTGTAGTTAAAAAAGAAGACATAAATTATGGGGAACAAAGAAGGAGCTGGGTGGGGGAGAGCAAGTGGTTGAAATTCTGGAAATACTTTATTTATTTATGACCCTTCAAAATTTGTGCATGAACAAAACAAAAAATAAATGTGTCAAAAATATAATGAAATAAAATAACAAAGATAATGGCCCTGAGATTTTTAGCCCAAATCCAGAGTCTGAATTACCTAGAAAAAAAATTAAGAATAGAAAAAAATTAAAGTAGCTTGCTTAGTGTTATCTTCAGAATTTCTGATCTCAAGAGATATGAAATGGGCCCAAATGATTTGCACTTCTAATTATATCCAGCTATGTTTGGTGGTGGCCACACTTTGAAAAATATTCATCACAGTTATTCTCTTGTTTATCAAAGTGAATAAAAGAACTTTAAAAAACTGTAGATGCTACTCAGAGATTCTGATGTAATATACTGACATAGCCTGGAAACACCCTGGGGTAGTTCAAATGTAATTGGTCCCCATAATCACAAAAGGAGTGGCACTATTAAGACATGTATGTCCTTGTTTCCTTGTTGGAGGAAGAGTGTCTCTATGGGGTGGGCTTTGAGTTCTCTTTTTTTTTTTTGGCTCAGACTTTACTCAATATTGTAGACAGTCCACTTCCTGTTGCCTTCTGATCAAGATATAACCAGCACTATGTCTGCCTACATACTGCATGATCCCTGCCATGATGATAATGGATTGAACCTCTGAAACTGTAAGCGAGCCACCCTAAAATAAATGTTTTTCTTTATAAGAGTTGCTGTGGTCATGGTGCCTTTTCACAGCAATAAAAACTCTAAAATCACAACCCTTAAAAAATATTCAAGACAGCAAGATGGTTTATGGATTAAGGGAAATGAGACCAAGTTAACTTGAGTTCAGTTCCTGGAAACTACATGGCATGGCAGAAGGAAAGAGGCAACTTTTACATATTGACCTCTGACTACCAGATTTGTACTATGGTACATATGTGTGTGTGCACAACTAATCAATCAATCAATAGATTAAAAGTATCATTTTTAAAGCTTGGTGACACTAGCGGACAAGGCAGGTTTCAGCATACTGGTCAAAGTACTCTAACAACAATAATTTGAATACTACACAAATAATATTATTTATTGACATTAATCTAACAATATTGAGTGTATATTAAGTGAGTATCAGCTGTTTCTGCTCCATGCTGCATAGCTTTCCCTCGCATGTTGAAGGTGCTAGCCTGCTTGCCTATCAACATTCTTCTCTAGCCTCAAACAAGTATGCACTCTCTTCCTTTTTCAGAATCACATTGCCCCTCTGCTTTTCCCACCCATTTTCTAGTTACCAGGTAGATGTTACCACCTCAAAAGTCTTCTTAATCGCTTTATCTTCCCAATCTCCCTGTTTTCCCCATATCTTTCTTTATTTGTGCTGATATACACTCATTTGTCTATTGTCTGAGCTTTCCAATAAATGTGAACCACATAAAAGTAGACTTCATGATTGTTCACTTCATCTAGATGAACACTTCACTGTGTGGGGATGAAATAACGATGAGGTGGTGAAGCCTTACGGTTGACATGACTTACTTTTGAATAGGCATCATATATTTAAAAGATGGGCAATAACATTAGAACACAGTCCACATGGTTAGAAGAACACAAAGGAAACACACATATAAAAATATGCAGTCTGACATAATGAGAGAAAAGTACTCTGAGTAAATAGTTTCTAAAGCAAAATCTAAAAATAGATGTCCTCACACTACTATTTGAACATAATGATTATAATGTACCGATGAGTTAACAGTAATCTAAAAGATACTTCAGTGTGTGTCTGCTATATTTGATCTAGAAATATAGATCCATAATTAAGATATAAAAACATGTTTAACTCAAATTAAAATCTAACACCAAGTGATTCTATAAAGCAGGAATAAGACTGGTGAATCTGTGTTGGCATGCACCCTCCCCCAACCCTGTACTATTAATGCAACATAGAGATTGTACAGGCAGTTGATAGGCTAAGGGTATATTATTGAAACTACTTTTAAACCAAAAAACAACTATTAGTTTTCAATATTTTACATTGATATGAATTTTTGTATACTGATACACATTTAAGATTATTTTTGTTAGAACTTACTGTACCTACATTTCTAATCTTGTTAAAGGTATTGCACCCATACAGCTCATTTAACAATGTAATGCAAATTTCTGGTCCTTGAAAGTTATAATTACCAACTATTTAGGATAATAAGGAAATGAAGTTAGTAATTAGTTACCTATTACAATTGAATTTGTAGTCATATTAGGTATGATTTCAAGATCAAACAGAGATATAGTTTAGAGGGACGGATCATCTTCAAACACTTCAGTGACTTACAAAATATGACATTTAAGAGGTCTTGATAATATGAGCTCTTATACAATGAGAAATGTCTACTCCTGACTGCAACAATCTACATTGGAGAAGAAAATGGGCATCAAAGAAATGAAATCCACATGGAATTTACTTACTTTGTAGCAAAAGATAGCCACTGGGCAAGAGAGTGCTCTTGCCTTGACTGCTGACAGTATGCTGTCCATAATGGATAAGCGTGACACAAAAGAAAGTGACTGCTGAACTATGCTAAGACAAGGTAGGACAACCCTTCAGAATGTCCTGTTTCACAAAAATCTCTGTCAAATATGCTAGGCCTGTAAGCCAAAGATGAATGCCCCAATGTTATGGAGGAAACTTAAGTGATTGTCCACGTAGCTAGGTGTTTCTGTCATTTTTCACATTTTTTAGAAGTTTCTTGCCTGCACTTCGTCATTACTTGGGTAATAGTATTTCCTTCTTGGGTCTCTGATAGAGTTGAAGACTTTGTAATTATAGTTTTCCTTATTACCAGATTCAGAAAAAATTCACTAAAGAGGTGTAAAGTGTATAAGATTGGGAGACATTAAAAGATGGTTTCAGTAATACACATTAGGAAAGGTAAATTATGTACAATCCTTAGGACTCACCAAGATAAAATAGATAATGGAGTATTTCTCTGCATTTGTCAAATACAAATGAGTTAGACATTGTTGATGTACTTATTGCCTGTATTTATTGTATGTAGTTATTATCATTATTGTACATAGTTTTTTATATTAGTTATAGCCTTTCTTTTTGTCCTTCCTAGACAAAAGAAAAAATGTGGTGATACTTCACTCATGTTTTAACAAATAAAACTTGCCTGAACATCAAAGTATGGAGCTAGCCAATAGTTAGCCACAGAGGCCAGACAGTTGTGACACACACATTTAAGTCCAGCCCTCAGGAGCTAAAGACAGACAGATCTCTGTAAAATCAAGGCCATACTATGCTACACAAGATTGATTCAATCTAAAAGAGAAACAGAGCCAGGCAATGATGGCTCACACCTTTAATTCCAATACTTAGAAGTCACATGCTTTTAATCCCAGAAGTAGGAAGGTGGAAACAGGGTAGGATATGGCTAGGCCAAGAGTGGAATATAAGCAGGTGGGGGAGACCCGAGCTCATGGCGTTCAGGCTGAAAGCTTGGAGAAAAAGGATACCTGATTCAGTCTGAGGAATTCATGGAGGCAAGAACTAGTGGCTGGTTGCTCTGATTCTCTGATCTTTCACTTTCAGCCCCTAATATCTGACTCTGAGGTTCTTTTTTATTAAGACCAATTAGAATTCTTGCTACATGTAGTAGATCCTCTATGATCCCTATAATCAATGAACTACATAAATGAAGCAAATGAAACTCACAAAAGCTAAAGAATCTCTTTACCAATTTCACGGTAAAGTCACACGCCCTACGTGTAATACCACACTTAGCAAGGACTCAAAAATTAATTATTGATCAATAAGTCCTTGTGATGAATGGTTTTAAACTATATGAGTCACCCTAAATGAATATTAATTAGATACTGTTTTATTAGTCAACCTGAAACAATAATGATTGTCCATTACATTTTCTCTGCCATGAAATGTGACTATTTCCAGAATAGAGTGATGTTATGCTAAATCCTCTCTATAAAAATTATTCAATAATTTATTTGGTGCAAAATATCTTTGTATTAACTAAAAGAGTTTTAGTTTTATCTTTTTTAGCTTCTTGCCCTCACAGAACAAACACAGCCAGGTTTTTGTAATCTTCTTATTCTATTTTTAATCTTGAGATATCTTGACAAATTCTTACAGTTTTTCATTGTAACAAAACTTTAAAATGACACCACAGAGAAAACTAGACAAAATATTTTTTTCTGACACCCTAGGTTTAGAAACAATTGTCAGACTCTGTAAACATTCATTCTCTTAACTCTGAGTCAGATACACAAGGGTCCTGAAGACATCAGAAACACAATTCAGGGAAATTGAACAATATTGATTAAATGCATCATAACTGTGAATCCAAAGAGGAAAACTCTAAAGTGTCCTGCACTGATCCCTAATTTCTGTTACTGTTATTTTGTGTGTGTTGTAATCTCCATTACTTCATCATAACAGGACTTAATACCTTCTAACAAATAAAATATGGAAGTATGTTGAAGGGAAGGTCACCCTAAACAATGATTTTAAAAACTGTGATAGTTCTGTATGTTTGGCCATCAGTTGCCCTACTATGGCGATATTGACATGGCCTCCATAAAGGCCCAATGGCAGTCATGGTAAGCAATGCCTGAGAAACTGAGCTAGAGAATGGGTATTCCATGACCCATGGTAGCTCAGGAAAGGAACTTAGAAGGAGCTTTGACAGCCCCAGCTGAGCACAAGATAACCAATGTCATATTGACTATGACATCATCTGAGACCCCAAACTACAAATACCAAGCTATACTAGAAAAATTACTAATCCACAGGATCTGTGAATAGTAAATATCGTTGCTTTAAGCTACCAAGCTTTGGACGAAATTAATAGTGATTTGTAACTAATGCAATAATTCAGCTCCAAAGTATAGAATTATTTGCTTTCTGCCTTTGTGTTGTTGCCCATAAGGCTTTATCTTTTCCTCTGATACAAGATAGCATAATATTGAAGACAAACATCTGTAGATTTTGTTAACGCTTGTAAAAACATATTAGCAGCCACCCTTCAAGGCTGCGACATTGGTGAAAGGAGAGGATAATTTAAAATACCTAGAGATACTTAGTGATCTGTGATGATAGCTTCTTTTATTGTTCCTCTTTGCCTCCCTGTAAATGAACAGGTGGAACTTTAACCTCTTCTGAAGCAATGCTTAATCTCCTATTGTCTTATCTGCGGTTTTTCTTTGCACGATTGTAACCTACAAACTTGAAACATACATAACAAATATAAACATGCATATAAGTCCTGAAACAAATATAGCCACAAACAAAAAAAAAACCAGACTTAACAGATTGTATGTGTGTGTGTGTTTGCCAATACATGTACTTTTACACACATATATTGAGAAATATAGTCTACAAATCTGAAGGGGGAATAGGAGGGGTTCAAGTGAAATGGGAGGAAATGGAGGGGGGAAAGGGAGTGGAAAAGATGTGATTCTAGTCCAACATAATAATAAATAAAGCCATAACTTACTTGGCCTCTTCCTCATTTAAAATCATTTCATTTACTCAAAATATCCACATGATTACATTGTAAAAAGTAAATTCCTGCCTATGAACAAGATTTAATTAGATCGACTCTTCTTAAAGCATCTGAGGAAATTCCCAGGGTGAAATGTTTTACTAATCAGAGATTCTACCACTCGAAATTGGAATAATAGAAACCTAAAACACAATGGAAGTAGAATGGTTGACATAGAGAGACAAACCCTAGGAGTCCAGCTGATTGGAAACATAATGAATTCTTATTTCTTAATGGTAGCACTCTGGTCATTTATTGCCCTTCTACACCAGGTTTTGTCATCTCTACAGCATGGATCACAAGAGGATCCCTGCAGTAAAGTGTTCATAAGAATTAGATACACCAGCATCTCTAAATTTCTCAGACTCTGATGCATAGCAAATATCATGCATGTTTGTTAAATAAAAACAGACAGAGAGCTTTCTGAGGTGAATTTTTCCTAAGGAAATGAAATCATAAAAGTCAAAAAGTCCTTGTTAATCATTATGCGTTCTAATTCAGGGCCCTGTTAAAAATTTTAATTAGTTTAATTTGTTACCAAAATGTTTTTCAAAATTATGTGCAACTGCAAAAATTATGTGCACTGCCCTCTCGCCTCCCCCCAAAAAAGAAAGAAAGAAAAGTAGGAGTACCACACTAGAAAGAGAAAAGGCTTAAACAAACAATACATGAATGGACAATTCATTTGAGTATTTGGAACCAAAACTTCTACACTTAAAGTTTAGTGTACGTGTGTGTGTGTGTGTGTGTGTGTGTGTGTGTGTGTGTGTGTGTGTGTGTAAGCCAGTGAAATCTTGAGATTGTGAAAAGGCAAGGTTCACTTTAGGTCAAGATTTATAAGCCAATCAGTTCAGGTGAAAATGGATCCATTAACTCACTGATTTGGCATGCACCAAAGACCTGTTATGGAAAGATTAAGTAGTATTTGTTGCCCTAAAAAACTCTCAGGCTAGAGATTGAATTCTGTGTTTGTGAAATCAGGCTACTGTATGGTTATGCAAACCAAAGCAGATAAATGGACAATGTCATGAAAGGAGAAAGATAATACAAATACAATATTATGTATATATATATACATATATGTATATATATATATATAACAAATACTTATGGGTGTGAACAAAGAATCTAAGTGGAAGAAGCAATGATACTCAGGTGACAGTCCAAGCAGAGCAGTCTTTGTAAAGCAAAGACAGACAGGTGATACAGTCTGTCTCCAAAACATGAAAAAGTTCAGAATGGCCATTGTGTAATTCATGGGAGAAAGTGTCTTTAAAAGGCCATGGAAAATGAGGCACTAGGAAATGTCTTTCACTCAATGAAATTCAAATTTTCAATTGAATAAACAATGTTTCGCAAGCACATTGCATATAAAGACAAAGAAATCTCATTTCTCAGAGATTTTTTTGTCAAATTCATATCGATTTCCACTTTCTGGGAACAAATGTGCCCAGGAACAGTGCAGATAATGCTATCAACAGCAATGGCCAGTTACTTTGCCTTTGTCATAACAGAAAGATCTGAAATGCAAAAAGACCCAGGAAGAATGGCAGAAAGTAACTAGACCACGAAGTAAAGAAACAACAGTGACAAGCAAGTAACAAATCCTTAGGAGGGTAAAGACGTAGGAATTGGAAGGGACCACATTAAAGACCCCCAAGGCTTCATCATTTCAAAACCATGAAGCAAATAGCTATTGTTCGCCTTTTAAGTGAGCAACACAAAAAGATTTGACAAGAATTCAGAGAGACACTGTCCTGGATACTCATATCGACAGCAGAGAATGCAAAGCCGAAACCAGGAGAAGAAATGTGCTGAGTGTGTACGATTGCCTCAGTATTTATAGACCTGGTTTATCTTTCTTATAATTGTGCTTTTTCAGACTGAGAATATAATGCTACAGAGTTACCATAATCACAATTTAGTCACCATAAGATGATGACTAAATGATTACTGTAGTGAAATATATTAACGCAGTATTTCCTATTTGTGACAGGTCAGCTAAAATCTTATTTCCCAAACATTTATAATAAAATTTAATCTCACTAACGTTGGTTCTCCTGTTGTATACTAGATCTTTAATGTTGTGCATCCTACATACATGCTGATTTCTGTCCTGTGATTTTCATGCTCCTGGCCCTCTGAACCCCAATGGGGCCTTCTCTTTATAGCCTTGAGAATTTTACTTTCTGTTGTTGCTTCTATATATATTTCTATATATACGTGATAAAAATGCAGTATATTTACTGCTTTGTCTGACTTATTTCATGTAGCAAAATAACTTTCAGGCCCAATCATGTAATGGAAATCTGAATAGCCCCTCTCCTTTCAAGAATGAGTAATAGGTGTTGTGTGTGTGTGTGTGTGTGTGTGTGTGTGTGTGTGTGCAATGAAAATTGTTTGAGGATTATGCTATGTCTAGTTTAACAGAATACAAAATCAGTACATGAAAATCATTGGAGGTTCTATGCACTGATAATGTTGAATTCTTACTTATAAAAACATAATATGTAAATTACAAAGCAGATGGACCAGCCCTACACCAAGAACAGCAGAACCTTAGTAAAATAACACAAAAATAAAATAAAGATATCATGGATTCCTTGATTGTGTCTTAGATAAGGGTCTGTGATAAAATACCATGAGCAAGATATTGCAACATGGGGAGGAAAGGGCTTACTACCCTGAAAAGTCAGAGCAGACAATAAAAATAGGAACCCTGATGCAGGAGCTAATGCAGAGGCCATGGAGTGCTGCTTGCTGACTTGCATCTCATGGCTTGCTCAGTATACCTTCTTAGAGCACCCAGGACCACCAGCCGAGGGATGGCACCACCCACAGTGATCTGGGCTTCCTCATCAATCACTGATTCAGCAAATGCATTATAGACCAACCCACAGACCAATCCGATGGAATCAGTTTTCTCAATTGAAAATGACTTTAGCTTGCATCAAGTTCACATAAAACAAGTCATCTCAGATGGAAAGAATTAAAATTGTTAAAACGCCCAGAGTACTTCTGGAAATTTCTCCTGAATTCCTCGCTAACTTCCTATGTCAATACCCTTAGAGCCTTCCTCCTCCTACTCCACATCTCTTTCCAAAATATACTCCTTTTACAGCTACTTGAGCTTGGATTTCAATAGATTATTTTATCTCGGATATTTCTAATTTAAATTTTAATGTCTCTGTATCTTAGATACTGTGAATACTGGGAGGGCGGCTATCTCTTCGACGCCCAGATTTAAATTCTTCCAGCTAAGTACCCAGCAGTGGGATTGCTGGATTGCATGGCAATCCTCTCTTGAGTTTCCAGAGGACCCGCCACCCTACTGCTTCCATTCTGACTGCATTAATCTGCATTCCCACTAACCACGCACAAGGGTTCCTTTCCACATCCTTGCCAGCATTTAATTGTTCTCCACTTTGGTAATTATTCGAACAGGTGTGAGGTCTTACTGTGATCTTAATTTGCATTTTCCTGACAATTAGTAATGATGGCATTTTTTTTCTTTTCATATATGCTTTAGCCTTTTCTGTCTTTTCTTGAAAAGGTCTATTTGCCATTTTGAGGGTTGGGGGAATTGGGACATCTGTTTCCTCGACATTGAAAGTACACTTCAAAATTGGTAAAACAGTTAGTTTGAAATGCCTTTGCCACTTTTCAAATCAGTGTTTGAGGTGATGATTGTATGAATTATCCTGATAGAAGCGTCTCGCTTTCTGAATATATCAAAACTTAACATGCAATACTTCTACATGGTAATTACATCACTTAAAATATAAGAAAAAAATTAAAAATTCAGTAGAACTGCAAATACGATTTAAGCTTTAAGCATTTGAATAGAAAAGATATTTTACTAGGGAAGAGATGAAAATGATTAGGGGGAAATTAAAAATGGATATCAGTTTAAATTCCAGGGCATAGGTGCTGCGCTATGTCTAGCGCAAGCTAGCTCGGGGCTACCAGTTTCCTTTGTAAGTACCTGGGAGTCAGACTGCATCAAACCTCGTTCCAAAATACCCAAAAATAAAGACAATAAACTTCGCACTGTCCCAACTGTGAGTCGTCATCACGCACCACAGAGCACACAAAGAAGCTTCTCTGGAGCATGCAGAGATCTACATGCCACACCTAAAAACGTCTATATTAGCGTTTATAACTGGTTCCCTTTAAAGGCTTCTAAGGGACACTACTGCTTAAGAATTAGTCACTAAATAAAGCCTGCAGAATTGTGTTAGGTGTATGGCTTAATGCGGCTCAGACAAATAATGCTATATTAATCAAATATTGGGCCATCTTCGCTGGCAGTGGTAGAGATGCCAGAAAAGACATTTCTTTCTGAACTTGGTTTAGGTGAGTTAATTATACAGGGCTTTACCCATATTTCTTGGAATGGATTTAAAATCAGTTTAGAACGTTATTATAATCATGATTTAAGAAAGGATTTAGTTTAAATCAACCCAACAGTCGATAGATTTAATCAAATTTTACCTAAATAAAGGTTATGCATCAACCATTCTCTCGTTCACAAATTTGAAATAACAGAAATACTCTGGGCAAGATAAGAAATGTGATTTCTAAAATGATTATTTGAAATATTTTTATAAGATCATCACAAAATGATCAGTTTGTTTGTCATACATAAGATGTTTGTAAGGGCACTTAGCTCCATAATAAAAATAAAGGTTTCTTTATAAAAACATAAGGAGTAAATTTTTGAATCTTGTTTTTTTTTTCCTGTCAATAAAGGACAAATAACAAGTAACTAGATATTGTCTCCAAAAAGCTTAGAGGATAAATTTACATTTTCTAAAGATAAATTTTACTCTGTTTTAATGTAAATGTTGTACATATTTTTGTTCCAAACAAACAAGAAAATCTTAAAAATACATTTTATCATTTTATCAATTTACTCATTATGTTTATTTGTTGATTACAAAAAGAAAATGAGATTTTACTTCCATGAAATCCACTTCGCATTTTATTATTCTTTAAAGCAGCTCTTCATCTCCATGAGAAAGTACAAGCATCTCAGGGAAATGTTTTCAGTATGACCAAACTCAAGTCCATGATGACTCAACTCAGACATTACTTGGGCACCACTAATGTAGGTCAAGTCTCACACATGTGAAAAGGGACCCTTGAGACAGTTAAGAGCACTTGCTGCTTTTCCAGGGGACTCACATTCTGTTCCCAGCATCTGTGTTGGGCAATTGTATCACAAAACCCACAATCACCTGTAACTCCACGTCCAGGGACTCTGACACAGCCATTTATAAAAAGAGGCACAGACACACATACAGACAATTGTTTTGTCAAAGCCAAAACACAATTATTTTTCTTTTGTTTTTTGAGAATTTCATATATGTATACAATTAAGTATGTTCTTATTTATCCCCTTCTCCCTTTCCAGATGCATTCATATCTCCACATCACAACTCCCAGTTTAATGTCTTTTTTATTTACTTATATACTAAAATATCTTTATATCTCTTCTCCCTATCTCTTTCTTCCCTCCAACTCCTCCTGTGCCCTGTTGAACTTCCTCTCTTTTCATTATTGCTCTACACACACATAAACACACACACACACACACACACACACACACGAACTCACGCACTCACACACATGTTGAAATATGTACATACGGCCTGCTGAGTCTGTTGAGTGTCACTTCTGTGGGTATGATTTCAAGGATTATCACTTGGTACTAGATAAACGATTGGGTGACTCATCCTAGAAAGGCGAATTCTCCCACTCTTCGATGTCATCACTTGCCTGTAGCTCAATGTTCAGGTGTGGTACCCCATGAGAGTTTCACTTCTGTGTATGCAACTAACCATATGCATCGATATTTTCATTGTTTAGCTTGTTTAGGCAGCCATATTGTTGAAATACGACATGGTTGTAGCTTCCCTGTCATTTCTAGGAGATACAACCTCACGGAAGGTTTCTTCGTCCTCTGACCCTTTTAATCATTTTGCCCTGTTTCATGATGTACCCCAAGCCTTCAGTGTATGAGTTCTGTTGTGGATGTAACTATTTGTGCTGGATTCCTCGGGATCCACTGATCTCTGTATTATGATCAGTCACATGTGCATATTTTAAATAAATATTTAGAAAACAAGCGTGTTTTATACATGCAGAATATGATGGGACTTACCATAAATAGTTTCCATAAATTCATTCCATTTATATCTGACATTGGTAGTGTGTGACCGTCATGTCTGGGTGTGTCTCGGGTGGAGGATTCTTTTGTTCGGTTGCTTCTTTCTACTGTTAATCATAAATATTCTAATAGGTTGTTCTTCAGAACAGTGTATCTCAAGATCAAATCTACATTTTTATGACCAAATTTTCTTTGGTAACAAATATTAGCAGGAAATAATCAAAACAAAGATTTTTAGAAGCTAATGGAAGGTACAATGTACTTTAGTTAAATTTAAATTGTACATAACTTTTCAGGTTGGCATATTTTGTTTAGTATACACAATTGTCATACTCAAAATAATATTGATGGCTATTTAATAATTGAAATGATAGTATCCTAAAACCATATGAAAGTACAACATTCTAGTTGAAGTTTATGTAGAATTTAATCACATTTTATTGGAGGACATATGTTATTTGTTGGTAAATATGATACACGTTTGAAATAAACTGTTGACGTTGCTTATTTTTGGATAATAAGTAGGTTGCTATTTCCTGGACTTTCCAAATTTCTCTCTGATGAATATTGGAGTGGGCAATGAATGTGGCTGAAGGTACCAGCAGAGTCCAGAAGAGGGTATTGGATACTCTGCAGCTGGAGAGCCAATGGTGAGCCATCTGTCCTGGGTGCTAGGAGCCAACCTCTGGTTCTGGCAAAAACAGTATGTGTTTCTAGCTGATGGGCAAACTCTCTAGCCCTCTAAAAATATTTACATTGATTTTTCAAAAATATGGTCATATAATAACTCTAAGTAAAAATGTATCTGACCTACTCTTTTGGATGGGTTGGGCAGTACTGAGGATAGCCTCAGAGCATTATATATACTATTACTATTATTTTTTTAATCATTAAATTCCTAAACTTAAGATGAATTATTTTGCATATTTTTCCAAGAAGAAAAATGTTATATGTTGATATGTTGAGTTGATATTTCTTTGTGTTTCTATTCTGGTTTCAGGGAGGCGGGAGAATGTCCATATATGAACTCATATTTTATTGACTCACTTTCAACTTTTTTCATATTTACTTTCCTTTTTCATGTGTATGGGTTTTTTCTTGCCTGCATGTTTAATTGTGTACAACTTTCATGCTCAGTGTTCACAGAGACCAAAGAAGGTATCACATCCCCTAGAAATGGAGTGAGAGATGGCTATGAACTGCCATGTAGGTGGTACATATTGAACCCATCCTTTGGAGGAGCAACCAATGCTCATAACTGCTAAACTATTTGTCCAGTCCCGGCTGTTTTAAATATTTTCTCATAGTTTTGTTTCATTTTTAATCAAATGTTAGTAAAGCAAATATATTTTAATTACTGCTTTTTGGTAAATGTCATTGAATAAGTCCATGTAATTTGCTAAGCTGATGACATATAAAGAACCCAGACAGTCCTTTTATCTCTAAGATGATAAGCTGGCAATAAGTGAAATCACTGGTTATTTCTCTGTTTCACAGAATAGAAATGATTTATTGATTAGCTTTAATTTGAGTCATCATAAGGAACATTGTGCTTAACAATACAGAATTTAATGAGCATTTAGGATAAAAATAAGCCATTTGACTTCTATGGAAGCCATTTAAGGTATTAACAAAATAGGCTTTAGAGAAATAATTCACAGGGGTCATATATCAGACATCCTGCATAATAGATATTTACACTACAATTCATAATATAGGCAAAATTACAGTTATGAAGTAGCAATGAAAAAATTTTATGGCTAGAGGTAACTACAAAGTGAGGAGTTGTATTAAAGGGTTCCAGAACCTGGAAGGTTGTTAACCACTGCTTTAGAGAATGAATGAAATTGGTGGGAATGAGGTGGGGGACAATCCATCAGGATTCCCGAATGGTTCAGAGCTGACTTCAACATTCCTGCCTAGGGTCTGCTTCTCTATGAAATTGAGTTGGTTAGATTTGTAGACTGTTGCAGGAGAATTGTCTGTATTCTGTCAATCATATTTTAAATAAATGCTGATTGGCCAGGCAGGAAGTATAGGCGGGTCAACCAGACAGGAAGTAGAGGTGATGCAATGAGAACAGGAGAATTCTGGGAAGCAGGAAGCTCCCTCCACCACTCCTGCCCAGACCACCGAACAAGCAACATGTGAGCTGGCAGCTGGAAAAGGTACTGAGCCACATGGCTAACACAGACAAGAATTATGGGTTGCCGTAAGATGTAAGAATTAGTTAATAAGAAGACTGAGCTAATGGGCCAATCATTTTATAATCTTATGGAGTCCTGTGTGTCATTTTCTTTGAGGCTTGCCAGCTGTGAGGTACTGGGGGGGGGGACGGAAATCCCCACAGCTGGCCCTCATGTTACAGTAGATTAGTGTCAAATTTCTACCTATTCTCATGGATAGAGAATCATTTATTCATGAAACTTAAAAACCCAATTTTATAAAGAATTTTTGACCCTCATAAAAATCAGAATTAGAAGATTTTCAATGCCGTACAAGAATGCACTGATATTAAATGAATGCAGTATAACACAATTATTAAGACCAAAAATTAAAGAATGGAACCTCATGAAACTAAAAAGGTTCTGTACAGCAAAGAAAATCTTCATTAAAATTCAGAGACAGTCCACAGATGGAAAAAATCTTTAGTAGCTATACATCTGACAGGGAATTAATATCTAGAAGATACAAAGAACTAAAGAAACTAAGCAAGAAAAAAAATAAACCAATTAAAAATGACCCATAAAATTAAAGGGGTTTTCAAAAGGTGAAATATGAAATACATGTGGATGACAAATAGTTTTTAAATCTTCAGCTACTTTGAGATTTCATCTTATCTCAGTCAGAATGACTAAGATTAAAAAATGCCAGCAGATGTGGCATGGGTGTGGGGGAAGGGAAATAAATATTCCCTGCCAGTGGGGCACAAACAGGTACAGCCACTATGAAAATAGGTTTATTACTAATCCAGTTATAATAATATTGGAAAAATATACCAAAAAGTACCTGCCTATCTACTGCTGCTTTATTCTCAATAGTCAGGAAATGGAAATAGCATAGATATCCACCAACTGACCAATGTATAATATCAATGTAGTACACTAACACAACGGAATATTATCCAGCTGTTAAGACAAAAGGAATTCTGAAATTTTCAGTTACATGGATGGGAGCAGCCATCCAGGATGAGGTGACACAGATACAGAAAGAGAAATGTCACATTTTTAAAACTTATTTCTGGAGGCTATTTTAAATCTCCAGATATGTAGGTTTTATTTGGAAAATCTACAGAAGTCAAGAATTTAGTAAGAGAATATAAGAAAAGCAGGGCCTTCAAAGAAGAAGGAAATAGAAGACAAAGCCATAAAATGACAAATTGTTTACCATATATCAGTGTGAGGATGCCAGATCCCCTGTAGTTACAGATGTTGTGAGCTTCCATGTGTGTGCTGGGAATTGAATCCAGGTCCTCTAGAAAAGTAGCCAATATTCTTAATCACTGAGTCATCTTTCCAGCTAAGATGACAAACTGTAATAGTTAAATAATAAGGGTTAAATTGGGGAAACTATGTAGAAGGGGAATTATGGGGAAAGATAGACATAAGGAAGTGTAGTACTAGAGAAACTATGAAATGCACACTTACACACATACAAAGAAGTATAATAGAGTTACTATGGTAATTCTTTGAGGGGAAAATAATACAGCTATGCATCACATATGCCCATTATAAGAACCCTTATACCAGGAAGAGATGGCCTCTTTTTAAGTTGTTGCCAGTGGGATCACATAGTCCCACTAAACATTACAAGACAATACTTTTGGCCTCCTGAACTTGAGGTTAAGACCTCATTGCTGAAGATATCAATAACTTTAATCATAAATCATGAAGAAATCAACCTGATACTCACCTGTTAGCTTCATCCTGAATAGTAGCATTCAGGTGCTGAAAGTTCCGAATAATGTAATTAGTAAAGAAAAGTAATCCTCCATCTCACCGTGCTGTGAATGCTTGCTGCAACCATGCTACAAGCATGCTACAACCATGGTTGGTTAGACATGATGGGTAGGGTTAAAATAGGATCTGGAGACTGTTAATTTTTACAAGACTAGATCTCTTGATAACGCAGCAAAACTTTCTCCAGGAACCTGCATGTATCTATAAGACAATTGGAACAGGAACATTTTAGAAGACACCTAAAAGGAACTGGGAACTCGGGATCTTTGAAAATACATCTGAAACTTGTTAATCCTGGACTATGAAGTCTGTGAAAGAGACAAACCTGTCTGTAATTTTAGCAGGAAACTTAACAAATGAAGTAATGAGTAATGAACTATCAGTACCCTAAGTCATCAAATGCTGTTAGACAGATCTAAGACTTAATGAGCAGAAATGAGACAGCTTTTTTTTTTTAAGCTGGGCAGGCAATCTCAAGTCTCTCCATAATAGTCTTTGGTGAACACCGGTCCTAGAAGCAGTGCTTGCTATTAGCTACTGAGTCCAGGAGGCCCAAAAATTTTCCTGGGGGAGTGGGGGTTGAGTGGGATTTAGTCTACCTGTCTTGGCAGGATGAGATGATGATCCTCTGGTGTAGTGTCCAGGAAGCAGATGAGGTAGAAGGTTGCTTTTTGCAGCCTCAAGGCAGAAGGCCTTTTGCAACAATGCACCTTCTTGGAGGAGCTATAAGATGCTGCAGGACTTGGTATGTCTTTTTGTTAGAAGCTCTTTTGTTAAACACCATACTCTCATATCTGTAAAGGCATGTAAATATACCTGTTAGGTATATTTAAATTAGACAGAAGTTAAATTTAGATGTATAGTTTATCCAGTTACATCTTACCAATGCTAGTGAATGTAAGAATATTAGGACTATTTTAATAAGTTACAGAATATTATAGGTGGAATGTCCCCTTTGTAGGTCCAACACACATGGGTACTCTTACCAAAGACGGCACTGAGATCAAAATAGTGGTTATCCATATGTCTGTATTTTTCCAGAGCTGTTGTTATCTGGAGTTACAAGTTTTACAGATTTTAAAACAAGCACACATACACACACAGAGAGATAAGACAAGTCTAGTGTGGCAACGTTATTTTAACAGGCAGGCAAACAAAACTTTTCTTAGGACCTTGGATCAGCTGACCAACTTAAACTCCTGGTGCAGGCTGCAGAAGCCAGGGAAGTACACAGGTGGGCCCGTTAAGGATCAGATTAGCAGATGCTGTAAGGGAGAACAGAATCATAAGGACGGAACACCTTTACCGTTTTAGAGTGGAAGGTTAGAGTAGAAGGACAGGGGGAAAGAGATCTTTGGTAGAGAGTCCCAGCGTGACCAGATTAATGCCAGAAATGAAGACAGACAGTAAACAGATCGAGAAGGGGAGCGAGGGAGGTTGAGAAGGGGAAGTGGGAGCACAGCATCCGGAAACCATGGGCATAACATTTTTGTTTTATGTTAGGTGTTAAGGGATGTACGATGTCAGAGAGCCCCAATTTAAAAGGATTTTTTTTTTTTTTTTGTAAAAAGCAGCCCAAGGGCATTTGAGGATCTGGCTTCGAATTGTATGGATCCATCTTACAAGTCTATGCAGATACTTGGGAATCAAAGCTTAGCATAACACGTCCACTGTGATGGACTTTTGAGTTGAAAACAGAGGGATGTGGGAAATTCCTTGGAAGGGCGTCTCCTACTGGAAGGAGCAGGATGGGGGAACAAGGGCTGCCTTGCCCTTCCTGGCCAGGTCGGGTGCCTGGCATGGCCCGTGACTTCAACAGACAGCCTGACAAATGTGTAGGCCATGGGCCTTAGCAGCAATGATTTGGAAAAGGGGAACTCACCCAAACGAAGCCTTTCTTAGCCTGACAGAGAGCAGGTGCAGGCGAGAAGGGTGTTTTCCAACATGTAGCCCTGGGCCAGTGGGAAAAAACAGCCCCCTCGGTGGGGCCTCAAGATGTAAACTTTTTTCATCCTGATAATCCTGTCTGCCGATGCAATAATTCAAATCGGACCGAAAGAAAAACCACAAATTTAATGGATGCCTGTGCTCTCAGGTGGCCTTCCAGGTACCCCAGGGATGGAGTCAGGAAGGAAAACTGGGAAACCATGGAGAGAGGAAAGGAAGACTGGAAAGACAACGTGTGTGTTTTTTCTCTGGAGGGGGGAAGTAGTTTAAATAGCCTGTGGGAGTGGGCTTAATCCTCTCTCGGTAGGGGTCACCATTTGGCGGGCTTTTTTGGAGGTGAAGTCTGGACTGAGGCAACTCCCAAGGGAAGGGCCTGGGATGAAAATTTCCACCCAAACATTTCAGAATGGATGCCAGGGGTTGGGGTGAAGCCTGGACCCAAACCTCCCAGACTCTTTGGATATAAAGATGTCAACAGTTGGGAGTGGGGGTGGGGGGGGCATGTGAAGCTTCCAACCAAACAGAAATGATTTGGCAGCTTTCTCTAGACTTCCATCTGCTGTAGCAAAGACTTTCTGAGAAACGTATGATCATAATTTGCTCCTCTCAGCACACCTCAAGCAAAAACGAAAACCATAACAAAAACAAAAGACTAAATCAAACAAACAAAAAACAGAGAGATAACTTCAAAATCCTTCTCCAATATTTGCAAAAGCATTTGTTCTTCTAGCTTTCATTGTTTTTAAAATGACAGCTGCTTATGAAATGAAAACTACTTGCTACATTTTTAGTAAAGCTGAAAATTTATCCCTCCGATTACATAGCAGAACAATCATTCTCTTTGAGAGGCTCCTAATGCAGCACAACTCCTGGTTACTATAGGTCAGCTGCCATTACTCGGAATGTTCGTCTGTGATATAACTATATAATCAATTGCTTTTCTCGTCACCAATCATGAAGAAGTACCTTTGCTGTGAGTACCAATCTACACCTCGAGTGTGGAAACCTGCTAGAGCTGTCAGGCCAGCACACCTTTCAGTTTTAATAAAAATGTGGCAGTATAAATCCAACTTCAACACCTTCAAGATTACTGATTTTGGGTACATGACTTAATCTGTATGTCTCAAGTGTATCATCTATGGAACGAGGAAGTAATACCTGCTGAGATTGTCAAAGGACACTATGAGCTGAAATATGAAAAGTGATAAAATATTACAGGGCTCACAGTTACTATTTTACTTTGTTGCTTACATTATCTTGCCTGTCAGTCTTTCATAAGAAACCAATATATATGAAAAGACAACATCAAAAGACATGAAAATAGAGTATCAATCTTGTTGGTTTCCCATAAGAAAAAAAAAGGAATACAAATAAAGTTAGTAGTTGTCAAAGGGAAAAATTCTAAACTTTTGTTCTATTATGGTGTCTGTGCATTTGCAATATTAATCAATAATTTAAAAAAATATAATGAATATTTGATGGGGTACAGCTGTGGTCAATCACTAATAACCCCCAGTTATGTGTAACTCCGATAAATATTTAATATTGTTAGCCAAAGATGATCAAGGTGTGGACAAAAATAGCACGAGCAAGCAGAGGTGGAGTTTATTTCGCGGTAAAATTTTCCCCATGTCTAACAGCAGAACTGAGCGTTAAAAGTTAAAAGGTAACCAGCTATAGACAGCAGTCGAACCATCAGAAACACGGTTACACAGTTACCAGACACTGTGATGGTTTGAACAGGAGCCAACCTCTACTTCAAACACTATGGGCTGTGACTCTCTGTGCCCTGAGGCCTTCCCTAGTAAATAAGTATCCTTTGCAAAAAAAAATTCCATTTACATTTTTTCACATGCTTTTATTCATTTTTCCAGTGTAATGTTTTCTTTCTTCTTGTCTTTTATTTTAAAATTTTCATATAGTATATTTCAATCATATTCTTTCTTCTCCCCAAATTCTCCCTAGATCTGTAATATAAATTCCTCCTGTTGCAGAATATTGTTCTCCGTACCTAAATTCCTGCTCTTTCTCTCTCTTAGGGTTAGGATTTTGAGTCCACTTTGCTTTCTCGGGGCTGTGATTTTTAACAGATCTGAACCTTTGAAGCAGGCTGCTGCAGTTTCTGTGTGTTTATGTGTGTATCAGTCCTGTTGCGTCTGTAAAATATTGGCTCCTTGAAGCCATGAGTCACCAATGCCTTTTGTAGTCGCTTGCCTCCTCCTCTTTTAGATAGCTCACTCAGCCTTAAAAGGAGTGTTTGATAAAGGCATCCTATTTAGGGCCAAGTTCCCCAAAGTCTCTCACCCTCGACACTTTGTCCAGTTTGGGGTTTCTGTGTTTGTTACCATCTACTACAAGAAAAAGCTTCCCTAATGAAACTGTATGATGCACTAATCTATGTGCCCGGTCTGTTTATAACATTATATTTCGTTTGGAAAATACTCTGACTTTGTCCCTTATTAATGACCTTACTGAAAGACAGAAGTTAGGCCTGGCTTATGATGCTGGAATTATGCTACAATTGTCTTCAATTCTACCTCATTTATTCATTTATGAATATCCAATAATTTTTTTATTTTTCCTTTTGTTTTTGGGGTTTTGTTGTTGGGTTTGTTTGTTTGTTTTTGTTTTTGTTTTGTAAGACAGGGTTTCTTGGGAGCCTGTCATGGAACTTGTTCTATAGACCAGGCTGACCTCGAACTTGCAGATTGACTTGCCTCTGCCTCCCCAGTGCTGGGATTAAAGGAATGCACCAGCACCACCCGATGATGCACATCCAATTTTTAACCTGTTATAAATCATGGTAATAATTTGGATGAAACAGTATCATGTCCCATGAACCACATATCTCATCTTCTAGAAAATAAGAAAATTTTCTTTCTCAACCATGGATGGAAAGAAAGCTCTGAGCCTCACAGGCAGGACTAGGTCACATCTTCATACTGATCAGTTATTCCACAAGATGGTCATGTTTTTGCTGAGTGTTTGCCGCTGCCCCATAGCAATGCCAAAAATAGAGTAAATAAAAAGGAGACAATCAAACAATCATAAGCATTGAAATTATTTGTTATGGTCATGTGAACAATGTTATTTGTTTGAGTTTATATTTTAATTGAGCTATTATCAACCAATGATTCAGTGTTTTAAATCTTTTGTGAATTCATATTCAACTGAATCATATAATCCCACAAATTTGATGTTTTCAGCATAGATTAATGGAAATGACAGCCTTCTGTATTGTTGTTAGAGGGTTAGCCATTCTATGGAATAAAAACTGAGTTTCACATTCCTTTCAAATCTACCATTCCATTGTTTCTCAGTCAGAGTGCAATCAGAAGGATAAACACAGGGACATTCCTTTCTCAAAAGTCATTACGAATACAGCTGAGTTAACTAGCAAGCTTGGCTAGATGGCTCCAGTAGAAATCGTCGAACTCATACTTATTCAAGAAATGTAAAGTGTTGGTCAGAAGGATAAATATTTAAAGTATTTAAGACATTGTTTTATCACAATGTTTATTTGTCCTATCTATTATATTCTCTTAGAGGAACATATGCGGTTTCTCTCCATTATTTTATCAGAACTTTACTCATCGACACACTGTCAACGTAACAGAGGTGTCATTTTTTAAGGTAAGATGTAAGCAAGTCTTTCTATTGGATCCAATTATTCACCTTCTTGTGTTAAATAACCCCATCCAAAAGAATAAAGAAATTTTACATTATCTGATTTTCCAGGCTGTTTGCAACAACCCTTTTACATGTTATCTTCAGATAAACCTTTACAATAGTTAACTGGTCCCAAATCTTAAATATTTCTTCAGAGTTTACTACAATATCTCCACTCTCCGATGTCAGAAACTACACCTATAAGGTCCCACATCACTACTAAACATGAGATAAGCAAGGACAAAGACAATAAACAAGGGAAAACCTTCAGTATTTCAAACTTACATAGAGAACTATAGGTAACCAAGGAGTGCTGGGAACAAGAGAAATAGTCTTCTCTGGAGAAGAACCCACCAACTGGTTATCTTATACCAAACAATCAGACCAAAAGTCTTGAAAACACCCATTCAAATAACATTATTATGCAGATTAAGAAGTTTGTATATATGTGTTTAGGAACGCAGGCACACATGCGTGTGTGTGTGTGTGTGTGTGTGAATTAGTGAAAATGAGACCATAAATTTCAAAGAGAGCAATGAACAAACAGAGGTATATGGAAGGGTTTGAGTGGAAGAAAGGGAAAGGAAAATGATGAATTTATATAATCTTTCCCAAAATGAAAAGAATCCTTTAAAAACAGAAAGAAAGCAGAAATATTTGTGGAACCAGTATTCCAGTATTTTGATCAAGACGTAGGGCTAGGAAAAATTTTAACATTGCTTCTGTTGCATATGTCACATTCATAATGAGTTAGGTATAATTTATAGTTTGAATTTGTCTTTCTTTGATGGTAAATTAGATATTCTGAAAAACCAAATATATAGAATTATAGTTTTTCTGGCATTCAAGCCTACACATATATCAAGAATATTTCACTTAGAGAAATTAACTTTTAAAGTCTTTACCCAACATAAAAATTTTATGTCAGCAATCACTTGTATCACTCATATATCATTGGTTTTTACTACTAGTTTGTTACTAGTTTAACAAAATGGTAAAACAGTACTTTCAACAACAGTCATAGTTTGAAGACTTGCAATGTCTTTAATAATCCATGTCTTCTAGAAATTATACCATTAGATAAGTCCATGGTCGTGAATGTGGGCGACCAAATGTCTGTCTTCTAATCAATTGACTCTGATAAAGGAAATGGGATGTCACTTATGTGTTAGTAGGCATACAAATTTGACTTTATTCTCGATTTCTGACTCTACTGCCTTGAGATAGCCAATGCTCTTTTATAAATATCTACATTACAGCTGACAGGCTTTCATGAAGCAAGCTGCCATATTTAGGAGACCAATTCAGGAGTAAGTCAACTGTGGCCTCCAACGAAGAGTCAGATGAAAGACTTCATTTCAATGACACCCAATAAAGCAAAATTTCCCACAATCATATAGATCTTAAGGCCATAATTCCTCTGCTGACCCTTCACAGGAGGTTTAACCCTATCTAATTCTTCAATCTCAGCCTGGCAAGATACTCAGAAAAATGTGAAGTAAAAGGCTACGGTGGGCCCAGACGCTTAATGCACTAGAACAATGATGCAGCAAAGGTGTGTTGCTTCAAATCTCTAAATTTGTGGTGATGTGCTGCATAACAATGAAAGTGTTGACTCATTTGATTATTTGACAGTTATTCAATCAGATTGTTTGACTTTTTCTGTTAGGTTCCTTGCATTCTTTGCATACTCTTGGTATTAATAACTTATTAAAATAGTTTTGACAATCCAATCTTTAACTTTCCCAAAAGTTGTCTCTGTATTCTGATAGTCGTTTATTTTGCCACAAACAAGGATTTAGTTTGAAAATGTTTTAGTTTATTGTAACTGTTTCTATGTATGTTTTTAGGATCCCAATTTCCCTCAAAGAAAACTTAGTCCACATCAATTGTCAATCACATTTCCTTTTAGTAGTTTTCTTCTAGTAGTTTTATGGGTTGAGTCTTACATTTGTTTTAATTCATTATTTACTTGTTATCTGTTAATAATATGGTATAAATAAAAATAAAGTTTCATTCTTTTCATATAGATATGTAGTTTTCATATCAATATTCATGATAGATTATTCTGTTCCCAATGTATTTTCTTTAAAGCTTTGCAGAAAGATCAGTTGTCTATCAGTACAAATGGCCAACAAATATGTGATAAATTCTTATCATCCTTAATAATCATATAAGTATGTGTTAAAAATCATAATGATATATCATTTCTATCCACTGGTTATTATTTGAGGGTAGAAAAAGTCTGGGCAGGATGGCTCATGCTCAGAATCCTAGTTCTTAGGAAGCAGAAGGAAATAAATAATTAATTCTACTTCTCATGTAGATTAGATCCATGTATGTCTTTCTTGGGGTCCTCATTGTTGCCTAGGTTCTCTGGGATTGTGATTTGTAGGCTGGTTTGCATTGCTTTATGTTTAAATATCACTTATGAGACATGTAATAATTGTCTTTCTGGGTCTGGGTTACCTCACCCAAAATGATGTTTTCTAGCTTCATCCATTTCCCTGAATATTTCAAGATGTCATTATTTTTTTCTGCTGTGTATTACTCCATTGTGTGAATGTACCACATTTTTCTTATCCATTCTTCATTTGAGGGCCATTCAGGTTGTATGAACCTTTTTATTACCTTTAAAATTCATCAAGATTTGAACATACAGTGAGTTATGTTAATCTGGGGAACATTTTTTTACTCATCTGTTGAGAGTAGCTGTAAATTCTACGTAGCACTGTTCCTTATGAAAATATGAATCTTATAGCTATTTCCAAATAATTTCTATTTTTTGATGTACCACGGCAAGGTATATAATCTAAATTTGAGAAAGTGTATTTGATCATTTACTAAAATCATAAATATTTTAATTGAACAGTGGTACATGTATTTGTCATAACATAATATTATAAAGTACTATTTATTAAAAAATTATTAAATCATCAAAAAAAGACTATCCTGGGTCTCAGAGAGAAACTTTGTCTCAAACAGCCAATGGCTCAGCTAGTAACTCAATGTACAGATGTCACCATGGCCCCAGATGGCAGCACAGACCACCCAGATTGGCAGAGCCTCAGTGTCAATATGACCTTCGAACACCAATATGGTCATGGTGAAGGCCTAGCACCCTGTCATTGGCATGGCCTTCAATGATACCAGGAGCCACAGACATCAACACAGACCATGGTGTCGTAGGGCCATGAACCCAGACATGGCTCTCAACTTCAGCCCGGGTCTGGACATCACAATGGCACCTTGTGGCAAAACAAGCCACTCAGATCTGTATGATCCTGGCTGTAGCGACATCCTCAGAAGCCCACTTGGCCTTAGGTGACAGCCAAGAACCCGGGACATCATGCAGCCTTGGACATCAACACAGACTCTGGCTGCGTAGGGCCAAGAACTGAGACACGGCCATTGGCAGGAGCTCAGGCCCAGATGTCATGATGGCCCTGGGTGGCAGCACAGCCCTCAGATACCAACATGACCTGCCATTTACAGGAAGGGTGACAAAATGTAAGCCTGGGATACTGTCAAGGGTCATGCCTAGTTCTGTGGTCCTACCTGAGCTGGGGTCTGTGCTGACATCCATGACCCATGTTGCCATCAAAGACTACAAAGACACTTGGGTTCTGGGTTACCTACCACCCATGGCCACATTCATGTTCGAGGGTTGTTCTAGTATTTTTATAAGGAAAATGATCAATCTGCATTCTGGTTAACTGGTGAGAAATAAACAAACAATTGTAAAATTTTGTGTAGAATAGGATCACTTGTATGTCTAATACTTTACACAGTCTTAGAAGAAACAGACTGTATGTCATAGAAAGAAAATCAGGAAAGAATGTAATTCTCCTACAGTGTTGACAAGTAAGCAAATTATTATAGTCACTGTGCAAAATAGTCTGGAAATTCCTCCCAGATGAAGAACTGCTTGCTCTCACATTTTCTTGTTGGAAGATAATAAAATTGAATGAATATGAATTCTTTTGTAAAAGTAAATTTATATCTTGTCATTGCTGCAATCATCTTCAGTCCTGTGACAGTGCCAGACACATCCTGGATACCCAAAAAGTGTTTGCTGAATAAGGATTAGTTAGTGCAATGAAGTAAAACAAGACAGCCTAATCAAAGAGAGTGACTGTTGTTTCTACTTCAGATGAGGCCAGCGGAAACCTTGGAGAAGCTGATGCGTGCCTTGAGATACGGCAAGAAGCCAATCTCTTTAAGGATAAAGGTGAGAGTGTTGAAGCAAGGAATTCACAACCATAGCGGGGACTGTGGGTGCCGCCCTTGACTTGGTCATAGTTCATGTATAATGAAAGCAAATTGGTCGGACAATCATTGGATCAATGCTACTCAAGGCTGCTATACTTCCTGAGGAGTCTTGAAGGGTAAGCAGAAATTTCCTTTATAATGCTCAAATACCTCTACTTTGTGACAATAATAAAATATAAAGTTATTGCCAATTATGGGCTGGAATAATTCCTAATGAACAAAGTCACTGGCATTATGATTTTGTAAACTGATCATTCACTAATGATGCACCTTAATGCAAATGAAATTTTATTGAGGTCAGTTCATTTCTTTCCAACATAGTAAAGTATCTTCATTTATCACTTCATTGTAATATCTATAGGGATAATTTTGTTTTGTTCTGTTTTTTGAGACAAGATTTTTCTGTATAGTCCTGGAAGTTCTGGAACTCAACTCTGTAGACCAGGCTGGCCTTGAACTCACAGAGATCTACCTGCCTGTGTCTTCCCAGGGCTGGAATAAAAGGCATGTGCTGCGGCCACCACTTGGCAATGATTTTTTTTTAACCTAAGAGGCAAATAGGAAGTATAAACTGGCCAAGTTTAACAGTGGAGCTTTAATTGAGTAAGAGCCCTGTAAGGCACAGAATGGTCCCTGTAGAAATATGTTTGTTTATAGCATATTCTCCTAGGCAAGTTTAAGGCACCTCTCCAAATAAACCCTCTAACACTTGTAATACTCACCACTCTTTCATACAGTTCAACCATTAAATGTGTGATGTATGTGCTACAATGTATATATAATTTAACTTCTATTCCACTTATTAATTATACTATACAAGGAGGTTAGTTAGAGCTTATTAAGTCTTGGATGTGATTATTTGAACCTGTGCTACATGGCATATTGAAATAAAATGAGGGAAATCTGAAGAACAACATAAATGACCATGGACGCCTAGAGCTCGGGCCACGTGCCACCAAAATAGTGATTATCTGTTTGGTCTGTGATCCCAGTGAGTGAAAACAAATAATGAAGTTGCCTTTGACTTCTGCAGAAAAAACAAGCAACATTTTTACAAAGGAAAACAACAAAGGAAGCTGGGAAACTGAGAAGCTAGAAAATGACTTGTGTGAAATCCGCACTCAGCTTACATCTTCAGCTTTTAATCAGAAAGGCGACCCAATGTTTTTGAGACTATAATATAGTTATAACTCTTTCAGTTCTCCAAACACTACCATACACTCTTCCTCACGCTCTTCTAAATTCATGGCCTCCTTTTTCACTAACTGTTATTACGTTCATATATCTATATACATATATATTTCTGAGTGTAATCTGTTTGGTCTGTATAACGTAGGTTTGTCTTCAGGTCTGACCATTGGCATTTGACAGCAAACTGGAGTGTTTTTCCCTGGGAAAGACCGCCTCTCCCACTCCAAGCTTCCCTCTGTTGCCTGTAGATCTTAATGTGGGATCAAGGCATCATAGCCTGCTCCACCCACTTTGGAACATCCATTTTAACTTAATGGGATACATTGTTTATTATACATTTGACGGTTTTTCTGCCATTTTCATTCACCTATTTATCTTCTCATATTGTCAACATAAGGACAAATCATGCCTGCTCCTCTTCTTAGACCCCTATCACCAGGGTCTCTGCCGATTGTTATATATTAAGTCTTTGGGGGCATGTTTCACATACGCTCAGACAAAAATTATCTCAGGACCCCACAATTCTTCCACTTAACCCAGGTTTTCTTCTGAGATTAACCTAGATTATCTCTATTTTCTTTAAGTAGCCATCTCTCACTGTGGTGTTCTGGCGTTACCTTAAAGATTAGCATCTCATATAGTGTATGGAAAGTATTAATAATGAATTCACTGTGCAGATATACTGCTGCTGTCGCGCCTACTACAATTATTTAATAATTTCTAAACTATCTGTTCAGATTTATACATGTTTACCTTTCATACCTGTCAAATAATTGTCCAGGAGCTTAAAAACCTTAACTGTAAGAGATAAATTTGAGTTGTAGAAAAAAGAGTTAAATTTTATTTATACTGTTAATAAAATTTATTGCTTGTCCTTGAAAATATATTTTAGATTCAAACTTCATAATGGGTAACTAATAATCTATTATGTGATTTCTCATTCAGGGATAATATCCTATTCATAAGATGTGGAAAGAAGAAAATACAAAAGTACATATTCAACTATTTGGATATTAACTTGACAGGAAGTTCACTCTCCCTTTCAAAGACTAAAGAAAGCTCAAGGAATCAGGGCATTTCTTTTCTGTGCTGACATAGGTTTACAAGTAACAGAGCAATGATGCACTGTTTGATTGTAAGAATAACACTGCTGACCCTTCAAGGTTGAGTCATGTTATTGCAGTGTTTTCTATTAGTAATGAGTATTTTTTTCGATTTTACTTGTTTTATTGGACATTGATTTAATAGATTATATCACAGGTCCTCAAATGCACTGAGATAATTGACCCTTTCAATAGAAAGCAAACTCTATCCCCAGATGACATTAAAACTGTGATTTAAGTGCACATATTGTATAATTAACCAGAAGTTATAGCATTCATTTATTTAATGTAGTAACTGCATTTTCTCAGTACAACAGTGAAGGGTGCTATTAACTAAAGGTCTATATCAATAATCAGTAAGCTATTTCTTTTTCTAATTTATGGATAATGGGAAATAATAGCAGCTGTAGATAAAAAATGGCAGGGTGCAGTGGTTATAGCAGACTGAGTAGAATTTTACCTCTGAGTCACACTCTTAGTTCCAACATCATCGAATGCAATCCATCTCACTTTGCAGAGGAAGGTAGTTTACCTTCGGGCAGAGAACTGAGTGGAAGACACTCTCAATGAGCAGATGTGTATAAAGATGCCTGAAAGGGCAGAGAACTGAGTGGAAAACACTCTCAATGAGCAGATGTGTATAAAGATGCCTGTAATAAACACAGTAGAACTTGTGTTCCTCTCCTTACTCACTGCCCAGAAGATTGAGCCCCTTCTCTGCAAGGTGATTCAGTAGGAAAAGAAGCTGCCAGATCTTGGAAATGTTTCAAAATAATAATAATAATAAGTAAAAAGAAAACCCCTTCTCAATTTCTTTGAAAACATGAGATGGAGAATTCGGTCTTACTTACAACATGATCCATCAATTTCCTTTTGCTATAACATAATATTAAAGTAGGTAATGTGCAACTATATGAGAAGCTTTGTCTCAACCTTGTGAAGACTGGGAGAGCCAAGAAACTGTCACTCCTACGGCTGACTGGCATCAAGTGAAGAAACTTCTTGCTGTATCAGAACATGGCAGATGTGTCTCATGGGCAGAGGAATAGCCAAGGTTCCTTTTCCTCTTCCTAAAGATCCGCTAATACCATGGTAAGGATTCTAACCACAACTGTCTAGTCCTAACTGCTTTCAAATATTGATCTCCAAACTCCATTAGGAAAAATTTGCAGATAGAGTTTACAATATATTAACATTTCAGAGATGTTTCCAGACCACAACAAAGGCTAAACGAAATATTGTATCTTCTTTCTATAGTGTCTGAATTTAAATTGCTAGATGACTAATATTTCTTTAAACTTTTTATCTGTTCATTTTAATATATCTTTATCTGGGTATCTCTATATGTATATATGTTTGTGTGTGTAGGTAGTACACCTTTACAGAGCTAGTGGCAGAAATATAGACAGAAACTAAGCATTTTGATTTAAAAAATCAAATATAAAATACTTGTTACAAATTCATATAAATAATATGATTGTGCCTAGGCTTGACTGGCTGTTCAATGAACCCCATGCCTCTTCCTACCTCCTTCACGCCAGTACTAAGATACAAGCATGTACCACCAAGTTCAGTCTTTTCTTTCTTTTTGTTCTTTATTTATTTATTTTAATTTATTTTTGTTTGAAACAGGCTCTCACTAGGTAATGTTGGGTGGCCTGTAGATCACTATGTAGACCAAACAGGCCAGGAACTCATGGAGATACTCCTGTATCTGCCTCCCAAATGTGGGGACTAAGAAAGGGCATCACCATATGACACTTTCTTTTTTAAATGTCAGATCTGTTTACTGAACTCGGGTCACCATACTTACAAAATAAGCACTTTATCCATTGAGATATAACTCCAACCTCCCAACATCTCTTTCAGAGGGACACGTAGAAATCACAGAAAACAGCTACATTATGACATAATTATTGAGTGTGATAATATTTCAATGGTTCTCAACCTGTAGGTCATGACCCTTTTGGGTGTTGAACGACCCTTTCACAGGGTCACCTAAAACCTTAGGAAAGCACCGATATTTACATTACAATTCACAACGATAACAAAATTACAGCCATGAAGTAACAAACAAATAATTTTATGGTTGGGGGACACAACATAAGAACTATAATAGAGAGTCACAGAATTAGGAAGGTTAAGAACCACTGTGCCTGTTGATATAGATTTGTTTTAAAATTTATGTGTATAGAATTAGTTTCTTTGTTATACTAGTGTATAAAAGCATATGCATTAAATATATGTGTAAAATGTCTCATAATTGCAATTCTAGTACTTAGAAAGATAAGCTAGAAAGATCAATATGAATCAGAAACCAACAGAAGGGGAGCCATCCTCCACACGTAAACAAACACACATTATAAATACATGATAAAAATAAAAATGCTTTCAGCCAGGAACCCCTTCCCTTCCTCTCTCCCTATTTGGGGGCATAAAATCCTCCAACCCAGCCTGTGTGGGCACCGTCGGGACGGGGCGGTGAGTGCAAAATGGCAGGAGGGCGTTCCTTTGTTTTAATAGCCTGCCTGCAGCAAGGTAAGACTGCAGGTAGCGAGATTTCTAGCCAGCAAGTGGCACTGATCCTGTAGCAGAAGATACAATGGAGGGGTAAATGGGCTCCTGACCCGCCACAGAAGCCCGGTAAGGGAACACACAATTTTCCCGCTACCCTTATCTCCCTGGGTATTCCGAAGGGGCAGCTTCCCCCAGCTAAACCCTCTCTTTTCCTACCCCATTCCTGCTTTCAGCCAGGAACCCCTTCCCTTCCTCTCTCCCTTTTTCGGGGCATAAAATCCTCCAACCCAGCCTGTGTGGGTGCCGCCGGGATGGGGCGGTGACTGCAACTGGGCAGGAGGGAGTTCCTTTGTTTTAATAGCCTACCTGCAGCAAGGTAGGACTGCAGGCAGGGAGATTCCTGGCCAGCAAGGGGCACTGATCCTGTAGAAGAAGACCCAGCAGAGGGAAGAGTCATTGGAGAGCATCTGAAGGAAGAGATGGGAAGGCGCCAAGGCAAGAATTCCTCCAACAATTGGAAAAACAACATGAAAACACCAGATCCCAGCGATCTTACTACAGAAGGACTTGGACACACTATTCCGGAAGAAGTGGAAAACAGTTTCATTATGAAAGCAATAGAGTCCCTTAAACAGGGTATGAATAACTCACGTAAAGAAGTAGAAGAGAAACATAGCAAAAAGATTGAAGAAATGAGTAAAGAAATGGAAGAGAAATATAATAAAAAGTTTGAAGAAATGAGTAAATTCGTAAACGATACCCTGGGAAACCAAGAAAAAAAAAACAATCAAACAGGTAATGGAATCAGTTCAAGATTGAAAACTGAAATGGAGGCAATGAAGAAAACATAAACCGAGGGCCGGCTGGATATGGAAAATCTAGGTAAACAGAGACTTCAGGAACAAGCATAACCAATAGAATACAAGAGATCGAAGAACGAATCTCAGATTATGAAGACACCATAGAGAAAATAAACGCTCTAATCAAAGAAAACAGCAAATCCAACAAATTCTCATCACAAAACATTCAGGAAATCTGGGACATAATAAAAAAACCAAATCTAAGTATAATAGGGGTAGAAGATGGAGAAGAATTGCAGATCAAAGGTCCAGAAAATATATTCAACAAAATTATAGAAGAAAACTTTCCCAACCTAAAGAACGATATTCCTATGAAGGTTCAAGAAGCATACAGAACACCAAAGAGACTGGATCAAAAAAGAAAAAAACTTCCCCTCACAATATAATAATCAAAACACAAAGCATTCAGATTAAAGAAAGATTTATTAAGAGCTGCAAAGGAAAAAGGTCAAGAAACTTATAAAGGTAAACCTATCAGACTTACACCGGACTTCTCTATGGAAACCATGAAAGCCAGAAGGTCCTGGATAGAGGTACTGCAGAAACTAAGACACCATGGATGCAAACCCAGACTACTATGCCCAACCAAGCTATCATTCACTATCGACGGAGAAAACAAATTATTCCAGGATAAAAACAAATTTAAACAATAGGTAGCTACAAATCCAGCCTTACAGAGAATATTAGAAGGAAAATCACAACCCAAGGAATCCAACATTCCCAACACTGCCTACAATAACTCAGACATCTAGCGACCCTTCACAAGCACAACTCAAAAAGGAAAACACATACACTTTACTACCACCCCCCAAAAAAAATGACCGGAGTCAAGAACCACTGGTCATTAATATCACTTAATATCAATGGACTCAATATACCTATAAAAAGGCACAGACTTAGAGATTGGATACGAAAACAGAATCAAACATTCTGCTGTTTACAAGAAACACACCTCAACCACAAAGACAGACACCTACTCAGAGTAAAGTGTTGGGAAAAGGTTTTCCAAGCAAATGTACCTAAGAAACAAGCAGGTTTGGCCATTCTAATATCTAACAAAATCGACTTCAAACTAAAATCAATCAGAAGAGATGGAGATGGACATTTCATACCCTTAACAGGAACAATTCATCAGGAAGAAGTCTCAATCCTGAATATCTTTGCCCCTAATATAAGGGCACCCACATATGTAAAAGAAACATTTATAGAACTCAAGGCAGTCATCAAACCATGCACACTAATACTAGGAGACTTCAACACACCTCTCTCACCAATGGACAGGTCAATCAGTCAGAAATCTAAGAGAAATAAGAGAATTATTGGAGGTATTGATTGAATCAAATGGACTTAACAGACATCTATAGAACACTCCACCCAAATAGGAAAGAATATACCTTCTTCTCTGCAGCTCATGGAACCTTCTCGAAAATTGATCACATACTCGGTAACAAAACAAACTTCCACAGATACAAAAAAAGTTAGTAACCACCTGTGTCTTGTCAGATCACCATGAATTAAAGTTAGAATTCAACAACAATGCTACCCCCAGGAAGCCAACAAACTCATGGAAGTTGAACAGTCAACTACTAAATCACCCCTGGGTCAAGGAAGAAATAAAGAAAGAATTTAAAGTCTTCCTTGAATTTAATGAAAATAAAGACACAACATACTCAAACCTACGGGACACTACGAAAGCAGTGCTAAGAGGAAAGTTCATAGCACTAAGTGCCCAATTAAAGAAAATGGAGAAAGCACACATTGGAGACTTAACAGCACACATGAAAGCTCTGGAAAAAAAGAAGAAGATTCACCCAGGAGGAGTAGAAGACTGGAAATGATCAAACTGAGGGCTGAAATCAACAAAATTGAAACACAGAAAACAATCCAAAGAATCAATGAAACTAAAAGCTGGTTCTTGGAGAAAATCAAAAAAATCGACAAACCCTTATCCAAACTAATCAAACGGCTGAGAGAGAACATGCAAATTAGTAAGATCAGAAATGAAAAGGGGGACATAACCACAGACACAGAGGAAATTCAGAGAATCATTAGATCTTACTACAAAAGCTTGTATGCCACAAAATTGGAAAATGTAAAGGAAACGGACATTTTTTTAGATAAGTACCATATACCAAAGTTGAACCAAGACCAGGTGAAAAATGTAAATAGACCTGTCAGTCGTGAAGAACTAGAAGCTGTTATCAAAAATCTCCCTACTAAAAAAAGCCCAGGACCAGATGGTTTCAATGCAGAATTCTACCAGAGCTTCCAGGAAAAGCTAATACCTACACTCCTTAATATATTTCACAATATAGAAACAGAAGAGTCATTGCCAAACTCTTTTTATGAAGCTACAGTTATCCTGATACCAAAACCATACAAAGACACAACCAAGATAGAAAATCACAGGCCAATCTCACTCATGAACATCGACGCAAAAATTCTCAATAAAATACTGGCAAACCGAATCCAAGAACACATTAGAAAAATCATCCATTATGATCAAGTGGGCTTCATCCCAGAGATGCAGGGCTGGTTCAACATACGCAAATCTATCAATGGAATCCATCATATAAATAAACTGAAAGAAAAAAACCATATGATCATTTCATTGGATGCTGAAAAAGCTTTTGACAAAATTCAACACCCATTTATGATAAAGGTGTTGGAGAGATTGGGGATACAAGGATCATACCTAAATATAATAAAAGCAATATACAGCAAGCCGACAGCTAACATCAAATTGAATGGAGAGAAACTCAAAGCCTTTCCACTAAAATCAGGAACACGACAAGGCTGTCCACTCTCTCCATACCTCTTGAATATAGTGCTTGAAGTTCTAGCAATAGCAATAAGACAACATAAGGGGATTAAGGGGATTCAAATTGGAAAGGATGAAGCTAAACTTTCGTTATTTGCAGATGATATGATAGTGTACATAAGCGATCCCAAAAACTCTACCAAAGAACTCCTACAGCTGATAAACACCTTTAGTAATGTGGCAGGATACAAGATCAACTCCAAAAAATCGGTTGCCCTCCTATACACAAAGGATAAAGAAGCAGAGAGGGAAATCAGAGAAACATCACCATTCACGATAGCCACAAATAGCATAAAATATCTTGGGGTAACTCTAACCAAGGAAGTGAAAGACCTATTTGACAAGAACTTTAAGTCTTTGAAGAAAGAAATTGAGGAGGATACCAGAAAATGGGAAGACCTTCCCTGCTCTTGGATTGGGAGAATCAACATAGTAAAAATTGCAATTCTACCAAAAGCAATCTATAGATTCAATGCAATCCCCAACAAAATCCCATCAAACTTCTTCACAGACCTTGAGAGAACAATAATCAAGTTTATATGGCAAAACAAAAAACCCAGGATAGCCAAAACAATCTTATACAATAAAGGAACTTCTGGTGGCATTACCATCCCTGACTTCAAACTCTGTTACAGAGCTACAGTATTGAAAACAGCTTGGTATTGGCATAAGAACAGAGAAGTCGACCTATGGAATCGAATAGAAGACCTGGATATTAACCCACAAACCTATGAACACCTAATTTTCGACAAGGGAGCTAAAGGTATACAATGGAGGAAGGAAAGCATCTTTAACAAATGGTGCTGGCATAACTGGATGTCAACATGTAGAAGAATGAAAGTAGATCCATATCTATCACCATGCACAAAACTTAAGTCCAAATGAATTAAAGACCTCAACATTAATCCATCCACTTTGAACCTGATAGAAGAGAAAGTGGGAAGTAGTCTACAAGATATAGACACAGGAGACCACTTCCTAAGTAGAACCCCAGTAGCACAGACAATAAGAGAATCAATGAATAAATGGGACCTACTGAAACTGAGAAGCTTCTGTAAAGCAAAGGACATTGTCAGTAAGACAAAAAGGCTACCTTCTGACTGGGAGAAGATCTTCACCAACCCCTCATCAGACAAAGATCTGATCTCCAAAATATAAAAAAAACTCAAGAAACTAGGCACCAAAACTCTAATCAACCCAATTAAAAAATGGGGTACTGAACTGAACAGAGAATTCACAACAGATGAACTTCGAATAGCCAAAAGACCCTTAAGGCCATGCTCAACCTCCTTAGCGATCAGGGAAATGCAAATCAAAACCACCAATGATAGCCTCTGCTGGAGAGGACGTGGAGCGAGGGGAACACTCATCCATTGTTGGTGGGAATGCAAAGTTGTGCAGCCACTGTGGAAATCAGTGTGGCAGTTTCTCAGGAAACCGAGAGTCAACCTCCCTCAGGACCCAGCAATTCCACTCTTGGGAATATACCCAAGAGATGCCCTATCATACTACAAAAGCATTTGTTCAACTATGTTCATAGCTGCACTATTTGTAATAGCCAGAACCTGGAAACAACCTAGGTGCCCCTCAATAGAAGAATGGTTAAAAAAGGTGTGGAACATATACACATTAGAGTTTTACTCAGCGGTAAAAAACAATGACATCTTGAATTTTTCATGCAAATGGATGGAAATAGAAAATGCTTTACTGAATGAGGTAAGCCAGACCCAAAAAGAGGAATATGGTATGTACTCACTCATAACTAGATTCTAGCCATAGTTAAAGGTCTTTGAGTCTATAATCCACGATCCTAGAGAACCTAAATAAGAAGGTGAACCTGAAGAAAATCATATAGTAACCTTCTTGGATATTAGAAGTAGACAAGATTGCCAGGCAAACTTGGGTGCACGGGGGGCAGGGTGGGGGGTGGGGGGTGTAAGTAAGGGGAGATAGGGAGGATTGGGGATGGCTTGGGGGAATGGGAGGGGGGAGGGAGGAAGGATGGTTATGGGAGCAGGCAAGTATATATCTCAACTAAGGGAGCCATTTTAGGGTTTGCAAGAGACTTGATTCTGGAGGGGTTCCCAGGCCCAAGGAGAGGTTCCCAGATTGTTCCCTGGGCAGCAGAGGAGAGGGTGCCTGAACTGGCCTTGGCCCATAACCATATTGATGAGTTTTTTGCATGTCACCATAGAACCTTCATCTGGTGATTGATGGAGATAGAGACAGAGACACATATTGGAACACTGGACTTAACTCCCTAGGTCCAAATGAGAAGCAGAATGAGGGAGAACGTGAGCAAGGAAGGCAGAACCAGAGGGAACCTTCATCTGATGATGGATGGAGATAGAGACGGAGACCCACATTGGAGCACTGGACTGAGCCCCCAAGGTCCAAATGAAGAGCAGGAGGGAGAACATGAGAAAGGAAGTCAGGACCACGAAGGGTGCGTTCACCCACTGATACAAGGGGACTGATCTAAGGAGAGTTCACCAAGGCCAGCTGGACTGGGATTGAACTAGCATGTGATCAAACCGGATTCTCTGAATGTGGCTGACATGGGGGCTGACTGAGAAGCCATTGACAATGGCACTGGGTCCTGTTTTGTCTGCATGTACTGGCTTTTTGGGATACTGGTCTATTTGGATACTCACCTTCCTGGACCTGGAGGGAGGGGAGAGGAACTTGGAACCCTGACTGCTCTTGGAACTGGAGAGGGAGGAGGAGAGGGAGTTGGGGGAGGGAACGGTATTGGGAGGAGGGGAGGAAGTGGAAATTCTTATAAATAAATAAGGAAAAAAATATCAAAAAATTTAATTAATTCATTTATTTATCTTATATTTTGACCACAGTTTCCCTTCCTTCTTATCCTCCCATCCCCTCCCCCCCAACCCTCATTGGATGCCTCCTCTGTTTCTATTTAGAAAGGAGCAGGCCTCCCCTAGGTATCCACAAGGCAAGGCTTATCAAGCTGTATTAAGACCAAGTACTTTCCCTTGCCCACAATGTCCCTGGCCCATAGCTCCCCTGCCAACAGCAGAAGACATCTACCAAGGAGGACCAGGCCATACAAGACAATGAGCAACCTACCCGAGGAACTGTATCCCTCCCTGGATTCTACCTCCCTTGACCCTTCCCCAGGACAACGTCATCCCAAGATCATTGTCCCATAGTTCCTTTCCCTGTAATCAGATTGATGACCACCCTAACTGTCATCATAGAATCTTCATCCAGTGACCGATGGAAGCAGATGTAGAGATCCACAGCTAAGCACTGAACTGAATCCAGTGAAAGAGAAGAAGGAGGGATTACATGAGCAAAAGGGTCAAGATCATGATGGGGAAGCCCACAGAGACAGTTGGCCCAAGCTCGTTCGAACTCTCTGACTGTGGACTGATAGCTGGAGAGCCTGCATAGGACCGAACTATGGTCCTATGTGGGTGACAGTTCTGTGGTTTGGGCAGTCTGCCGGGCCACTGGCAGTGGGACCAGGATTTAACCCCAATGCGTGAACTGGTGTTTGGAGCCCATTGGCTATGATTGGAGCCCTTGCTCAGCCATGATACATGGGAGAGAGGCTTGGTCCTGCCTCAACTTGATATGCCAAACTTCGTAGAAGCCCCATTGCAGGCCTTACCTGTTGGGAGCAGTGAACCCCCAAATCCTGAAACAACTTGTTTTCCCCTGATCTGAGTGCCTACAGCTGCTCTGAGCATGAGACCAACAGGAGTTCCTGAAGACAGGAGAGTGGTTTCTGGTGTGTTTGGATGGGGTGTGGCAATCTCTATATAAGCTGTCCCTGGAGACAATAAAGGGGGCATTCTTGGAGCATTCCTGTTTCAAGGATAACCCATGTGAGTCTCTCAAAAAAATAAAATAAAATAAAATAAAAAAATAAAAACACCAAGAAGAAATATAAAAGTCAAATGGATTCATGATTATAACATTAATTTTAAATAATGTGGAAAATAAACCCCTTCAATAACATATTTGCAGGTACATCTGTTTAATTAGCATCGTTCACCCAAAGACTTATTAGTATGAATTAGATACCTTAAAGTTTTATTTTATGGCATATATTTCTTATAATGAACTTTAAAATTAAAAAAAAAATTTCTATCTTAAACTTCTTGTCAGGAGCACGGGGCGCCTTTGGTCCATCCCACCCGACTAGCTTACACTCGAAACAATCACACAGAAATTGTATTAATTAAATTACTACTTGGCCCATAAGCTCTAACCTTTTATTGGCTAACTCTCACATCTTCATTCAACCCATTTTTAATATTCTGTATGTCACCACGAGGTCGTGGCTTACTGGGAAAGATCCAGCATGTCTGACCTGGTAGCTTCATGGCGGCTGTCTCACTCTCTCTGCTTCTTTCCTCCCAGAATTTAGTTCTGTTTTCTCCACCTTCCTATGTTCTGTCCTATGAGGCCAAGCAGTTTTTTAATGATTAGCCAATGAAAGCAACTGTGTTTCAGAAGGACCTCCTACACCATAAACTAAACTTGATATACAGTCTTTGTGTTTTTTGATTTGTGGTTTTGTTGTGTTTTGTGTTGTTGTTAATTTGTTCCTTATTTTTCCATCTGCTACATTAATTCTCTGTGTTCATCTTTGTTTTGTGGTACTGAATCAAGAGCAAGTCCAAGAATATAGACATTTAAAGTTTTCATCCTGCCATTGATCTATACCTGCGGCCTCTAAGTCAATACTTTGCAAGTAAGTGTTAATAATTTGATTTCACTTCTGAACCTGAGAAGAAAATGAGTAAGGATAAGAACTGCTTGGTTGTTTGTAAATTTTCTCTTATATTATCTGTTATGATATCCCTTTGGTTATTTGTCCATAGACCGTCTACAACTGCCAAAAATCTTCAAGCAATGATACACACACACACACACACACACACACACACACACACACACCCGAGAGAGAGAGAGAGAGAGAGAGAGAGAGAGAGAGAGAGAGAGAGAGAGAGCAGATGTCAGAGGAAAAAAGAGGGAGAGAAAACAGAGAGAGTTACAGCACAGCACTGTTTATTTAAAAAATGCTTTCTTTGTTTCACAGTTACTGAGATCTAGAAAAATAAGAAGAGCTACCACACGATTATTCATCTAACCTGGCATATGGACATATGTTCCCCCAGAGACACTTAAATTAACCCTCCTTAATCAAGAGGATGAAGAAAGCTAAAGGAGTACATGGCTCATTAATCTTTTGCCGACAACAGTTTCTGGAAAAACAAGTGTAGCTTGCATGATTCAAATGTTTTTGTCAAAGTTTTATAGTTGTAAAAATGTCTGATTTAACAGTTTGGAAATGTCATTAATATAAGCTAAGAAGCAGCATTATTGTTTATTCCCAAGCTAATCAAAAACCTTTTTATAAAAAGTAAAACTCCTTTATTTTTAACATGTAAAATTATCTGAACTTTTCATCTCTTCTGGACTCAGTTTTAAAAACAGCATCTCCCGATGTATTATAATATAAATATTTATGTGACATGTAGATGCATAGATCTTAACTGAAGTTTAAATTTCAAACATTAGTATTATAGGTAGACATCTTTTCACTATTTTTTACCACAATAACTAAAGAAGACAAAGTGTAATTTCTATGTCAGCCCATAAATGTATATTTTCTCTAGAAGTAAGATCTTTTGTTATCCTAACTACAAGTGTCCTAACTATGATTATGGAAGACTGTAAGGAGGATGGACTTCAATCCTTGTTCCCTCCACCTACAAGTCCTATCTATCACAAGCGCAGAACCATTAGTCTATGGAAATACCTAAACAAAGCTCAGAATCATTAGTTCATAGAAATCCCTAAACTTGGTATCTTTAGATAGACTTTAAAACTCTTCCCAGTATTTCGGCATCCCTAATGTCCTGAATAGTGTCAATATGGTCAGAGCAACCTGCCAGGCCATCATTGTAAAGTGACACATTGGATCTCAAGTGAGATATGCCAGACAGTAAGGTTAAGGTGAAACATTCAATGTCTGAGTCTTCTCATAGTGGTCCTGATTGAAATAACAAAAACAAGAAAACTCAAACCTATGCCTATTTTATGTGAAAATCACATGAAGTCAAATTATCTGATCCCTCTAACATGAATTGAAGAGGTTTGAGAAAACCGCCTTGCTTTACGAGATTGGCTAGTATCTCAATAGATCAGTTTTAGTCTCTGTTGAATGGTCAAACATTCTTTTACAACAATAGCATAGTGAACTTGTGATAAGGAACCAAGGCTCAGTTTCTTACCAGGCAACATAATCACTGTATTTGAAGTTCTACAACAGTCACTGATGCAAACAAAACCAGGCCAGGCCAGTTTTTATACCCACTTGTTTTTGTCAGGACCAGCTCTATACTGACTACTGTTTTATAGGCTTTGAGAAGTTATTACAATGTAGAGGTCGGAAAGATGATTCAGTGGTAAGAGCATATACTACGAGAGGGTGAAGACCTAAATTTAGATCCTGAGAACCTACATAAAAGTCATCTATGGCAAATATCTGTAACCTTAATGCTATAAGAGATAGAACCAGGATTGCTGCTGGTCATCATGATTAATCTAAGACAGGAAGCTGCAGAATCAACGAGAGGGCCTTCCTCCAAAGACTAAGAGACTAGTAACGACATGGAGACATAAGTAGGTATTGCTTTCAAGGAGAGCCAGAGAGTCGGGGAGAGGGAAGGGTGGATAGAGAGTTCTGGTATGTCTCAAAGGACCTCAACTGATTATTCAGTTCAGTGCTGGGCAGTTCATGTGGGTAAGCAAACTAGATGAGTCAGGTACAAAGGGAGATACATGACAACATTACAAACAGAGAGGCAGGGGAGAGGAACAATCCAGGAATAGACTTCATTCACTAGCCAAACCAAATTATTGACATGGGGGAAAAGACACTGGAGCATCTTGTTTTAGTGAAAGTGGTAATTAAGTCTGTAACACACATTACTGTGTGCTTCTCCAAAACTCTGACATACAAGACCCAGACGCATCAAACTGTTTTGAAATAGCATAGTGACATCCCAGAAGAGACTCCAGAGTCAGAAGAACGTTGAAGACAATTTAAAGGACAGCAAGCATATCCAACTAGCAAACTGGGAAAATGAGCAATGTCTTGCCCGCAATAAAAGATTATGAGGCTTGCAAATAAGCAAGGAACTATACTTCATAATGAGGAGAAAAATCAATCAACTGACACCAAGCCAGGATGGAAAAAAAAAAACTCGACAGTTCGAAAATCAATAACTTTTTTTGTATGAATCCGAATGCTGAGGTCATAGGACAAACCACCACCCTAAATCTAGGGAGAGAGTTGTATCTGCATGTATACTATCATGATATATATCAAGGGGGGTTCATACAGAATATGAATACAAAGCAAGGTAACTCAAACTGTCAGATCAAATTTGAAGTATAAAGATATAAAATAATTAAGTTTTCTGTTTGTACTTTATCCATAAAAACATCATTATGCTATGTCTCGTTAACTTTTAATAAATTAATGCAAGGTATCACAATACACCAGGTTCTTTGTAAGCTGAAGAATATGATAAACATGTATGACTTGACGTTAATAAATATGTGTATATTTTTGGAATTCTGTTAATACCTTTGGGGACTACAAAAATAAGAACCAAGACTAAAACTTAAAAAAAATACAGGAGATATTTTTCTTCAAATATGATTTTTAAAAACTATACTTTTATATTTAATAAAAAAAGAGGTGTGGATAGACAGAATTAATCAATCTGACAGTTAACATAGATGTTATGCTGTGTTCCTAAGAATTCACACATATGTGTTCTTAGTCAACTGCACATTCAGTAAATTTGGATTAATATATTTTCACATAATTCATATTATATAGTAGGGGGTTGATGGGTTCCTTAGGTTCAAGACCCGTGATTGGCTGACATTTGTCCAGGGGTGTCCTGGTGAGTGTGTGAGGGCAGATGGTCCTATCTACAGCAGTTGGAATGTTAGGCATTTCCTTTGGATGGTCTGTTCTTGGGTGGTGCTCAGGTAATCTCAGCTTGTGGTTCTTCCTGCAACCAGGTTTTACTTCAGGGTGAACTACGGAGACTCAGGCCTCCATTAAACTTAATGCCTGAGTCCTACTCTGGCAGGCGATAATGGTTGGAAGTAATGAACTTCCTTTGAGTGATCTGTTCATATTTTGTTTATCATGGCTGGCTCTACAGTTACCTTGTATTACCCACTGATCTTGCTTGAAATTGCACAAAATTTACTTGTGTTTTACTCATTGCAGTCAGAACTCTCCCAACAGCTGCCTAGTTCTACCTGAAAGTTGACATCACTAGAGAACATCACACTTACCAGTTAGTGCTGCTGTATTCAAATCTGCCTAAGCATCTCTGTTCAGCATTCACCGTCTACCATCCTTGTTCTCTCTGCAGTAGATAAGAGTCTGAGGAGAGAAGAGGAAGAATTGCCAATTGAGAATTCCTTTCTTCTCTCATCTCCTTCCACCAATACTCTGTTGACTAAACCACACTTACTTTACATTTACATTTAAAAATAAGTATAATGGAGAAAACTGTGTTTTAAAGATTATGCCAGGACCTAAACAGGTAAATTTTATAAATGTTAACTACCCAGTGTTGTGGGAGTAACTTCCGCTGCCTCAACCAATAATCACTGAAGCAGGAGCCCACAGTGCAGCGGGGAGCGACTTCCGCTCCGTCAGCCAATAGCTGCTGAAATACCAGCCCACTGGGGCGTGGTATATTTCTCTTTTAAAAAGAGAAGCAGTTCCGGATAAGGTCTCACTTGGTTCCGGCTCTTGGTTCCGGTGCTTGCTCCTGGCTCCTGCTCCTGGCTCCTGCGACTAGGCTCCCTTCCTGACGGTTTATGGTGTATGTAAGTTTTACCCCCCAAAATAAATAACCCCTTAAAACATAACTGGTGTGGGATTGATTCGCCGATAACCCAGGCCTTGCAATAGTAGTTTGATGCTCTATCCCCGTGGAAAAATAACAACTTGGGGTGAGGGAGAAAAAGGGAAAGAAAGAGAGAGGGAGAACTGGTTGTGGCAGGATGTGTAAGACTCTCAGCACTTCCATGGCAAGATAGATAGGAGGCAGAGATAGGGAGAATCACCAGAAAGCTTGGCGGCCAGCTAGACTAGGGTAGCAACCGACAGCAGAAACAAAAGCAGCTCTGCCTCAATGAGTTAGAAAACAATAACTGAGCTCCTCGAGTTGTTCTCAGACCTCCATATGAGTGCCTGTATTCACACACATATACTTACATAAGATAGATAGATAGATAGATAGATGGATGGATGGATGGATGGATGGATGGATGGATGGGTGGATGGTTGGATGGGTGGATGGATGGTTGGATGGATGGATGGATGGATGGTTGGATGGATGGATGGATGGTTGGATGGATGGATGGTTGGATGGATGGATGGATGGATGGATGGATGGTTGGATGGATGGATGGATGGTTGGATGGATGGATGGATGGATGGATGGATGGGTGGATGGATGGTTGGATGGATGGATGGATGGGTGGATAGATAGGTAGATCGATAGATAGTTTTAAAAAATATCATGTGTGGGTTCATATGTGTATGTACCCATGGTCAGTGTCCTTGAGCGTGTGTGAGTGTGTACTTGTATGTGTGTGGGCATGGTATACATACACATGGGCTCAGGCACACCAACATTGTGCATGTGTATGGAAGACAGATAACATCAAATGTCCCTTTCTATCACTATGCACATCATTTTCTGACTCAGAGTCGTCACTGAAGCTCAAGCTAGGACCACAGTCAGCAACCCTTGCAGCCCTCAAGCCTCAATAGCAAGTTACAGGTACATGTACAGCCACATCCAGTTTTTCCCTGGGTGCTAGGACCCGAACTCAGGTTCTCATTCCTGTGCAGTAGGCACAATAACTCACGGAGCCATCTCTTCAGCCCTAAATTCGTTGTTTGATTGTTTTTGTTTATGTGCAGTACACGAGAGTGAGCCTATAGCCTCAGACTTGCTGGGTAAGTGCTCTACAAACAAACTATACCTCTATTCTGTTGCCCATTCAAATCCCCGAGACAATATTTATAATGGAGATTGAGAGAAGATGAGAAATATGCTCAGACATGCTATTAAATGGGGGAAAATATTAGGACCACAGTTGCTTTCCAGACAATATTAAGATAAATTTTAGAAAGGAATGCATTGATTTAGTAATACATAAGTGATAGAGACATTGAATTGTCAATCAATTCAGACATTTTAGTGATATGAAACTCTGTAAAATTGAGCCTTATAGTATCTCAGATTGTGCTGGGATTGTGAAAGTATTTCACCTTGGATTTATTTCAAAATTGCAGAAAGCAAAGGTTAAATTAAAAGAAAACAGTTCAAAAATTATTTTGCTCTATGGCATGAAAATCCAATAGTGATAATTTGTCTGTGTTTTAACAAATAAAGCTTACCTGAACTAAATCACTAGAGGCCAGGCAGTGGTGGCACACATGTTTAATCCCAGGACTCAGGAGAAAGTTGGTTCTCTGTTAGTTCAAGGTCACCTAGGCTATATTTAATTGACCTAGTCTAAAAGAGAAACAGAGCTCACAAAAAGGTGATCCCAGGACTTAGGATCACACACCTTTAATCCCAGCACTAGGGAGGTAGAGACAGAAGTGATATGGCTGGGCAGATATAGGAATAGAAGGCGGGAAGAGACGGGAGCTCAGTGCAGTCTGAGGAGCATTGCAGTCTAAGATAGTCAGTCTGAGGATGCAGGCTGAGGACAGGATCTGCCCTTTGATCTAAGAATTGGTAGAGGTAAGAACTCTATAGTACTGGCCACTCTGCTTCTCTGACCCTTCAGCTTTTTTTCCCTTGTTATCTGACTCCACGTTTTTATTATTAAGACCAATTAGAATTCGTGCTACAAAATCTGAATGGTGGTTGTTAAGATGAAGAAGCATCTAAATGAGGTTGCCATGTGAAGTCCTAGATCAGTGGTACTTATGACTTGCTTAGTAGCATTTGACATTGAAATATTGTACTCAAGGTATCCTAAAACAAGTCTATTTTTTTAATCAAAGATGAGACACATACTGCCTATACAAAGTTAAAAGTTATTTAACCTTGCTTATGACACCCAGTTTAAGGTGGCCAGTTTCTGGACAATTACATTTCTGGACAATTGAAAAGTAAACATTTCAAAAGGAGACATGTTTTAAATGAAAAAATGAGCAATATGCAGCCTTCCTTTTCCTAGTTGATTCCAAACTGACAGGTTTGCCTACTTGAGTAGCTATTGCTCAGGTATTACTCAGAAAGCAATACCATTTGTCTCCAGAAGCACATCTTCAAGATTCTGACCCGAGATGACTCTCTAAAGCATATCAAGTGATACATTTTGCGATAGCAAAGAATGGATGGCTTTGATTTCCATGTGTTTTCTCCCAACAGAATCTATGGGACTGTCAAGGGAATGCCTTTGCTTCTAAAACCTTATCAATAAAGTGACTAAATTCTCCCTGGTTTTCATAAAGAACACCATTTACTCTCTTCCCTTTTTCTTAAACAAAAAATAAAATATAGTAGAATGTGTGGGAAATAAGATGTGCTGTCAGTTACAATCCAAGATAAACATAAGATTTGGAAAATTCTACTTCCGTCCTTTTTCTGTTTAATGAAAGTCAATGCCATAAAGCATTTTGCTGCTTCTATTAGATTCAGTATTTAGCTGACCATTTGCAAAAGAAGATATCTATCCATCCCATTGTCATTTTGTGGACTATAAAGGTTCTATACTTTTTAGCGTTGACTGGAGAGATGATGGCTCAGTGGGTAAGAACATTTGTTCTACAGAAGTGAAGACATGAGGATTTGAGTTCACATCCCCGGCACCCACCGACAAAGACAGGCATAGATGCATGTGCCTAAACCCTCTACGGGAGCAGAGACAGGAAAATCCTCTCAGCTCACTGGACAGCCAGCATTGCCAAAATAAGGATCTTGAATTTGGTAAAATAACCTGTCTCAAAGCAAAAAGGCAGAGAGGAGGACATTCCCCCCCCATGTCTAATCATAGGTGGGCATTCATGTGCATGCATGTATGTGCATGTATGCTCACAGGTTAGTAAAATAAATTTTTTTAAAGTTGCATAGGGCATGGAGGCACATATCTTTAATTTCAGGAGGCAGAAGCAAGGAGATCCCTGTGAGTTTGAGTCCAGCCTGGCCTGCAAAGTGAGTTCTAGGACAGGCAAGGCTGTTACACAGAGAAAGCCTGTCTTGAAACCCCATCCCACCAAAAAGAAAAAAAAGAAAAAAAAAGGAAAATGATGTAGATAAATAATAAATAAAACAATTGAAAATAAACTACATAGTATATTAAAAGGCAGTATGCATTATGGAAAGAATTTTAAAAACATGATAGGGAAATTTTGAATTCTAATTTTATATAACGTGATCAGGGAACGTCCGATAAGAAGTATCATTAAGACCAGCAGTATTTGCTTTTATCCTCAGTCTCTGGGCTATTCAGTCTCTGATTCTTGATTACCCAAGCAGTGTGACGTATGGGTTCCTTCTCGTGGAGCGGGTATTAAGTCAAATAAGACATTGGTTGGCTAGTCCCATAGATACCACCATTGTTCTAACATATTTTGTAGGCAGAGCAGATTGTAGGTCAAAAGTTTTGTGACTGCATTGGTGTCCATATTTCTCTCTCAGTAGCCTGCAGAGTAACTTCCCATGCCAAAAAGACTAGAACATTTGGGTAACAGCTCTATATAAGCAACAACTAAACTTCTCCAGGTTCAACCACTAGCATGGGTGTGATGATCAGCAGTTGGGGCCCCGTTGTCAACTTTCAGAGCGCATCCCACTGTCTTGGCAATTGCCTGGGTTGCTTGTAGATTTCCGTGGGCCCCTTGAAAAACAACTCAACTAATCCAACCCAGTCTTGATGATAAGAGAGGGCAGTTGAGATGTAGTTTCCCCCATTAGTAGGAATGCTCAGTAGGATCTGCTTCATACATTCCAGGGAGTTTCCACGGCACTACGCTTCTATACTACCCCTGCATGCAACCCAATTCCAGCCCAATTCCAGCAGCCATTTCTCCCCCTCATTCTCACCTTATCTTCCTTCCTGTCCCCATTGACCCCATAGAAAGTATTTAATTTTCCCCTTCCACGGAGATCCATGCAGCTCCTCTAGACCCCTTCTCTTTGCCTAACCTCCCTGTTTCTAAAGATACTAAGATTTCTAAAGATGTAGCTCGACTATCATTTACTTAATGCTTTATCTACTTACAGGCAAATACATAGCAGATTTCTCTTTCTGTGTCTTGGTTACCTCACTCAAGATGATTTTTTTTCTAGTTCTATCCATTTGCCTGCAAATTTCAAGATGCCGTTTTTTTAAAAAAAAAATCTGAATAATACTCCATTGTGTGAATGTATCACCTTTTCCTTATCCATTCTTCAGTTGAGGAACATCAAGTTTGTTTCTCGTTTCTGGATATTATGAATAAAGCTGCAATGAACATGTTTGAGAAAGTGTCCTTGTGGTAGGATAGAGTATCCTTTGGGTGTATGCCCAAGAGTGGTACAGCTGGATCTGTAGCTAGATCAATTCCCAACTTTCTGAGGAACTGCCACATTGATTTCCATTGTAACTGTACACGTTTACACTCCCACCTGCAGTGGAAGAATATTCCCCTTGTTCCACATCTTCTCTAGCATGAGATGTATGTGAAGTCCTTCTGTATATGTGTTGCTTTTATTGGTTAGTGAATAAAAAAACTGTTTCGGCCTTTGGCTTAGCAGAATAGAGCGAGGAGGGGGAAATTAAACTGAATGATAGGAGAAAGAAGGCAGAGCCAGTGAGACACCATGTAGCCACCACTGGAAACAGACATGCCAGAACCTTGCCAGTAAGCCACAGCCACACGATATTACACAAATTAATAAAAATGTGTCAAATTAATATATAAGAGATAGCCAATAAAAAGCTAGAGCTAATCGGTCAAACAGTAATTTAATTAATATAGTTTCTATGTGATAATTTTGGGAGTCTGGGTGGCTAAAAAACAAACAAACTGCCTTATACAACAGCTGTCATTTATGTTATTGATCTTAATCATTCCGATATGCATAAAATGAAATCTTATTTTTCTGGTGACTAAAGATGTTGAACATTTATTTAAGTGTTTCTTAAAAATTAGGTTTCACCCAAATGAATTCGCTGTTTGGATCTATACTCCATTTTAATTAGATTATTTGATTTGGGAATATCTAATTTCTTAAGTTCTTTGATGTTTTGGATATTAGTTCTCTGGAGGATGTGGAGTCAGTAAAAATAAGTTCTGCCTATTCTATAGGCTGCCACTTTGTCCAGTTGATGGTGTCCTTTGCCTTTACAGAAGCTTTTCAGTTTCATTAGTTCCCTTCTACCTATCATTGAGCTTAGCACCCGGGCTATCAATGTTCTATTCAGAACGTCATCTCCTGGGCCAATGTGTCTAAAAACAGTATCAACAAAACAACTCCTAGACTCCTGGTGACATTCTGCTATACTTATATATCAGTGCTTTATCCAGTCATCAGAGAGGCTTTCTCCAGAAGTAGATGAAGAAAGATGCAGAGATCCACAGCCAGAAATTAGAAGAAGAGAGTCTAAAGGGGAGGTGTCTATCAAATCCCTCCTCTCAGAGCTCAGGGAACCTTGCAGAAGAGGAGACAAAGTTTGTAAGAGCCAGAGGGGTGGGGGACACTAGGAGAAAAAGGCTTCTGAAATCAATTAGGTAAAATGCATATGAGCTCACAGAGACTGAAGCAGTAAGCACAGGGCCTACAGGGGTTTAAACCAGGTATTCTGCATATATATTATAGTTATTATTTTAGTATTATTTTAGGAGATTTCTGAATGTGAGAATAAGTGAGTCTTTTACTCTTGTGCCTGCTCTTGGGATTCCTTTCCCCGTTTTGGGTTGTCATGTCCAGCTTCCCTAAGGTAGGTTTTGTTTAATCTTATCATATTTTATTTTGTTATGCTTGGTTGTTATCTCTTAGAAGCCTAATCTTTCCTTATATATTTATATTTAGATGTGACCCTAGCCTTTAACGGCTGAGCCATCTCTCCAGCCCAACTGGTTCATTTCTAATGAGAGAAAAAAACAGGAGTGGATCTGGAGTGTAGGGGAGATGGGGAATACCTGGGAGGATTAAAGAGAGGGAACACTATAATCAGGATATATTGTATGAGAAAAGAATCTATTTTTAATAAAATTGTAAGAAATAAAAAATGAAGCAATATTAAGTAAATCTTCAAAAGAGTTTGGATAATAATTCACAATGAGACCTGAAAAAAAGCTGGTCCAGAAGTCCAGATTTAGGTATGAAAGAATTATGTTAGAGGAAGATGAAAAATACTTATAACCCAGGAATAATGAGCAAGAACACAAACAAGAAAAATGGATAAAGCTAGAGATGTGAATACTGCCTGAAGGCCAATAAAATGGCAATAGGGAATAGACTGGCACTCGGAAACAGGAAGCCAGGGGTGGAGACTGATGAGATCTATCTTAAATGCAAGTTCCTTTGCTTATAAATAGATGCAGATGCACTGACCAAAGGAAGATGACTGCTATAAGTTAAGGAATTAAGAAAATGGAAGCTCAACCAAGGAAGTCATACTGCTTTGTGAGAGGTGGTGAGATGGCTTATAAGTGAAGATTTGGTGATGTAAGGGCAAATGGAATTCCCTTCCATACAGTTGGGGGACAGTGGAGACAGAAAATGAAGGGAGAATCTAAGAGTATAGATCTGATAAGTCTCTTCCTCTGTCCATCAACCATAATTTCAAGTAAGGGAAAAAAAGGAGACGAAAGAGCAAAAAGAAAGAGATGGAGAGAAAGAAAAATTAGTTTTAAAAAGCATAATTTTGTTAAATATATTTCTTACTAGAATGTGGTTGGTATAAGAAAAAAGTTAATAAAAATGCAAATTCTTCCATGCTATATAAGTCACTTTTTCTTACGAACTTTGTATTTGTAAGATTAAATTTCCCCTATTTATTAAAATGTTAATGAAGAGTAAGGAGATTACATCAAAATCCTGACATAGTGTTTGTCTCACTCTATACTATACAAATAAACTGGGTTTAATAAATAAAATGGAAAAGTATATAGAGTGTCCCCATCAATAATCCAAACCAGCTCAGAAATTCTTAGATGTAGTTCATATTTTCATAAACCACTATCTGCCATTATTGATTTATACTATTACATATTTTCTTCTTATGAAATACAGCTGCTTCAGGTTCATCTGAAAGACATGTTTTGTTCCCTGAGACCATGGCAATGCAAAGCAATCTTATATCAATATATTCCTATTGTGAACTGAGCCTCTGTTATGACTTTTCCTAAGTCAACGAATAAAGGACACATAATTCACCAATCAGGAAGAGACAAAGGGACACATGTGACCAATCAAGAAGAGACAAAGGGACACATATGTCACCAATCAGGAAGAGACAAAGGGACACATACACCATCAATGAGGAAGAGACAGAATAACCACAACAATAAAACTTTCTCAAACTCATTCACAATTGAGTCTTCCAAGTAACTCGGGTATATGCTTGAAATACAATTACAGTTCAACCAGCTATCTGAAATTGTAGTAATATTTCCTTTTACTATGTCAGAGGATTTTTCATTATTGATAAGTTATCATACAAGGTAATGTGTACATAAGGCATTTTCATACACATATTCTTGTGCTTTGTTTTGAAGTATTTATTCTCCCTACTTTTCCTACCTGTAACTCTCTTCTTTCTTCCCCTCCCAACCTGTCCCTGTATCTGCTCTCAACCACATGTGCTCCATTATCTTCTATTTCTGATTCATTTTCTAGTTTCAGTACATACACACATGTAACACACACTACTATTTATATAAATGTTACTTATAGATTTTTAAGGTATTATTGTCTTTCTGGATCTGGCTTATTCCATTTAACATAATGATTTCAAGATCCATCTATTTTCCTGCAATTATTATGAGGCCACCTTTCTTTTGGGGGTGAATATAATCCATTCTATTCATCATGTTTTCTCTATTTATTCATTTTCCACTGGACTACTTGACTGAATTCATTGCCTAAATATTGAGAGTGGTACAGTAATAAAAAAAAGTTGGATACATGAAACATTCCTCACAATGCATCATTAGGAGAACTAATTCTCATGAAATTTGTGTTAACAACTATTTTAAATTGTACATTCATACACACATATACGTCATATATACATAAGATTTTCAGAAGCAATGTCATAAGTTTTTAAACAATATTACTAAATCTTAAAATTTTTAAGAAAATTTGCGACTAAGAGGTCCAAGAATTTATCATTGAAGTTAACAGGTGGCAGACATGTACAAGGAATACTACAGGACTTTGATCCTTTCTGGATGAGTGTGTGAAGATGGCAACTAGCGACCATCAGAATAATGTCAGAATGGTGGACACACAAGGAAATGGCATCATCATGTATGACGTCGTGCAAAGAGTCTAAACAACGGCTCTTTAGCACAGGATTCTGCATTCTGCATCTCTCCCCAAAGGCCTGTTTGGCTCTGGGGCAGGACTGGTCCTTGTACACTTTCCTATGAAACATTTTGCTAAATAAACCTTAGTGGTACAAAAAAACACCTTCGACCTAATAAAAGGTAACTATAAAACTTATAGTGCAATTATGTATATATAAACACAAACACATATATATGTACTTTTAATTTTCTATTCAACATTACAATAGAAATAATTTTGAGTATAATGACAAACAAAAGTTTTAAAACAAAAATATCAAAAAGATACAGAGGCATGTCTTCATTTATTTCTCACATAGTATATTTAGGAAGCCAAGAAATTTACGAAAGGTTATTGGAGCCAGTAAGATATTCGTCTAGCACACTAATATACAATAAAAATATCTAAACATTTAAAATGCTTCAACAGTCTAGAAAACAGAATATAAACAAAATTAAACTTTAATAAGCATTTAGAAGTCTAAAAATTATAACAGAAAACTTCATAATTTTTAGCTATTAATTCTCCTGAAACTGACATACTAAAGACAATCTCAATTACTAAGCAAGCATTTCTGCAAATGTAACTACATTAAACTGTGAATTTTAAATTAATGGAAATATGATATGAATAATTTTGTGGCAAAATTTAATAAAATAGAATATATTTAGTCACATAATAAATAATAAATAGAAATGGAAATAGCTCAGACATAATAGACTATTGAGCTGATATGTAGATAATTAAATGAATCATAAAAATGAAGTACAAATTCAAACTATGAACCATGTACATGCAATAAATTGATTTTTAGCAAAACTTTAAAGTTAAATTAATTAAGAAAAATAGTCTTGGATAAATTTAAATGTCATCAAAATATAACCTAGACCCTACAGCAATGCAAAGTTTATCTGAAATAAATCAGAGTCCAGATTTTGCAGTAAGCAGAGACATCAGAAAACAGCAAAATCATTCAAAAGAAAAATGGAATTCACTAAATAAAATGTAAGAATATGTCAATACAAACACTGAAAGAAAATTCTCAATATTCTCAATACATATGTTTAGCAAATGATTGTACCAAGACTATGTTATGAAATTCTTCCAAATTATCACTCAGTATGGGAAGCTGTATAGAATAAGTTGTCAAAAATTAAAATTTTCACAAAATTGGATATAAAAATGGATGGTAAGTACATCAAAAAGTTTTCTGTATTGTTGTATCAGGGAAATAAAAATTAAAGAAAAAAACAAAGTGAGATTCAATTGATTGGTCATATTTAAAATGACTCATTCAAGTTTTGGTGGGGCTCCGAAGCAACTACAACTGTCATTCTTTACTTTGGGGAATGAAAACACGGTAAAAATAAATGAATAGAGGCAAAAAGACAGCAACAACAGCAAACCACCTTCGTAATCCACTTGACAGGTTTCCCAACAAATACTTCCATTCCCATCACCTTCCCTTTACAGATATTCAATCAAGAGAAATGAAAACATTTGTCTACAGAAGTGATGCTCAGCAAATGATCACTGATGGTTTATTCATTATAGCCCAAACTGTGAAACCCTAAATGGCTCTTAATAGGTGAACACATGAACAAGCTGTGCTATAATCATTCAATGGAACGTTACTAGCTTTAAAAATTAAAGAACTAACGATAATATACAAATGAATCTCAACATGCCTGCAGATAAATCAGACTTTAAGAATACAAATTACACACACACACACACACACACACACACACACACACACACACGTGGCTTACATCATTTAGAAAATTTAAAAGTTTTCAGTGGCTGTCACTGGACATGAAAGAGAATTTTCTGGAACACACATGAAGTAACTTTTGAGATAATGAAATTTTGGTTTCTTGATTTTAGTTGTTTACAAGTACAGGTAATACAGAGAAGAGGAAACTAACAAAACAGTGATAATGACAGTACATTAGCCTTTATTTTCTAAATTAAATGACTTTTAATATACTCTGAACTATTTTTTTAAGTAATAAAATAGTAACATTGAAAGTCAATAAAATAGCAAAGTTCTTGAATATATACATTAGGTACATATGCGCGCACACACACACACACACACAATGATTGCCATGTATATATTGTAAAATGTGAAGGACCATTATATTACACTTGAACTTTTCTTGTTTATATTTCAATAATTCAAGCAAATTTTCTGGAGTTTTAATTTCTGATAGAAGTAGACAATCGAGTATGTATATCACGGTTGTAAGTCTTTTAAAAAACAGTAAAATCCATGAAAATTAGCAAAACTGGGATGACTGTAAGTGTTACAACTCTGAGGGGAAAGACATCCTGGCAGTTGGAAGTCAAGAAATGCCACAAAGTCACACCACACAAAAACCTCACAGGAAAGACTTATTAGGAGAGACACAAGAGGCCTCTGCTCAAGAAAGAATCAGCAAAGAACTACATAGGAGGAAGGCTTTATATGGGGTGTCTTGAGAACTTTCCAGTGTGGCCTTATTAACTCTTATAACTTATATTACCCATTATTCTTGTCTATGCTAGTCACATGGTTTGGTACCTTATTCAGCAAGGCAGTCACATCTTGCTTCTTCTGTGCTTGGGTCAGGACTCCAGAGGAATTCCCTGAATTCTCTTGTTCTCAGTGACCCACCTCTGCTTCCTATCTGGTTGTCCCGCCTATACTTCCTGCCTGGCTACTGGCCTATCAGCGTTTATTTAAACTATAATTGACAGAATACAGACCATTATCCCACACCAGGATCCCACTGAAAATGCTGTCTAATTCATCAACATACTGAAAACTCCTAAATCAAGACACTGAAAGGGATGACTTAAAGGGATGGGGATATGGTTCAGGGGTTAAGAGCACAATCTGCTCTTCCAGAAAACCTGAGTTCCATATCCAGGATATGTTCATAGTGGCTCACAAATTATTGTCACTCTGGTTCTATGGGAATCTTACACTCTTTTATGACCTCAGTGGGCACCAAGCATGAATATGGTGTGCACATATACATGCAGGCAAGAAACCAATACATATAAAATAAAAGTAAGAATATCTTTTTAAAGAAAAAGTTACTGAAATACATTGCAAACTCCTCATATTTAAAAAAAGAAAAAATCCTGTTCTGAGTATATTCATGTCTCCCAGTAAATTTTAAATATGTAGGTGGGTAACAAATACTTCCTATTTTACAAATACTGAATATTATTCCTTGTAACATATGTTAACTGTTCACAGTACAAAAATTGCTTTAATCTCCAGTTGTTGTTTTGAAACATAGTACTTTTAGCGCAAATACATTAATTACAAAGTAAAACATGTGCTTTGTTTTGTTTACCCCAAAATAGCATTGCTAGCACACAAACTTAACTATGTAAGCATTTGGGTTTGGCTTGGTTTATCAGATGACACAAGAACAATTAGTTCTATTTGGGAATAAAAAATAAATAAACGTAGATTCTAGGTTCAATAAAAAGAGCGTTAAGGTACTTCTTCCACCTAATTCACAGAGCAACGTAGGACTGCACAGCAATAATATCTTGTGGCTTAGGTGTTCTGGGAAAGGTGCCATGTGGACAGTACTGGTGTACTTTGCCACCTCTGATTTTCTGCAAATCAAATGACTCATGGGTCACATTTTATCCCAAGATAGTTGATAGGCAATATACCCCCAAATTCTCTGCTAATAGATGGGGGAAGCACAACATAAAGAGTGCACGCCTCTAATATTACACCAAGAATTCTTGTTCCTGGTCTTGCCAATGTCACTCAAGAACAGATTTGAAGGTGAAGAGGTCATTCCTGTTACTATGCTTCTGATGACAATGTTTTTGTCACTCTAACCTAATGTAAGGAAATAAAGTGTAGTAGATTTTTTTTTCTAAAATGTGTTCCAAACTTGCTGTACATCTTAATCAATGAGGACCCTTAAAGATGCTGATGTTTCTCAGGCTTTCATAAATCTACTCACTTAATATATGAAGAACAAGTGACTCTGATTATAGGGCAGAGCCAACATTTAGCACCAGTCTTCTATGAGGCAGATGCCTCATGGTACTTCAGCCTTTCTTCTCAATTACCAGTTACTAACTCAGATTTCTCAATGGGATCTCTGGACTCTAGATCAAGACTTTCAATTTATGAGTTTTCTTTTAGAAATTGATGATTATCTGCTTTACACATAAACTTTCTAACCATGATATGCTCAAGTTTTGATATTTGCTTTTTTTTTTGGTCCTCAGAATCCATTAATTTTGGGTAAGTCTTATAATTTTCTTTGTTCAATCCTAGAAACAGAGAGTGCTCAGCCATTTTCCAGCTACTCAGACCCAAATAATCACACAGAAGCTTAATATATTAATTACAACACTGCTTGGCCTGTTAACTAACTCTTATACATTAAAATTAATCCATTTCTATTAAACTGTGTATCAGCATAAGGCTGTGGCTTACTGGTAAGTGTCCAGTGTCTGTGGCCTTTGGCTTCTACATGGGATCTCCTCTGCCTACTCTCTTTCTATATCTCTGCTCGGCTTTCCCACCTGGTTTTACTCTGCGAAGTCTTTGGGTGGAAAAACTTTTTCATTAAACAATAACATAATGAAATTGCATATAACAAAGCCAGTATCAAGCAAAAATTACAGTTACAATATTAGGCCATGTACATTTGACAAATTACGGAAAATACTCTATCATCTATCCTATATTTATGAGCATAAAGTTTTATATCTAATTTATCTTTTATCATAACCAAGGAAATCTATAACTATCTACCTTCGACTTTTCAAAGACCTCAAAAGGATATAGCATTACCTAAGTAAACAGAAAGTGCATTCTAAGCAATTTCCAAAGTTGTAGATTGACAGAGACTTCTCATTACCTGGATAGTCACCCACACTTCCTGTGTAATGTTGGGGCATCCATTTTCAACCTACAGGCCTATAGTATTCAGAAGACTTTTCCAGGAAGCAGGGAATTTGAAGCTCTGTTCTGCATTGTAATGGAAAAGTTACTTTCTTCTGTGGACTGCAGAATATCTGGCAGTTTCTTCTGTGAAGCAAGAGCCCTGAAAGACCATCCTGTCTTAGAAAGTTCAACATTTACTTTTCCTGCATGTTCAGTTCATACAGCATACCATCAAACAGTCCAGGCAAGAGCAGTTTATTTCCAAAATGGCTAGCCTTGTCACATTGAAGGTAAATTCCATAATAATAATGCCCATCAACCTCTCTGAAGTAATTGATGCTTCCAGAAGCAGACATGTCTCACTGTTTAGAAAAGTCTAAGTTTTTAAAGTATTTTAAATGCAATGTTTTATAGGTCTTGAAGTGTTAATATCTAATTGAAAGATATCTCTGTATATCTAGAAACCCTAACATGACTGTAAGTTTGACTATTATAAATGACTATTAATCTGTAACTTTAAATTATATATAACATTTTTAAATGAACTGCACAAACATAATACTTTAAACATGAATGGAAATATATATATATACATATATGAATATATATATATATATATATATACACAGTGTAACAAAATAAACCGTAAATCTCTATCAATAGACCGAGATCCATCCCAATGCAAAGTATTTATTTCTATATCATATGCCCTTTATTGCTTATTAGAAATTGACTGTGACCATTAATCACTTATAATCAACCATTTTAAAATTAAAATAAACACTTAGAAACAATCATTTTGTGAATTTGGGTGTAGTTTTCTCCAAACTATTTTCTGCTGTTTGTTGGGTGATATATTTTTTAGGGTCCTTGGAAACCTTACAGGGGTCTTGCTCCATCAAACCACATTAGCCTGGAAGTAATCCATAGGTTCTCATCTTCTGTGGAAAGAAAAGCAAAACCTCTTTTTAACATGTCTTTAGACTCAAATTTTGAAGGAAAGATAGCTTTAAAATACATGTATGTGTGTGTGTGTGTGCGTGTGTGTGTGTTTGTGTTTGTGTGTGTGTGTGTGTTAGTTCAGCTTAGCAGCTCCTAGAATTAAATATCTCTCTACAGTCAAAAAGTCAAAGGAAACACAACAGCATACATAATCCAGACCTTCTGTGTATATTCCATCTTTATGTGGCACTTTTTTTAACCTCTTTACTCTTTTATATGACTTTTTCTGTCTCTTTAAAGACTTTGTTTTATTTTTTAAGACTATTTGCTTCTTTCTATAACAATCTATACCTTTTTCCCTCTCTTTCTCAAACCTACATACATTTTTTAAATACACTGTGTCTCATTTAGAGGTATTTTATGTCTGAATCTGCCTTATTGTGTATCTGAAATCCTTTTCTGACAAGGAACATTTTAAAATGTAAGCAGTGTGGTCGGGGCAACCCTGGATGGTGGCTCCATCTCCCTTGGCCTTTTAATATGGCAGATGTACATTTACCACCATCCGGGGACTGGTGGTTGGGAACCGTACTCACACTTCAACCTGGAAAGCGCTGTGCAGCACATAAACCCTTTTTGTCTGAGTGAAACCTAAAGCTCCCATGCAGTGTGCTGCACAACCTGGAAAGCTATCTGTGTATGGCGGTGGGAATCTGCCATGCTTTCCTGGGCTGTGCATGGGTAGCAGACCCAACCCAGCCACTTTCCAGTGTGGGAGTGCTGAGTGGCAGATATGCTCTTGCTCCCTTTCCTCCTAACCCCAAGCAAACACACAAGCACCTGGACCCAATATGTGTGGCGGCCACACAGGTTAGCCGCAAACACGAAGATTGGTTTCTAAAAAAAGATACGTTTGACCATCTCATTCAGTTATCGTGCACTTTTCTACCCTCTCCATTAGGTCTTAAAAATGGACACATTTATGTAGACTCCTAGAAAGAGTATTTAAATTAGGAAGCTTGTGCTGATTAGCTTCAACTGTCGTCTTGACACAATGTAGAACCACTTGGGAAGAGAATCTAAATTGAAGAATTATGTAAAATCGTTTGCTTTATAGTCTGTCCGTGGAAGATTGTTTTAATTGTTAATATATAGAGGAAGACCAAGTCCAGTGTAGGAAGCACCACTCCCTGAGCTGGAGCCTGAACTAAATGAGTGGGGAAAAAAGATCAAGCAAACAAGAATATGTCTTTTTTTTAAATCTAGCTTTCTATGGATGTGAAATGACTAACTCTTGACTTCTTTAAAATGATGATCTATCAAATGGGATTATATGCCAAGTAAACCCTTTTTTCTTCCCAAGTAGCTTTTGGTCTGGTTGTTTTGTCATAGCAAAAAGATGGAGCTAGAATAAGATTTAGTATCATAAATCACAAGATAGTAGCACATTACAGTCCCTTTTCAAGACTCAGAATACAAGAATCTCAGAAAACTATCCAGAGAGGTAGGCGAATGAAAGAACAAACTTAGGTTCACTACTGGAACCTAGAAGAGACTTGTGCTTTCACAAGGGAGGATTAAGAAGAACTTGCTGACCCTGAGACTGTGGCAGCCTGGAGTAACGACTAAAGTATAGATAAAAGAGAGAGAAAGATAAAAAGATATAGCAGAAAAATAGACAGAAACCAGGTATAGGGCAGAAATAGAACTAACAATTCTCCAGCTGTACTCAAAATCCACTCAAGAGGGAAATACCTGGTCCTGGAACTCAGATAAAGTATTTAGGGCTAGTAGATCACCTACACCTGATACTTTAATAAAGATCCAATCTCTAACTACGTTCTAAATATTTGTCCTTATAGTCGAAGATAGGTATAGTTCATACTCCTCCTCAAGGAAATTTCTATTTTCAACAGAGACCGTTACAGAAAACCACAACCAATCAAAATTCGTAGATGTGGAGGGAAGTCCCAACAGGTACGTCTATATTATAATTTCAGCACCTAAAGCTCAGGGATTATTGCAGATGGGATGGGAAGATGCAAGAGCCAAGGAGATTCTGTCTCCTAGTATTGTCAGAAGATAAACCCATTAAGTCTCACCAACATGACTGCCTAAAAGAAATGAACAAAGACAAAGACATGGAGGTAGATGTGATCAAGAAACATTGTATATAACGTGTGAAGTTTTCAGCAAATAAAAACAACTTTAAGAAAATTCAAGACAAGGTTTTTTAAGCTTTTTTGACTCAAGAAAATGTAAAAAATCTAAATGAATTATGAAAGATAATATAATACATAACTGATGTGGGATTTTCCCCTGTATGCCATGAATATGGATTATTAACATTGGTTAGTAAAGAAGTTGCTTTGACCTATAGCAGGGCAGAATAGTCCCAGACTGGAAGACATATTTAGGGAGAGTAGGTGGAGTCAGTGAGATGCCATGTAGCTGCTGAAGGAGACAGATGTCCTTGAAACTTATCAGTAAACCACAAGCCTTGTGGTAAAATATAAAATAATAGATATTGGTTAATGTAAAATGTACGAGTAAGTTAATAAGAAGTTTGACATAATAGGCCAAGTAAAGTTGTAATTAATATAGTTTCTCTGTGATTATTTGGGATCTGGGCAGCCAGGAAACGAACAAGCAAACTCCTACTACACATAACTGAAGTGTAATAGAAAACTGAGCATTTTTTATGCTTTATTTATTTTTACTTTATGTGTATTAGTGTTTTTACATGTATGTGTAAGGATATCATATTTTGGAGCTAGACAAATGCAAGCTGCCTTGTGGAAACTGGGAATTGAACCCAAATCTTCCGGTAGAGCAGTCAGTGTTTTCAACCTCTAAGCCATCTCTTCAGCCCAGAAATCAATATTTTTAAAAGAAGCAACCAATCTTGGAAGTAAGATTCTCAATAATTCTAATTTATAAAGTCATTACAAACAGACTAGACAAAATCCAGCAAAAGAAAGAGTCTGAGCCTTGAAGAAAAGATCCACAAATGAGAATATTGCAGTATTTATTAATGAACGCAACCTCTACACTTATGGCTTAGTGAGTATCACCGAGGAAGGAACACACAACTTGTAAAATAGTGCCAGGACCATGAAGTCAGATGCAAGATCATGTTTTCTATATGTGACAGGGAAACTACACTCATAAAAACTTAATGTTGTGACTACTTAAGTAAGACGCAAACAATGACAACACCAGGTGACTTGCTAAATGGGGGTGGATCTCAGAGCCCAAGACCAGATGAAGAGCTTCAGACTGTCAAAGACTAATGAAAAGGGAAAAGTTGGTCTTCTCCAGGGATAAGCCCTTAAGTAGTTATTCAATACCAAGTGGGTAGCCCTAAAAAGTATAAAAACACACATATATGCATATATATATATATATCACATATATATGTGCATGCATATATATACATGTATGTATGTGAGCAATACTAAATTAATTCAGTAGGTTAAACTTATATACTTATTCATATATACACATGGGCACATCCATATGTAGCAATAATAACTAAAGAATATGAGGCCGTGAATGTAAGAGACAGCAGGAGAAAGAGGCATAGGAAGGGTTAAGGGAAGAGAAAGAGGTGGAAATCATATAATTAAATTTTACTTAAATGAAATATGTTAAAGATAAAGTTATAAATAAAACATGCAAAAAGTTCATATTTTTGGTGCAGAAGGTGCCAATGCACAGATTAAATATATATTGATATTTTAGAAACAAATTTCTCTAGTGAAATATTATCACTCATCCCAAATTTTCAGAAAATTTTGCCATCCTTTCATTCTAGTCATTTTGAACTTCAAATACAAGTAATGCATTTCCCACTAAGAAAACCTTCCCCAAGGTTTATTATTATATCTAAAGTTTCAAGAATATATAACAGAACAAAGGTATTGAGAGCTATAAAACAGAAATGCCAACTTACATATTAAGGCAAGACTATTAGAGGAACAGCAAGATTTGTCAACAAAAGCTCTAAAAGCACTGAAAGTGTGAAATAAGTTATTCCAAGTCCTGAAAGAAAATGTCTGCCAACTGAGAGTGCTATTTCCAGTAACGTTAGGCTTCTGATAAAGGAAAATAATGCATTCTAAAAAAAGCAACATAAATACACAACTAACTTAAACTTTTAGAAACTCCTTAAATTTTGTATTGTTTTGTTTTGGTTTTTTGGTTTTGTTGTTGTTGTTTGAGACAGGGTTTCTCTGTAGCTATGGAGCCTGTCCTGGAACTAGCTCTTGAAGACCAGGCTGGCCTCGAACTCACAAAGAACCGCCTGCCTCTGCCTTCCGAGAGCTGGGATTAAAGGCGTGCGCCACCTCCGCCCAGCTGAACCTCCTTAAACTAATCTAATACAAAGAAGAAGATGTATTCACTATATTTTATTGTCAACTTGATACACTTCCTCTTACCTGGGAAGAGGGAGCTGCAATGGGGAATGGCATGCTCATGTTGGACTGGGTTGTGTCTGTAAGAGACTGGTTTGATTGGTGGTTGATTTAAAAGGACCCAGCCTACTGTGGATGGTACCATCCCTAGGCAGTTAGACATAGGCTGGAAGCTAAATGAGTGTCTGTCAGAGAGTAATCTAGTAAGCAGTGCTCTTCCATGTTCAGCTTTATTTCTCCCCATCACCTCCCACTTTGTCACAATGTTTTATCTCAGCAACAGGAACCCTATTGGGCAGAAGATCACACAACTTCAAGAGTATAGGGGTAAGTAGAGACTGCAAAGAGAGGAGCCACTGAGAGCCAAGAAAGCACTAAACATTACAAGCAGCAAAATGACGAACTTTAGTTTATATTTTCAATAATAACTGTGAATGTAAATGACCTTAATTCCCCAAGTTAAAAAAAAAATACAGCCTGGCTAATTTGATTAAAAGTGAGATGCAATTAATTACTGAGTGTAAGAAACACACCTGGGTAGCTAAGACATGCAGTCTGAACATGAAAATCTGAAAAATGATTATCTAAGCAACTGGAACCCAGAAATAAGCAAGAGCAGCTATATTTATAAGCAATGAGTAAGCCTGATACTGAAAAGGCAGAAGAGCCAGTGTGTGCTGATGAGTGAGCAACCCATAAGGAAGATAATACTACTCCACGGTATAAAACAAACACTGCCTGAAATAGACAGATAAATAGGTCACACTACAAAGCAGGGGTGACCTACATACTCTCTTTTGTCACAGATACGCCACATACTCACAAGATAAAATCAACAAAGAACTTCCGTTTACCATACCATAGGTTGAATAGACATAATAAGCAGAATGTACTACCCCAAACCAGAATAGGCATGTGTCACAAAGCTAGTTTTAGAGAGTATCCCGAAATGAAAGAATTGGTATCATGTCAGATCACAAAGAACAAAACTAGAAATAAATGGCATTCTGAAATTATAAACACTTTCTGAAAGTATAAAAATACGGAAAATAAACAATGCATTTTGTACTGATTATTGGAGCACTTATAAATTAAGGCATATATTTTAAAACATGAAAATTAATAAAGCTTGGCACATCATAATACAATACACCAAGTTCAAGTCTTTTAGGAGAATTTACAGCCATGATTGCCACGAGTCAAAACAAATCACAGACTGGGGATGTCACTCGCTGCTGCACTGCTTGCTACAAGTACAAGACCCTGGGATTCAACACTCCGAAGGTAAAAATAAATTCAAGAGATCTGAAATACATAATCCAATGACAACTTCTGAGGTCTACTTAAAGCAGGAATAAACCAAGCCAGAGGCATTGAAAGGTAAAATATAATAAACATTAGAGATGAAATCATTGCAATAAAATCTAAAATAACGTGACAAGCAAAACCAAAATTCTTTGAAAGTATTTATAAGAATGGCAGGCCTTTGGACAGGCTCACCAAGAGAAACAAAGAGAAGATGTGCAAGAACAGATTTGCAGATTCAAAGGCAGATATCGCAACAAGCATTTCAATTTGATGAATATGTTTGACAGAAGAGCCAGCGATGAAATCAGCATGTAAAATCATTGCCATGTCTGTATACTAATAACGAACCTACCAAGAAAACATCAATAAAAGTATCCCATTCACAACAATATAAAAAATACTAAAATAAACCCATATAAAAGCTGGGTATGGAGTCACCACCTAAAATCTCAATACTTAGGGCTCTGGGCAGAAATATCAGGAGATCAGTGTGGCATCAACATCCTTGCAGCTGAACCTAAGAACCTGAATTCCATTTCCAGGACCCATATCATGGAAGGAAAAAATCAGCTCCTGCAACCTGTCTTCTGACCTGCACTGAGGTGCCTCTGCGTGTTCATGCCAACACCACCACCAAACACGCTCCTCCACACATGCCCACTGCATGGCCCCCTACATGCAGCCTACACTCACATACTATACACGTTGATTCCTCTCCCAGAAACCAGCAATGTCAGCCCCTTCTTCTGCTGAGCCATCTCTCCGCCTCACAATTGAACTTTCAACTCATGTAGTAGCATGGATTAATGGCAAGTACATTACAGCATCATTATAGCATGTGACTGAAGCCTGTCTCCCAAAGCTGCACTATGTATGCTACACCGTGTATGCTTTGGTTATGTGAAATCCAGGACGAGAACTTGGCTTGGAGATGCAGCACATGTGAGGCCCTGAGTTCAGTGTTTGACACTACAAAACAAAGGGAGGAAAAGCAGGAGGTGGAGGAGAAGAACTGTGGGGAGGAGGGAAGTGGGTCAAGATGTTGATGGGGGGCATTCTGTATCTTGACTGTAGGGACAGCACGGCTATAGGCTTTTCAAAATTCATCATCCAGTAGACTGAGAAGAGTGAGTTATACGATATGCAAATAATGCTTTAATATGTCTAATTTTGAAATAATTATTGGATATTAAAGATGTGCTAATGGTCTGGCTAAATATTTTCCCTTCTATACACGGTGAAGATGTGTAAGTGTCCCCTTGGAAACACATATCGAGAAACTGCTCCCCAAAGCCAGAGCCGAAGCATCTACAGCTCTTCACTTTCTCTGCCTCAGCTCTCCGCACCTCGGAAGGCACCAAAGGAACAGTCATTGCTGACTTGATTATTCTCTACAATTCTAGTCACGAGGAGTTTAGAAAACACTGGCTGGAAAGCGGAAGTCACAGACTGTAATTTCTTCCAGGGCAGAAACAGGCCCCCAGCGGCATCCCGCAGTGTAACCTACAAATATAAGCTCTGTCAAGAGGAAACAGAAAAAGAATCAGAGAACTGCAATTTCTATCTCTTTGTTCTGCCACCCTTCCTCACTGATAATTCATGTTCTCTCTCTGTGTTTAGTCTATCACACATGCACACACACACACACACACACACACACACACACACACATACACACACACACGCACACATCTTCATGAACTACATGCTCTAAAATTCTAGGTTTGACATATTCCCGAGAAAGCATAAATATCAGGAAAATGCATTTAATGGTTTAAACATCAGCTGCTATATTTAAATTACATTGAAATTACATGATCTGGGATGCTGAACTATGCTTATGATCCCTTAATAACAAAGCTGACAGTGTTTTCCCATCTTTATATTGTTATCAAATGTGCAATGGACTCAGAAAAGTTATTCGATGTTATAGGGATATTGAGGAGCTCCCAATGCTAATTTACTGAGATAGAAATTTTCTTTCAAAAGACTTTACTCAGGAATTGTAACATGAGGGGACTGGCTTGTTGGGGTTTCTGTCCAGCCCGGTACCCCACAGCCAGAACTCCCAAGGAAAATCACACACAGGACTCCATAAGGTTATAAACTGATTGGCCCATTAGGTCAGGCTTCTTGTTACCTCTTATAACTTATGTTACCCCATTATCCTTATCTACATTAGCCACATGGCCCCGACCTTTCTCAGCTGGGCAAGTTACATGCTGCCTCTTCGGTGGTCTGCGCAGGAGTGGCTGAGGGAGCTTTTGCTTCCAGAATACTCCCAGTTTCTTTGCTCCACCCCTACTCCCTGTCTGGCTTTCCTGCCTATACTGCCTGCCTGGCCAATCAGCGTTTTATTAAAATATGATTGACAGAATACAGACAATTCTCCCGCATCAAGGAACACTTATGACTCAAAGTCCATTGACTGATGCTACTCTGCATATTTGTAAACTATCAAAGCTTTCAGTTGCCAAATGTATAATATTCAAATAGAGGTAGCTCAAACTCAAGCTCAGAGGAGAGTGACTCATCTTGTGCTAGTTATAAATAAATTTTCTGGAAGATTGCAGTTAAAGGGGTAATTTAATTATAAAAATAAAGAACCCACTAAATCTCATGAAGGATAAAGGCACAGTTATATCACAGACAGAGTCATATCAAGGCTGTTATACCACCTATGGCGGCCCTCCCTTATTTTAGTATACTCCTCTGAGTGAGAGAAGACACAGTTCTATGTCTTCCACAAAGTCTCTACATAGAAACTTTACATGGGTACATGTTATGGAATAATTATTTTTAAGGTGTGATGCTTTCCTTTATGCAGTATTTCTTTAACTCTGTGAAGCTGATTGTTAGTCTCTCTAAAACAACTGATAGTCTAATAAAAAGGTAAACAGCCAAGATTGAGACAAGAGACAGGGTAGAAAGGACTGTCAGGCAGAGAGTATAGATAGAAGGAAAAATATGAGGAAAAGGAAGGAGCAAGAATAGGAGGAGAGAGGGTGGTTGGTGCCAGTCAGCAAGTCACCCAACCAGACACAGAGCAAGAAATAAAAATATACAAAAATAAAGATAAAATCTCAGAATCAAATGGTAGATGGGATAATTTAAGTCAAGAAAAACTGGCAAGAAACAAGCCAAGCTAAGGCCAGGTGCTCATAAGTAACAATAAGCCTCAGCATGTGTAATTATTTGGTTGCAGGGTGGCAGGATCCCAAGAGTCAAAAAGAACAAAGAGGAAACAGCAGCAGCAGCAGCAACAGCAACAACAGGTGTATACTAAAACACAAGTTTCTAATGAAGTGGATAAAAATATGCTTCATTTTGACTTGAAATTTTGTTCAAGGCTTCCTTCACAAGACTAAGACGAAGACGTATCAACTTAGATGGCTCTTCATGTTTTTTTATCTTTACTGAGAACTCAAGGCCAAAGAATCAGAAACGGACTGGTAGCATTAAGTAAGGGCACTATGTGATATTTCACACATGTCTGAAAGCATCTCCACTGTGATTCATGCAGGTCAATATGTATTATTTACATTATCTGAAGCTGTGCCTTAACTTTCTATATTGAGAGGAAAATCAGCCAAATCATAGTTGGGTGGACGCTTGAGAGGTATGTGCTTTACATAAAGCAATTAACTTAATTACTATCAAGTTTTATCCTTAAACACATGCCCATTATTCAGATTCCTAACTTTTCATTTTCCTTTAGTATAAAGCCATCTTGCTGGGGTTAGTATAAATAGCAGTTATGTTCTGTACAGTCAGAAAAGCTGCTCATAAGATTGTGGATTTTTTTCAGCACAAAGAAATATAAAATGCATTTGAGAAACATAAATTTGTATAGATCCTTACTCTAATATAGACATACACAATGTGTAAACATATCAAATATCATGGTACTCCACCAAATGGACAGTTTTCACACAAATGTTTTAAAGGAAACTATCTTCCCTTCTAAGCTTGCCAAAACTGTGTCTGAACTGAGATAAATGCAAGGTACCCAGAGATTGTCTCATGGAAGGCTTAGACTCAGTTCTGCTTACTAACATCCTACCAAACCTACTCCACCCCACCTCCGTCATCATTCTCATTTAATCAGAGCCATTTTATTTCTCTCGGATGGTCCCTGAATTGTTTGGACATTATATAGTATTTGTAAGGTATCCTGTCGTTTTTATGAAAATAAACACAGTGAAAATAATACTAATCTAAATGAAAGCAGTGCCAAAGAGGCCAGTTCCAATAAGGCCTTTCAAACGTCTTTCTTTAAACACCTCTTTAATAATGTATCATCTTGTTTACAAGTAGTTCAAAACTACTGAAAAATTAGAAATGAAAAAATTACTTTTAACTGCACTATCCAAAGTTTCCACTGTTGACACGTTGGCACATAGCCCTTGATCTTTTTCTAGACAAGATAATTACATTAGAAATTAAATCATATTGTTTGTATTTTTTATCTCTTTCATCTTCTAATAATTTGTGCATATATTTCTCTTTCTACAATTTAAATAGAGATGGGGGAGGGAGAAGGAGAGAGATCTTAAGGAAGACAGTGTGTCTGAGCTAATGGGAGCTCACCAAATCCAGCTGGACCGGGACTGAAAGAGCATGGGATCAAACTGGATGCTCTGAATGTGGCTGACAATGGGGGAAGACTGAGAAGCCAATGATAATGACACTGGGATTTGTTTCTACTGCATGTAATGGCTTTTGGGGATCCTATTCTATTTGGATGCACACCTTCCTAGGCCTGTATGGAGAAGTCTGGTGTAAGTCTGATAGGTTTACCTTTATAAGTTACTTGACCTTTTTCCTTTGCAGCTCTCAATATCCTTTCTTTAGTCTGAATGCTTTGTGTTTTGATTATTATATGGTGAGGGGATGTTTTTTTCTGATCCAGTCTATTCGGAGGAATTCTTGCCTTGGCGCCTGCCCATCTCTTCCTTCAGATGCTCTCCAATGGCTCTTCTCTCCGCTGGGTCTTCTTCTACAGGATTAGTGCCCCTTGCTTCCAGGAATCACTTTGCCTGCAGCCTTAGCTTGCTGCTGGCAGGATATTAGAACAAAGGGACTTCCGTCCCTTTGCACTCACCGCCTGTCCAGCCTGCGGTGCCCACCCAGGCTGAGATGGAGGAATTTAAGCCCCGAAAAAGGGAGAGGGGAAGGGTAGAGGTTCCAGGATGAAAGCTGGGATGGCGTAGCAGGGGAGAGGGTTTAGCTGGGGGAAGCTGCCCCTTTGGAGTAGCCAGGGAGATAAGGATGACGGGAATATTGTGTGTTCCCTAACCGGACTTGTGTGGTGGTCAGGAGCACTTACCCCTCCATTGTATCTTCTGGTACAGGATCAGAGCCCCTAGCTGGTCAGAAGTCTCCCTGCCTGCAGTCTTAGCTTGCTGCAGGCCGGTTATTAGCACAAAGGGACTCCCGTCCCTTTGCACTCACCGCCTGTCCCGGCCCGCGGCGCCCACCCTGGCTGAGATGGAGGAATTTAAGCCCCGAAAAAGGGAGAGGGGAAGGGTAGAGGTTCCAGGCCGAAAGCTGGAACCAATCTTGTGCTCAGACCCCACTTACTCAGTTCATTCTGAATGTAGAAAGTAAAAATCTATTCTATTTCCCCTTCTCAGGGAAATTTTTTCCCCCCTCACCCAATGAAATCTATTCTATTTCTTCTTCCCAGGAAAATTATTTTCCGTTTCTCTGGAGTGTGAATTGTAGCATGGCTATCCTTTACTTGACAGCTAACATAAGTGAGTGTATAACATCTTTCTCTATCTGGGTCTGGGTTATCTCACTCCGGATGATTTTTTCCCAGTTCCATCCATTTGCCTTTGAATTCCATGAGGTCATTGTTTTTGCACAGCTGAGTAATAATCCATTGGGTAAATGTACCACATTTTCTTTATCCAGTCATCGAGTTAGGGATACCTAGGTTATTTTCTATTTCTTGTTATTATGAGTATAGCTCTTATAAACATAGTTGAACAAATGCCTTTTGATAAGATGAAACATCCCTTGGGTAGAGCCCAGGAGTAATATAGCTGAGTCTTGCGATAGATCAGTTCCTAATGCACTGCTACTTTTTGAGGATGATAACAACAAAACACTGAAAGCCAACACAAGAAAAAATGAGGCAACAACATAGAAAATATTACATTCTGCAGCTTTTCCCAGTTGGGAAGCTAGGGCAAAGAGTCTCCCTTCTACAGGGTTAAATATGAAAGAGAGAGTGGTGGTAAATTCTATCACTGGGGATACTGAGAATGCTACCTAGTAGAGAATTTTAAAAACCTAAATGCTTCGAGCCTACCTTTATGATTAACTTAAAATCTAGAGCTTGGTTACATTGGAAAGGCCGCTGCATTATCTCCAAGCAATTTTGCTTGGCGTTGCACTCTCCTAAGATCTGAATTCAGAGTTTGCTAGGAGCCTTTATTGCACTGACTCAACAAGGACGCTACCTTGTTAACAGAACTTCGTTAAGTAGAGCTACTCTGACGCAAACCTATTGAGTAGCCTGCGTTAGTGGGGAGTCGTTATCTCATGGGCAGCGTGGGTGACATTATTGGAAAGAATCAGAAAATCAGAGTGCCAGTCCTCTGAGATTAGCATGATCACCTGGGTTTCGGCTGATGCCAGAACCAGAAGCACTCACCCATGCAGGTTACAGCATCCCTCCCTCAAGCACAACACAAAGCTATCTGTTGCAGTCCAGGAAAAGAACTCCATGGATCCAATTGTGGCCTGCATACAGGAGCCCTTTGAGGCAGCACTGTTTAAGGTCATGGTTCCAACAATTTCCTTGCTTTTTGTGTGTACTTTAAATCTGTCCGAAGAAAACCATGACCATTGTTAGCATTCAGGCACTTCCGCTGGCCCACTCTCTGGTACCTTGCAGGATTCAGCTGCAGCATGACACTGTATGTAGGGCAGCCACCAAGTCGAGCACTTTCCCTGTGTACATGCATTATATCTCCTTCTAAAAAGCAAACCCTTCCTGCCCCTCTCTCTTTCCTTCTGCTCTCCCTCAGAGGCCACCCGTGTATCTCCCCCCAGTAACTTCATCACATGAGTTCTGTTTTATGGTGTGACTTCGTGGTGCCCCTTGGCTCCACCCTGCCAAGGTTGCCTTCCACACCTCGTGCTGACAATATATGTTCTCTTGCTCCATTGGCATTTTAATGGAAAGTCTTTGGGTGGAGGGAAGAACTTATTTGTCCCAACACTGACAGTCACATTTGGCCTCCATGGGCTGAAGGTTCCACTCCTAAATAAATATACCCACACTGGGAACAGAAAGGGGCATTATGATTTGTGACCTCACCGACCCTTCAGTTTCATCACTGGACACATCCACACCTCATCTGGTCGTGTATTCTAAAAGGATTGTGTCTGATTTCCAAGAAGCAGTGCATCCGTTTCTGCCTCTATCTGTTTAACATCTAAACCAACAACACAGCAACTTCGCAGAAAAGTACTTCAGTCTGAAGAACGCGGCCAGTACTTCAAATATTAGAACCAGCATTACCAGTGCCCAAGGAAACTACAATCAGCAGATTGGGGCTCTCAATTCTGCTGCAAGAGTTAGCCACACTACAGATTGGGGCTCTCACTTCTGAGGCAAGAGTTAGCCACACTATTGCACCACATGCTCTCTTCTGTTTATAATGCAATCATTTGAACTGCTTGTTTCTTAACTTCTGTTAAAACTGCAAAGATTGTGGATCTCACCAATTCTGACATAATATGTACTAAGCTTAATATCACTAACCATAGACAAGGAGGATACATTTCAGTGCAACAGTCCAGATAAATTCAGCATTCCAGTAGAAAATAAACACAACAGCTATCTTCGGGAGAAAGCTATTTACTATGAAAACAATCTTATAAAAGTGGTAGAGGTGCCCAATGTGTGCCTCATTCACCAGGAGAATATAACAAATTAAAGCCAAAAAGGCAATGATACCATCAAAGATAACCACTCTCTAGAACAAGTGAAAAAGAAGTCAGAATGAATGGGACACCTGCTAATGAATTCCAAAGAATTATTTTAATAATCTTAATGAGATCAAAAGGAATATAAACAAATGATTAAATGAAATTAGAAGCACAGTAGGATACAAATAAAAATTCATTGAAGACTTGGCTTATTTTGAAAAACAAAACAAAAATTCGGGAAATAAATGTTCAGCGTACTAATCAAACTTTCATCATTGTAATTAAACAGCTGAGGGAAACAAAGAAAGGGAGGAAGGAGTTCTTTGGACTTATGATTTCAAAAAATTCAGCCTAAGGTAGCATGGAGGGATGACAGACCAAAGCAATCCATACTATGTTGGGTAGGAAACAGAGCAGTGGGTATTCCTTTCCATTTCAATCAGTTTAGCATCTTTAGCTAAAGAAGCTATGCCACTCACATTCACCCATTACTAAACACTTTCAGAAATGTGCTTATTAAATACACTTCGAGAAATGTCTGAGTTTTCCAGATAATTCTGAATCAAGTTAAACTAACAGTGGAGATTATCCAGGGCATTCCACAAGATAAATGGAAAATCAATTTGAAGTTTGAACAGACTAGATCAAGCAGAAGAAAGAATATTCAAATATTCAAGACTGACCTTTGAATAACACATCAACAGAGAAATAAAAAACAAAAAAGAAATAAAGAGAGTACTCAAGGTCTATAGGCTGCTATGAAATAATAAATAATTCACATCATTGAAAAATCCTACCACGAGGAAGCAAAGAGGAAGAACAATGAGAACCAACTGTGTAAAATAATAATAATATAAAACTATTATTTTATAAAGCATACTATTACTTACAAAGACATTTGTGAACAGTAATCATTTAGGATGCCAAAATGACAGAACTAGAAAAGACCTTCATGAGAATATATTGTAGTTAAATTTTCAAAAGTTGAGCATACAAAAGTAGACATTAATTTTGAAAGAAAAAGAAAGTATGAGGTTACATATAAAGTCAATTCCACTAATATAACTGGAGATTTCTCTCTACCCTGACAGTTCCCAAATAATCACTCAGGTGCTTATAATTATGTATAAATGTTTGGTCAATATCTCAGGCTTATTTATTAGCTAGCTCTTACATTGAAATTAAGCCTTTTCTATTAATCTAAGTATTGCCATGTGGCCATGGAATTAGCAGTCTTTTGGCATGTTGTTTCTTGGGCAGCCAGAAGGCATCTCCCATACACTACCCTTCTCCTCATCTATCTCTGCTTGGATTTCCTGTCTGACTTTATCCTGCATTGCCATAAGCCAAAGCAGCTTTATGTATCAACCAATGAGAGCAACACATATTTACAACATGCAGAAAGACATACCACAGCATGTCTCCTTTTCTGTCTAATCAAAAAGGAAGACTTTCATTTTAATTACAAATAACAAAGCAATTATCAAGCAAGAATCAGTTACACTACCAGTCTGTTTGTATTTGCAAAATTAAAGAAAATACTCTATCATCTATCCTTTCTTTGCTAATCTAAAGTTTTACATCTAATTTATCTTTTATCACAACTAAGAAAAATTATAACTATCCAGTCTTTAAGTCCATCAAAGATCCCAGAAGGATATATAGCCAGAGTAAATAGGAAGTACATTGCAAGCAATTTTCAAAACTCTATAAATGACAGAGATGTCCATCTGTCTGGACAGTCAACCAAAGTTCTTTGCAATATTTGGGCATCCATCTTCAGCCTACAGGCCAAGAGTGTCTGGAAGACATTTTAGTGAAGAGGGAAATTTGAAGAACTTTTCTGTCTTATATTGACCAAGTTTGTCAGTTACTTTCCTCTGTGTCCTATAAAATGTAGGAAAGAAACCTCCAGGTAAACATTAGATTAACAACATATTTCTTGACCAGAACTTTACATTACAATATTTAATGTTTTCATACTCTGAAGTAAAATAACTGACAATCATTATTGCTATACCTAGCCAAGTTATTCTCCAGAAATAAAGAATAATATCTCTTAGAGAAAACCAAAGATTGGGATGAGTCATGATCACAAAAAGAATCATACAAAAGATAATTAAGGAAGTTCTACAACCATAACTGAAAGAAAACGAATTGTCATGTTGATATAATGTAAAAATAACACTTCTAAAACAGTACAAGCAAAAAAGATATTTCAGTGAGAATCAGATTTGACAATTCAGTGAAACTGTAAACATGAACACAAATTAAAGAAAATACCAACATTCAAAACAATCACAAGAACAACAAAAAGAAAGCAAAATTCTATGCCCTTTAATAAAGACACTGAATATAGATAGACCAAATTCTCCAACTAAAATACAACGATTGGCTGAGTGGATAAACAAAACACCAGATATTCTACCTATAAGAAACTCACTTTAGCATTAAGATACACAGAGATATAAATAAAAGATTTCAAGACAATATTAAAAACATATGGAATAAAAAAGTTTATTTTTTATTTATTTACAGACTACCTAAATGTACATAAGAAAACACTGAACTTTAAAGCAAAAACTGAAAATTGACAATAATGCCACCATGTAATAATAAAGAAATTAATAAACAAACTAAGAATGATTATTATGAATATGGATTAATCTACTATTAAACACCCAGTTCATTAGACCTTAGGTGGAAAGTACACACCAGTATAATACTAATGTCCAATTTCTATACCTTACTCTTATCATGAATATATTACCCAGAAAAGAAAAACAACTATAGAACAACATCAGAGTGTGTTCACATCTTGTTTGTACAAATAAAGCTTGCCTGAAGAGCAGAGGGCAGAGATAGCCACTAGTAAATCATACAGGTTTGGAGGTCTGTACAGACAGACAGGAAGTAATGTGTTTGGGCAGAGAGGAAGTGATAAGGCAGGAGGAGACAGGAACTCACTTTCTTTTCAGTTGGGAAGTTGAGAAGTAAGGTGTCTGTGATTTTGTTCCTTTGCTTCTCTCATCTCTCAGCATTTCTTCCCAATGTTTGACTCCAGGCTGTGTTATTAAGACTTATTAAAACTTGGGTTACATATTGGCACGCAACATGGGGCAGAGTTAACTATGTTTAATGTTAATGTAACTTAAACAATTACTGAGTCTTTGATTCAATAGTTGTAGAATACACATTCTTAGGACACAAATGATTTTTCCTTTTATAAAAACCACATATTACACAAAAAGTGTATTTTATAACAAACCACATATTACACAAAAAGTGTACTTTTAATTTTTCGAAGTTTGAGTGGGTAGTGCATGCCTTTAATCCCATCATTTTGGTATCCAAAGAAATTTCTGTGAGTTTGAGTCTACATAGTGAGTTCCTGGACAGCTAGGGATACATAATGAGATCCTGTCTCAAAAGAAAAATGGAGAAAAAAATATTTTAAGTATGAGAATATATATGCTTTAAAAATATTAAATTATTGAAGTAAATTCTTGCCTCTTAACTGATCACAGTAAAATTAAACTGGATGTCGGCTGCAGTTGAGCTTTTCAAACTATACTAACATGTGGAAACCAAAGAACAAAAATTTGAACAAATAGTAGGTCGTTGAAGTAAAAAAAAGAAACTTAAATATTATTTGAAACAAAATGAAAACACAAAACAATAAAACTTTTAGCAGCACTAAAAAATCACGTGAACTGCTTGTCAACATCAAACAGCTGAAATATTTCAATTTTAAAACCTAATGTCACTTCTACAATATGCTATAAATTAGAAAAATCTAGAATTATTGGTGCTATTTAAGGAAATATATCTCACCAAGATTGAACCAAGAAAGCAAGGAGAAGTATGTGGGAGAATTTGGAGAGAGGAGAGTAAAGAGAGAAATGTTTAACTACATTATAACCTCAAAACTAAAAAAGGTAACATACTAATAAAAAAGAAAGTAAATCAGTGACACAGAGTTTCCTAATAAGAAATGTTCTTAGTTAGAGAGCATCACTGGTACTTTTATCAGATTTTTAATGAAGAATTAGCACCCATAATTCTCAAATTATTTAGTAATATTAAAAGATAGGAATTTAACAGAATTTATCTATGATGCTAATAAGATCCTACTAGGAAAACATGACAAAAGCACCTTCACAAACAGCAAACTAAAGTCCATAAAACAGGAAAGATACAAACAATGTTATATTCCCAATGAACACAGCAAAAAGAATTTTCAAAAATGTCAATAGTCTTTTGTGATGAATGTCTTGCGCAAAACAAATATAGAATAATCACACCTCAACATCGTAAAGACTGGCTCTCATAAAGCCACACTGTCCACAATATTGAATGCACAAAGACTGGAAGCATTGCCTCTAAAACCAACAAGAATAGAAACTTGTGGATTGTCACTATTCTTATTAAACACAGATTTAATAGTTAGAGTCAAAGTAAGAATGAGAAAGAAATAAAAGACATGAATATGAAAGGAAGTATACAAATTGTCCTTGTTTGACTATGAGATGATTTGATAAGCAAATAATCTACAGATTCAGCCAAAAGATGAATAGAATTCATAAATAAATCTGGTCAAGTAGCATGATAATAAAAATCAATATCCTTAATCCCGTAGCTTCTGACTCCTCTAGTTAAGACTCCAAGCACCGTGATGAGCAGAAATCATGGTGGTCTGCTTCCTCGTGTTACTGGTACTGTAACTGTTTTGTGTTTTCTTTCTGTTTAGCATGTGTGCAGGCTTTGACTTGTTGCATGTTGCCTTTATTATGTTGAGATTTCTCTCCTGTATTCCAAGGGAAAGAGATAAATTGGACAACTAAAAAAGGAAGACGTTAAGGTACCATTATTTACAGATGATGTAAGTCTCTATATGAAAGACCCAAAGACTCTACCAAAAACTTCTGCAGATGATGACTACAATCTGTAAAATAACACAATACAAAATTAATACTCAGTAGCCCCCATATAACTGCAGCCTTATATACAATCAACAAACAAACAGAGAAAAGTCAAGGAATCAGTACATTCACAATAGCTCCAAAAGCATTAAGATATCCTTGGAGTAAATTTAACCAATGGAATGAAAGATTTGTGCAATGGAAACATAAGAAAGACATTGAAGGGGAAAACTGAAAACAATACCAGAAAATGAAAAAGACTTCCCTATTTATGTTCATGGACTAGTAGGACAAATATTGTGAAAATGTTCACTTACCATAAATAACCCACCTATTAAATGCATGAATTTGAGGGAGAAGGATACACAGAGAGAGACACACACACATACACACACACGAAGTGTATCTCTCAGCTTGTGCCAAACACAATTCAGTTTTTCAAGTACATTTATGTCAAACCTGGAACTTTAAAAACTATCACAGGAAAATATAAGGGAAACACTTCATTGTTCTGGTACAGGAAATGATTTGGATATGACCAAAACGCACATGAAGCAAAAGCAAAGACTAGTAAGATTACATCAAACTAAAAAGCTTATAAATAAAAACAGAAATAATAAGCTGGGTGGATAGCCAATAATCAGAAAACTCTTTGCCAACAATTCATCTGGCAGATTATATAAGAATATCAAAAAAATTAAACAATATAGAATAAGCTATGTGCCTTAAACAGTGGATAATCTAATTAAATGTCTCTTTTCTTCAATTTTTCAAAACTTCATTTAATTATGTGTGTGTGTGTGAGACTCTGTATGTGTGTTTATACATCTGCATTCTCCACAGCACACCTGGGAAGTCAGACAACATGTAGGAGTCTTCTACATGGTACATCAAACAGATCAAACTCAAGTGATCAGGCATGGCAGGAAGTACCTTTATCTGTTGTGCCATTTGCCAGCTATGAATATGCACATCTTAGAGAAAACATAAAACACACACACACACATGAAATGCTCAATATCTTTAGCCATCAGGGAAATATAAATAAAACTAAATTGAGACCCCCATCTCACATAAGTTAGAATACCTTTTAGAAAAATATGTTGCCAAGTATCTTTACTCATCACAGGTGGGAATGTAATTTCATCTACCAAGTATTGAAATTACTGTCAAAATTCCTCAAAAAGCAAAATCTATAGCTATCATATAATCAAGGTATTCCACTCCTGGGTAGACATCCAAAAGAAATAAAAATCAAGATAGAGCTGCACAGCCAAGTTTATTGTGACACTTTTCAGAAAAGCTAAAATATGAAATAAACCAGATGCCCATCAACTTATGGATGGAAAGGACACACACACAGAGAGAGAGAGAGTTATACATATATACACACAACATTGTCTTTTCCATATATATGTTTATATTTACATAGTTATGTATACATACACAAAGGACTAATGTTCAACTATGAAGAGAAACTCTGTCCTTTGTCACACAATGATAGAAGTAAATTGCATCGTATTAAGGATATAGTAAATACAGAAAGACAAATATCAAATGTCCTTCATTTTATATACGAACTTAAGAAAAAACTAACCTGAAAACTAAAATGTTATTACTTGGAACTGATAAGGGTGCTGAAGTTGGAAGGTCAAGGGTGAAGATATGTGGTCAAGTATAATTAATGCAGGTATTAAAAGATAACAGTGAACTCCATTACTAAGTAGAATTATAATGTATTAATAAAATAACCAATATATGAAACAGACTAAGTGTCTCTTTGGTCTCTTTGTAGATCACTGTGCAATATACTGTTTGTTTTTTAATTATCAGTGCTGTATTTTTCATATTTTAATTGTTCAAAGGTTTCTTCTATTTTATATATTGAAAACAGTACTCCGAGGCCATGGGTAATAATATACCAATGCTTTTACTGTCTAAAAGCTAAGTTAACACATTTATTTTCAAATACCCATGTGAAAGTTTTCTAAATCTCCTTCACTATGAATGAAATCTTAAATTGCTTTTCCCAAAGAATATAACTTTATTCAATGGACAATTAGAACTAGTTATTTTATCTTTCAGTAATAAGAAAAGCGAAAGAAAAATAAAAGCAAAGCTATAATTAGAATTAATTGCACTAAAAATAAGAACCATTTGAATATTTACTTTGGATGTTAAGAAAAACTTTGAATAAAAACAATGATTAATGTAATTTTGAAATACGTAAAATTCTGCTCTCAGAGCTCAGGGGATCATGCAGAAGAGGAGAAAGAAAAATTGTTAGAGCCAGGGATAATGGAGGACATCAGGAGAACAAGACTCTCTGAATCAACTAATCCAGACACAGACGAGCTCTCAGAGACTGAAGAACCAAGCACAGGGCCCACAGGGGTCTGCACAAGGCCTTCTGTGTAAATATTATAGCCATCAGCTTTGTATTTTTATGGGACTCCTGACTGCACAAATAAGTGGGTCTCTGACTCTTACACCTGCTCTTGGAACTCTTTCTCCTGTTGGGTTGCCGTGTCCAACTTTGATATGATGGTTTTTCCTATCTTATATTTTATTTTATTATGCTTGGCTGTTACCTCTTAGAATTCTATTTATTTCTAATGAGAGACAAAAAAGGAATGGATCTGGCAGGAAAGGGAAGTGGGAAGGAACTTGGAGGATTAGAGGGAAGGAAAAGTATAATCAGGACATACTGTATGAGAAGAAAATCTATTTTGTTATAAAAGAAAAACTAAAAAAGCTAAGATATATCAAATATATCACCAAATGTTGCACTCTGAGGCTCTTCGTAACATTAAGCAGCCAATCCTGAACCTAATGTACAGCTAGAACTAATTAAAGTTGGGGGAAGCTAATAAAATAGGGATTGAAAGGACAACACATCAAATCAACCAACCAAATGAGGCTGATAAACGCTTCGACAATCTGAGGAAAAATAAAGAGATAAAGGACAAAAATTAACAGAATTAAAGGGCAAAGGGGTATCATTGTAACAGTCTCAAAGGAAGTAAATGTTCACAGAAATATGATCAAAAGGATCTCTGCGTGTTGCTTATGAGGATGCAAAACAAGCCACTTTGCAAGGCAGGTTAGCAGTTTCTTACAACACTACATATATTCTTACAAATAATACAAAAATAACACTGCAAGAATTTATCCAATGGAGTTTGAAATCCTATGTCTACACAAAAACTTTTGTATAAATGTTTATGTCATTATTGTTCAGAATTAGCAAAACGTGAAGGCAGCAACATGCTTTAGTGGATGAATTAATAAACTTTGACTGCGATTTTACATTGGAATAATACCCTTTAATCCATGGAAATATTAGTGTATATTATCATGAAGCAACCACGATGAAAAAGACATGGACCGTATGATTCCAAATTGTTTTTACTCTAGGAAGGACAAAACTATGGAGGCATTAAAAAAAGTAATAGTTTCTAAGAACCAGGAAAATAAACAGAATGAAGAGCAACACAGACAAATCTGAAGGCTGTAAAATTGTCAACAGTATTATGAGTGAATAAATCATAATATATTTGTACAAACAATATACAAGACCAGAAATGAACTCTAAGACAAACCATAGAAATACAGAAAAAAAATATAAACTGTGGACTTTAAGAGTAATGCATTTTATCAATTATCATAATTGTTCCAAACTTATAAGGGATGTTAATGATACTGTGCAATGATATAATAGCAAGCCCCGTGTTGCAGGGACTGTATGATCAACCATTGTAACTTTCATGCCAATTCTAATGAGTCTAAAATTGCTATAATAATAAATCCTCCCTGTATCTGAGTGTACATATACACAATGCAGTTATACTCATTAATATTATTATAATTCAGGAGCTGTTGATACTCGATGGTAAGAAACAGAAAAGTTTCCCCACCCATTTTTGTTTTGTTGTTCAAATGTGATTAATTTCATGCATTTTACTAGCTTGTTCCCTGTCAGAGGTTAGTAATTTTATGTTATGCTGAATTAAAACTTCATGGCATTTTCTCTCCATTTATTGCTTGGTTTGTATCAATAAGCCATGATGCAATTAAGTTGGTTTTATGAAAATGAACTGAGCAGTGTTATTACCTTTTACTAATTCTAATGCCGAAAGCACATTGAGTAGCAAAACCTACCAAGTGAATCATTTCACTTACAGCATGCTAATAGGGAGAAGTTTGTGTTTATAGAACACTATTCACCCTCTGATACAGAAAATTAATCGTCCTGTCCCGGTTTGTTTTCTCCATGCTCCATGGAGCTATTACATTGTTTCTGCATAATTCTCGAACTTTTTATTTCCCGCCAGCAGCAGTAACAGCAATTCATTTCTTAGATGAAAAACATTAAGATAACTTACATGTAATCAAATAATGGAAAAGATAGCACTGAAACTAAGAGACTACAAGCCTTTTAATTTAATGACAAGTACTATCTTTAAATTTTGAAGCGGCAAGAAGTGGATCTTCTGTTTGACTTCTCCAGGATGTAACACTGCAGACGGGGAAGGAAGGGTGCACAAGGGTTTAATTTGGGAAGTTTGTTTATGGCCTGCAATATTTTCCTTTCCTTTCATATTTAATTTATACATTTCTTCTTATTTAATAATGGAAATATGTTACAAGATAGGGGACACTATAACCACATGGTTTTGGAAAGGGAGTTAATGCATCTTGCAATGTTGGCATATGGTTACCAACAGCAGGTAAAATGTGGATTAAGGAATGGAGAAACGTAGTGTCTGGAGGTGAGAACATATGGATATACAAGTTATACCATGTATTTGCCCACTCTGTGACATTAAGCAAATTACTTAGCTGTAGACGTTCTCCTTTTTTAGAAGAAAAATCCAATCCATTAGTTTTTTCTGTTTTTATTAATTATATTGAGCTATACATTTTTCTCTGCTCCTCTCCCTTTTTATCCCCTCCCCTTCAAACCTCTCCTAAGGTCCCCATGCTCCCAATTTACTCAAGAGATCTTGTCTTTTTCTACTTCCCATGTGGAGTAGATCTATATAAGTCTCTCTTAGGGTCCTCATTGTTGTCTATGTTCTCTGGGATTGTGATTTATAGGCTGGTTTTCTTTGCTTTATGTTTAAAAACCACTTACCAGTGAGTACATGTGATAATTGTCTTTCTGGGTCTGGGTTACCTCACTCAATATGCTGTTTGCTAGCTCCATTCATTTGCCTAAAACTTTTAATAAAGAAAAGCCAAAATAAAAAAAATAAAAAAATAAAAAACATTAACACAAAACCTGATTAATAGCATGCATTAAAAAGCAGATTTCATTACTATTGTTATTTTCTCTTCATTCTTATTTTCAAAATAGGCTTTCTGTTGATACTAGCTTTATTATCATCAGTAGTGTTGTTATTCTAAATGTTACTGTTTTAGCTTTCTCCAAAACTGTATAAGGATAGTACAGCTAACCCCACCCGTTCCTCCCATAACTTTAAAATTGGATGATGTTTCCACTCTGCAGATTGATGGCATAGATAGATAGATAGATAGATAGATAGATAGATAGATAGATAGATAGATAGATAGATAGATAGATTATAGGCATAGAGATAGAGAGATACATGATATAGATATGAATGCACAGATACATATGGATATGGAGAAAGATACAGATATTATCTTTGACTTACAAATTCTGTTTCCGGCATATGGGCTAAGCAGGGAAGAACACAGAAGCTTAAGGGCACATCCTAATAAGGACTCTGGGGTCCGTGTAGGAAAGACAAATGGAAACAGCACATAGTTGTGGAATCTCTGCTCCACTCTGCCACACATATGCAAGCACTTTGAAGACTTCCAAATTGGTGAAGGATAGTCAGTCCTCTTCCACATACTTCAGAATAAAACAGTAATAATAATAAAAAGTCTCTTGTTATCATTGTAGCTACTTACTTCTGAATAATACTGAAAATATACAATCTCAGCACACCATTGCTACAATCAAATTTAATGAGTGGGTAATAGTTAAGACTTTCCCTAGTATAAATTATATCACCAAAAATAACATTACATGATGAGGAAAGCAAAAAAAATGAAGAAAACCATTTCAAAAATAAATATTTTCCTCAAAGCATCCATGGAAATAAATAGAAAAAGGGGGAAGTATATTTGCCATGTTTCTGTAAGTTACCCAGATGTGTTCTTGACTGAATTTTCTAGATTATTTATTGAAACATTTGAGTTTCATTTTCAAAGCTTAGTTATCAAAAATATTAAACATAATTATTACAAACATAATGGAAGAAAGAAGGCAAGAGAAACAACTTCTTCTAAAAAACAAAGAAGAAAACAAGAATGAGATAGTAAATGAAGAGGTGCAAAGAGAAAAACTGGAACCTAGACACGTGGAAGAGTTCTAAACAAACTAATCACCTTAGCTGCAGTAAATCTCGGGAATGGCTAAGGATATTTCAGGTGAGAGGAGTCTAAAGGAGGAAGTAGCGTGAGTCTGAGCTGCAGATCACAGGAAAAGTGCGTATCTGGCATATGTCAGGATCTGGGTCCCCTCCCCTGGGCTGGGGAGAAAATACCCTGCCTCCTTTCTCCCAGCATTCAGTTTAGTTTTCCCTGCCTATCTAAGTTCTACCCTACCAACAAGCCAAGACAGTTTCTTTATTCACCAGTGATATTCACAGTATACAGAGGGGAATCCCGCATCATCTATGTTTAAGCATCAAATAGCTGGATCATATGGCAGGTCTATTTCTAGAATTTTAAGGAATCTCCACATTGATTCTAAAAGTAGATGTATTAATGTTCACTCCCAAGAGAAGTGAATAAGTATCCCCCTCCTCCCACATATAAGCCATCATTATCATCCTTTTTCTTTTAACTTACTCATTCTAGCTAGGGTCAGATAAAATCTCCAACTAGTTTTAGTTTACATTTTCCTGATGACCAAGACTACCGAATGCTAAGGATATTTTTAAATGTTTCTCAGCTATTTGTATTTCATTTTTTGAGAATTGTTTACTGTAAAAAAATAACTTTCCAAACATGCAACACACACACACATGCGTGCACACACACACACACTCAGAGAGAGAGAGAGAGAGAGAGAGAGAGAGAGAGAGAGACCTTATAACAGAGTAGCAATGTCCTTATTGCACACAATAGACAAACAAAAGCCCCGTGCCAGAAGTGAGCTACTGTTTTTGGAACTATTTGTCTATGAGCAACTCCCAATCTCCCAAACTGCCAAATGTCACAGGCGATTGCCCATGCCCTTGAGTCATAAAACAGGAAATCAAGCTGGTACTGACCTGGGACTTTCTTCCCTACTAGTTAGTTTTTATGATGTTTTCCAAGCCTATACTCACTCCAAGTGGAGAAAATCTATGAATCCTATGAACTACAAAACATCTGGCCTGCCAAGACACAGCCACTGATGTGATGAGAGCAAGAAAAGTGATTGGATTTAAGTATTGCTTCCCAAGATGAAACCCATACTTGGCACCATTATAGGCCAAGAACCTGTGGCTCCGCAGGGGACAGACAGCCTACTAAGGTTGTGCTCCTGGATGAACATAGTATTAATCTCTCTCCTATTAATTTGTTGTTATAAGCATAGATTATGAATCGCTCAACCTTCATCAGAGAAGCTTATAATTTTGGTAGGAAGTGAACCACAGAGAGGCCCAAGTCTGGCCAAAGGGCAGAGAATAAAAGAATAAGAAATCACAGGATGCTTGACCCTAAATGAAAATTATGTAATGACCTTCTGCCACCAAGGCTTGGAGATCATTGTAGAAGCATTGTAGAAACAATACAAAAGCCAGAGGCAGTAACAACTATGAGGAAGCAGTGTCCATTGGACGCAGCAGTGGTGATAACATACACAAGACTTATGCAAGCCCAGACCCCACAAAATCCCAGAATGGAGAGGGAAGTGAGGCACACAATCTCATCCCTAGCTGTAAAGCTATTGGCAATTATTAGCTGCTTAAAGAATAGTCAATTTTCTGCAATAGGGTAGCCCTTTATAAGTCAATCATGTTTTAACCAGATTCCACATATTCAACAATATTGGGCAGCACAAATTGGTTTTGGTGATTTAAAAAATAATATAACATAGGGAATGATGGGTCTGGGAACATTTGGTAGAGGCAGTAAACAAATAAAAATATTGTGGAAAATTTTCAAAGGGCTAATAAAAATATTTTTTAAAAAAAAATGAATTGGAAGATTTTTGCAGATGCCAAGCATAAGCTGCCAATGTTTGAAAAGTTGGAAATGCTGATCTAATATTTGGCCCTTGCAGACTGTAAGTGCATATCAAATTATCAGCTTTTACCTAATAACTATGCAAAAGTATTGTATGCCAAGTAAAGATGCACTTGAAAATTTTTTGTTTGTAGTAATTGAAAAATAAAACCCAAGTGAAGAAAAAAGAATAACAACAAATCCCAAGTGAAAAGATAAAGAACATCAAAAGAAGGTTTGCAGAGATCAACAAGTTTCGAATAGGTTTTCCTTAAAATGCATGGAAAAGGAGGGTACACACCACACACACCACAAACAAAAAACAAATTCTTCAGTGGACAATAGGACGCAAGGGAGACATAGTTCTAAGTACAGATCCTTGTGCTCCTAGAACAGGTTTGTTTGGTTTTGCTTCCACTTGCCCCAGTCCATGCTGCTAAGTAATTAACAGACAAGCACTGCTGCATAGTTTCAAGTGGCTTTTGACACAACAGAAGACAAGAGGCACTTCAGCTTCCCCAAAAGAAAAGGACAGCAAAGCTTCCTCTGCCGCCATAAGAAAGACAACACTGACAACTGTCCAACAGATAAAACGGTGAAAATGATATGACAAAACAATTTTGAAGATTAAAGAATTAAAAATGCACATGTTTAAGAAAGGTGCAGAATTTGGGGAAATCCTGTTTTTCCTCAACATGGTGGCTAGCTGGCAGTGGTAGATCCCAGGATCTGCCACTTCACAGCAATACTAACCAAGGACGATGCTTTGCGATCTCCTGAGGCCCACATTGATGAAACAGAAGTTGCAAAGCTAGTCTCAAGATCAAATAATGTACAGAATACAAATAATGACAGCTTGGTATAGAAAATACACCTGTTCTTACTGAAGTTGTTATGAATGAAATTATTTTTCAAAGAAGCTTTATTTATTTTTTGATTTGCTTGCCATTATCATTATCTTTTGGCTTTTCAGTACATTCTCAGCATTGATTCCCCAACCATCTACCTGTCTCCCCCACCTCCTTGACAAATCCCCAATCATCCTCTGTCTCCCATGTGCCCCACTTTTATTTTCATTTTGCATACATTCCACTAGCCCTTGGAAATAATTTTTAAATTAATAACTTTCATTCACAATTCAAAAATGTCACATACTCTTTGTTATATAATCATATTAATTTAATTGCAATGAAATTATCTTCTTTATGAAATTGAGTACTTTTTCATTTAAAACTTTAAAAAATATATACAGAAGAGACCTCTGCAGGTCCGAGCATGAATCTGGGACCTCTGAGGGAGTAGGCAGAAACCAGAGACCTCTGTGGGTCCAGGAGTGAGTCTGGGACCTTCAAGGAAGTAGACCTGAACCAGGACCTCTAGGGAAGTAGGCCTGAGCCAGGAACTCTGCGGGTCTGGGAGTGAGTCTGAGACCACGGAGGAAGTAAGCTGTAACTAGAGATCTGCAGGCCCAAGGCACAAGTCTGAAACCTCTGAGGGAGTTGGCTTGAGCCAGGACCTCTACCAGAGCAGCCCTAAGGCAGCAACCTAAGCAGAAAGAGTCCCAAGCAAGCAATCTCTGTAGGATCAGGCCCATATGACCCCTGGTATTGCGGAGCAAACCTTGCAAGCACCAAGCTACCTCCAGGAAGTGACCAACAGGGAGACTGGAGCTTTGGACTTGACTGTTCCAGGAGGAGCAACCATCTGCGCTTTGGATTCACTGGCACCTGGAAGATGGCTCATCAGGATCACAGACAGTCCCAAATATACCAATTAGAGAAGAAGATGGGTAGACAAGGTAAGAACGCACCCAATACTACAAAGAGCAACATGGTACTCGTGAAAAACTAATGGCCCTACAACCGCAAGACTTAGCAACTAAATGCAGATGAAGCAGAAGGAAATGACATAAAAATTAACTTTAGGAGAATGTTTGTGACCCTTAAAGAGAAAATGGAAAAATTCCCTCAGAGAAATGGAAGAAAAGATAAACCAAAAATTGGAAAACATCAACATCAAATTCCTTAAAGAAAACCAAGAAAAACAAACAAACAAATGAAAGAAACTATTCAAGACTTGAAAATTAAAATAGAGACAATAAAGAAAACACAAGCAGAAGGAATTATAGAAAGAGAAATCATGAGAAAACAACAGGAACCACAAATGAAAGCATAAACAGCAGAATACAAGAGTTGGAAGAGGAAAAAAAATCTCAAGTGCTAAAGATACAATAGAGGAAATAGGCTCATTAGTCAAAGAAAACATTAAAGCTAACAAAAGCTTAGCACAAAATATCAATGAAATATGGAACACCATGAAAAGATCAAATCTAAGAATAAAAGGTATAGAAGGAGAGAAATCAAACTCAAAAGCACAGAAAATATATTTTAAAAAATCATAAAAGAAAACTTTCCTAACCTAAAGAAAGATATGCTTATGAAGATAGAAGGAGCTTATAAACATACAAAATAGACTGGATCAAAAAGAATCCCCTTGCCATATAATAATCAAAACACTAAACATACAGAATAAAGAAAGGATATTAAGAGCTGCAAAGGAAAAAGACCAAGTAACATATAAAGGCAGACCTGTCAGAATTACACTTGACTTCTCAATGGAGACTATGAAAGCCAGAAGATCCAGGTCGAGTGGTGTGGACAATTCTGTCTTCTGTAAATTATGTTTTAAATAAAAGCTGATTGGCCAGTAGCCAGGCAAGAAGTACAGGTAGGACAACCAGACAGGAAGTAGAGGTGGGGCAATGAGAACAGGAGTATTCTGGGAAGAAGGAGGCTCTCTCCGCAGTTCTGTCCAGACCACAGAAGAAGCGAGATGTGACCTGCACTGCTAAGAAAGGTACCAAGCCATGTGGCTAACATATACTAGAATGATGGGCTAATATAAATTATAAGAGCTAATACGAAGCCTGAGCTAATGGGCCAACCAGTTTTATAGCTAATGTAGACTTTCTATGTGATTTTCTCTGGGACTAAATGGCTGGGGAACCAGGCAGACAGAAACCCCAACAAGCAGGCCTTCATGTTACAGTCAAACAGTGTGCAGACATTAAGAGATTACAGTTGCTAGCCCAGACTACTATATTCAGCAAAACTTTCAATTAACATAGAAGGACAAAATAAGACAGAATTCCATGACAGAACCAGATTTAACCAATACCTAGCCACAAACCCATCACTACACAAAGTACTAGAAGGAAATCTCTGGAAGTTGTCTACATCAAGAGAAACACAGACAATAGATGATCTCTCAGCAGCAAATCCCAACAAAGAGGAAAACCCACAAAATAACATCACCGACAACAAAAACTAAAATAACAGGAGATAGTAACCACTGGTCATTAATATCCCTTAATATAAATGAACTAAACTCACCTATAAAGACACAGGCTAACAGATTGAATACAAAAACAGAATCCATCCTTCTGCTGCATACAAGAAACACACCTCAACCTCAAAAACAGACATCACCTCCAAGTAAAGGGTTGGGAAAAAAATGTCCAATTAAATGGACACAAGAAACTGTAGCTATCTTAATATCTAACAATATTGACTTCAAACTAAAATCATTCAAAAGAGACATAGAAGGGCATTTCATATTAGTCACAGGAAAAACTCATCAAGAGGAAATCTCAATATTGAATATCAATGCCCTGAATTCAAGGACACCCTCATATATAAAAGAAACACATCTAAAGCTTAAATCACACATTAAACCCAACACACTAATATTGCGAGACTTCTTCAACACTCCATTCTCACCATTGGACAGGTCTGTCAGGCAAAAAAATTAACAGAGAAATAAGGGAACTAACAGATGTTGTGATTCAAATGGACTTAATAGATTTTCATAGAACATTCCATATAAACATAAAAGATTATACCTTCTTCTCAGCACCTCATGGAACCTTCTCAAAAATCAACCACATACTAGATAGCAAAACAAACCTTGACAGATACAAAAAATTGGAATAATCCCATGTATCTTATTGGATCACCGTGGCTAAAAATTAGAATTCAACAGCAACACTAATTCTAGAATGCTCACAAACACATGGAAATTAAATAATGCTAACATTAATCATCAATAGGTCAAGGAAAAAATGAAGAAAGAAATTAAAGACTTCCTAAAATTCAATGAGGCTACAATTACCCTGACACCAAACCACATGAAGACATTACTAAGAAAGAGAATTACAGACCAGTCTCACTCATGAACATTGATGCAAAAATACTCAATAAAATATTGGCAAATCAAATCCAAGAACACATCAGAAAAATCATCAACCATGATCAAGTCGGCATCGTCCCAGAGACGTAGGGATGGTTCAACATACCAATATCTGTCAATATAATCCACCATATAAAAAATTGAAAAATAAAAAGTACATGATCATCTCATTAGACGCTAAAAAGGCCTTAGACAAAATACAGCATGCCTTCATGATAAAGATCTTAAAGAGAACAGGGATACAAGGAACATACCTAAACACAATAAAGGCAATATATAGCAAGCGAACAGCCAATATTAAACTAAATGGAGAGAAACACACAGTGATCCCACTGAAATCAGGAACAAGGCAAGGTTGTCTACTCTCTCCATATCTATTCAGTATAGTTCTTGAGGTCTTAGCTAAAGCAATAAGACAACAAAAGGAGATCAAGGTGATACAAATCAAAAAAGAAGAAGTCAAACTCTCACTATTTGGTGATGATATGTTAGTTGATATATGTGACCCCAAAAATTCTACCAAGGAACTTCTACAACTCATAAACACATTCAGTAATGTAGCAGGATATAAGATTAACTATAAAAAAATCAGTAGCCCCCCTTTACACAGATGAAAAATGGGCTGAGAAAGAAAAAGAGTGAGAAAAATCACTCTTCACAATAGCCACAAATAACATAAAATATCTCAGAGTAACTATAACCAAACAAGTGAAAGACCTGTATGACAAGAATTTTAAATCTTTGAAGAAAGAATTTGAAGAAGACACCAGAAAATGGAAAGATTTCCCATGCTCTTGGGTAGGTAGAATTAACATAAGTAAAAATGTCAATCTTTCCAAAAGCAATCTACATATTCAAGGCAATGCCCATCAAAATCCCAGCAAAATTCTTTACAGACCTCAAAAGAACAGTACTCAACATCACACGGAAAAGCAAAAAACCAAGGATAGCCAAAAAAATCCTGTACAATAAAGAAACTTCAGGAGATATCACAATCCCTGACTTCAAACTCTACTACATAGTTATAGTACTGAAAACAGCCTGGGTTTGGCATAAAAACAGATAGGAGGACCAATAGAACCGAATCAAAAATCCAGGTATTAATCCACGCACCTACTAACACCTGATTTTTGACAAAGAAGCAAAAAATATAAAATGAAAAAAAATCAAGGTTAACAAATGGTGCAGGTATAACTGGTTATCAACATGTAGAAGAATGAAAATAGATCCATGTCTAGTACCATGCACAAAACTCAAGTCCAAATTTAGCAAAGACCTCAACAAAAACCCAACCACACTAAACCTCATAGAAGAGAAAGTGGAAAGTACACTTGAACAAATTGGCACAGGAGACCTCTTCCTAAATATATCCCCAGTAGCACAGACACTGAGAGAAAAAATTAATAAATGAGACTTCCTAAAACTGAAAAGTTTCTGTGAAGCAAAAGACTTGGTCAACAAGACAAAATGGCAACCTAGCGAATGGGAAAAGATCTTCACCAACCCCAGATCATACAGAGGGCCAATTGCCAAAATATACAAGGAACTCAAGAAATTAGTCATCAAAGAAACAAAAAATCCAATAAAAAATGGAGTACAGACCTAAACAGAGAATTCTCAACAGAGGAATCTAAAATGACTGAAAGACAGTGAAGGAACTGCTCAACATCCTTAACCAGCAGAGAAATACAAATCATAACAACTCTGAGATTCTATCTTATACTTGTAAGAGTGCCCAAGATCAAAAACACTGATGACAACCTATGCTGGAGAGGATGTGGATTAAAGGGAACACTTTTGCATTGCTGCTGGAAATGCAAGCTGATACAGCCCCTTTGGATATCACTATGGTGATTTATCAGAAAATTAGGAAACAACTTTCCTAAAGATCCAGCATTACCACTTTTTGTAAATACTGAAAGAATGTTCAATTGTACCACAATGTCATGTGCTCAACTATGTTCATACCAGAATCGTTTGTCATAGCCTGAATCTGGTAACAGCCTAAATGCCCCTCAACCGAAGAATGGATAAGGAAAATGTGGTACACTTACACAATGGAGTACAGCAGAAACAAATAATGACATCTTAAAATCTGTAGGCAAAATGGTCGATATAGAAAACATCATATTGATTAAGGTAACCCAAATAAGTGGCATTTAGACATAAATGAAAGAAAACCAGCCTGCAATTCACAATCCCAGAGAATCTAGACAACAATGAGGACCCTAAGAGAGACATACTTGAATCTAATCTTCATTGGAAATAGAGAAAGACAAGATCTCCTGAGTAAATTGGGAGCATGGGGACAATGGGAAAGGAGGGGAAGGGAGCAGAGAAACATGTATAGCGCAATAAAATCAGTAAAAAATGAAAAAATATTCCCTATGCATGTAATCAGTGAGCTCAAAGAAGAGCAATGACAGCTCAAAAATCGGCTACAAGGGGTTAAATGCTATCTCACATTTTTCAGTGCTAAAATATGAGGACATTGACAGCTCCGCATTGAGTTTTCATTAGAAATGCCATTTTAATGCTGCCTCTGAATGACTAAAATTGTCAAGAGTGGGCTGTTTGACAGGTTTTTCTCTTTATGCATGGCTTTTTTGAGTCAGAGAACTATTAGCCAAGTCACCCTTTAACCAGCAGCCAGCTAGAATACCCAAATCACAGACCAGGAGTATGGCACACTTTGCAATCACTCACCTGTAGTGGGCACTCAAGAACCTCAGCTGAAAACACACTGCACTTGTGACCACTCTTTACTCTGGCTTAAAAAGGACGACTCTAAGAAGACAAGCCAAGGAGAAACTTCACTGACTAGAGTTATTTTCATCCGAGCCAGAGGAAGAGTTACCCTCTCACACCTGACTACCTTGATGCAGCAGAAGGTCTAGGGTTAGTCCAAACACAGCCGCTCATTTACATAACGGATTGTGTGGTGGTTTGTGCAAGCACTTGCAAATGCTTCCCTGGGTGTGTCAGCAAGTTCCTCAGCTCACTTTCAAGTAACTCAAAGACACCCTCCTGTGTCGCCTACTTGTGCTTCTATATTCTGCCCAATGGAAGGGTTGTCTTGTGGTCTTTTCTTTGCTTACCTTTGTACTCATATGATATATATCAGGGTTAAAGCAAAAAAAAAAAAACTGTGGAATGGAAACAGCCACCTTGCGGTTATGGCAATAGCACTGATAGCACTCAGCTTTGGCAAGAGGCTTACTGAGGGGTTCTAGCTTGTAGCCATGTAGAGCAAACGGTAAGACTATGAGCCTTGGTCATGAAAAGAGCAGCTGCCAAGCTTTCAGAGCCAAAGGACCTAAAACACAAGACACGAACAATGATGTTACTCCAAGGGTTCCTTTTCACCTGAGATTCCGGAGCTCTCACAGCAGCTGTGTTTACACAGCTCTGGTTCCTTCCACCCAAGGCTTTCATGCCATCATCACAGGGTGAAGACCGCTGACTCCACTGGCTGCTAAAAGGGAAGGGTTATACTGTCTACCAGGGGAGTGGCCAACAGCAGCCAATGCTAGAGCTGCCAAACACAACACTTGGAGTCCCATGGCTCTGTTCTTTCAGGCCTAGAGTCAAAGGTGTCTACACTTCTGGATGTGGAACTTTAAGTCCTTGAACCCATCCACACACCCATAAGCTTTCAGTTCAGAATTCAGTTCTAACATTATACCCGCAATTTCTGGACAATTACTATCAAAACAAGTAAATTTGCTTGTTTACGAAGCGTCATTGGGTACAGATCACATTTTAATACTTATATAATCGTTTTGAAGAAAAACAATTTGACTCTTGACTCATATGGTCAATGATAGATATAAGTATATCTTTCTGCTGTAAGAATTCCTAGCTTTCAGTTTAAAAAACTTATTTGAGAAATATTAATTTTATAAATAAGATTATTTTATTTAAAATAAAAGTTCTAAATAATGTATACATATTATAAGAAATTATGTGATGACAAATATAGACATGATTCCATGGGTAGGAAACCTCTATATGCTGTTCTTTCATCATCACAAATATTCAAAGTGTAAGAGAAAAAAATGTATTTATCTACACCATAACAAATAAGAGATACTACTAGTTTGGTAAGACAAAGTATGCATTTTGGAATTAGCAAATTTCTTTTTTATGATTAGATAATTGTATTTGTTTCTTTTTTCATTCAAAATTTACACTTCCTCCCCTCCTCCTATTCTCCTCCCACTCCCCCACTTACCCTCCTCCCTCCCCTCCCTCCTTAAGAGAGTGCAGGGAACCCTGCCCTGTGGGAAGTCTAAGGCCCTCCCCCCTACATCCAGGCCTAGGAAGCTTTGCATCCAAATAAACTAGAGTCCTCAAAAGCCAGTACTTGCAATAGAAACAAATCCCAGTGCCTTTATCAATGTTTTCTCAGTCAGCCCCCATTGTCAGCCACATTCAGAGAGTCTGGTTTGATGACATGCTCATTCAGTCCCAGTTCAGCTGAATTTGGTGAGCTCCCATTAGAACAGGCACACTGTCTCAGTAGGTGGACCAACCCCTCGCGGTCATGACTTCATTGTTCGCATTCTCCCTCCTTCTGCTCTTTAACTGGACCTTGGAAGCTCAGTCCGATGCTATGATGACGGTCTCTGTCTCTACCTCCATCCATCGCAGGACGAAGATTCTAGGGTGATTTTCGAGATAATCATCAGTGTGATAGTAGGGCAAGGACAGTTCAGGCATCCTCTCCTCTGCTGCCCAAGGACCGAACTGGGGACATCCCCGTGGACACCTGGCATCCCCTCTAGAACCAAGTCTCTTGCCAACCCTAAAATGGCTCCCTTAATGTAGATATCTTCTTCCCTGCTCCTATATCTGCCCTTCCTCCATCTTTACCCTCCCACTCCCCCAAGCTCTCCCCAGTCTTTCCCTTCTCCCTTTTCTCTCCCCCTCTTCCCTTGCCCTATACCCACTCCCACCCCTACACCCACCCACATGCTCCCAACTTTTTCCCGGCGATCTTATTTGCTTCCAATTTCCAGGAGGATCTATATATGTTTTTCTTTGCGTTCACCTAGTTATTTGGCTTTTCTAGGCTTGTGAACTAAAGGCTTAATGTCTTTCCTTTATGGCTAGAGTTCACTAATGAGTGAGTACATACCATATTCATCTTTTTGGGTCTGGGTTATCTCACTCAGGATAGTGTTTTCTATTTCCATCCATTTGCATGTAAAATTCAAGATGTCATTGTTTTTTACCGCTGAGTAGTATTCTAATGTGTATATATTCCACAATTTCTTTATCCATTCTTCCATTGAGGGGCATCTAGGTTATTTCCAGGTTCTGACTATAACAAATAATGCTGCTATGAACATAGTTGAACAAATGCTTCTGTAGTATGATAGGGAATCTCTTAGGTATATTCCCAAGAGTGGAATTGCTCGATCCTGAGGTAGGTTGACTCCCAGTTTCCTGAGAAACCGCCACACTGATTTCCAAAGCGATTGCAAAAGCTTGCATTCCCACCAGCAATGGATGAGTGTTCCCCTTACTGCACATCCTCTTCAGCATTGGCTATCACTGGTGTTTTTGATTTTAGCCATTCTGACAGATGTAAGATGGTTTCTCAAAGTTGTTTTGATTTGTATTTCCCTGATCACTAAGGAAGTTGAGCATGACCTTAAGTGTCTTTTGGCCATTTGAACTTTGTCTGATGAGAATTCTCTGTTCAGTTAAGTACCCCATTTTTTAATTGGGTTAATTAGAGTTTTAATGTCTAGTTTCTTTAGTTCTTTATATATTTTGGAGATCAGACCTTTGTCTGACGCGGGGTTAGTAAAGATCTTCTCCCATTCAGTAGGATGCCTTTTTGTTTTAATGACAACGTCCTTTGCTTGACAGAAGCTTCTCGGTTTCAGGAGGTCCCATTTAATCATTGTTGCTCTTATTGTCTGTGCTCCTGGGGTTATAAGTAGGAAGTGGTCTCCTCTGCCCATGTGTTGCAGCCTACTTCCCAATTTCTCTTCTATCAGGTTCATTGTGGTCGGATTTATATTGAGGTCTTTAATCCATTTGGACTTGAGTTTTGTGGATGGTGATAGATAAGGATCTATTTTCATTTTTCTACAGGTTGACATTCAGTTATGCAAGCACCATTTGTTGGAGATGCTTTCTTTCTTCCATTGTATAATTTTAGCTCCTTTGTCACAAATCAGGTTTGTGGGTTAATATCTGGGTCTTCTATTCAATTCCATTGGTCAATGCCTCTGTTTTTATGCCAATACCAAGCTGTTTTCATTACTGTAGCTCTGTAATAGAGTTTGAAGTCAAGGATGGTAATGCCTCCGGAAGTACTTTTATTGTATAGGATTGTTTTAATTATCCTAGGTTTTTTGTTTTTCCATATAAAGTTGATTATTGTTCTCTCAAGGTCTGTGAGGAACTGTGTCATCATGGTGGTGGGCATTGAGGTCTCATATATGCCCAAGCCATGCCCAGTACTTCAATCTATTGTCTGCTGTCTTTCATTGCCATGTAGCCAGCACCATGTCTGCCTGCATGGTGCCATGCTACCCACCTTGAAGACAATGGGCTAAACCTTTGAAAGTGCAGGTGAGCCACCCCAGTTAAATATTTCCCTTATAAGAGTTGCTGTATCATACTGTCCCTTCGGAGCAATAGAAATTCTAAGTTGTGTACATCACTAGGACCAGCTTGAGCTCCAACAAAGCTGCCGGGACTTGGGCACTAGTATGGAGTTCAGAGGATGGGGTCTCCAGCTTTAATCTTAGGCATCATTTTTTTTTCAGAGTGGTAACCCTGATAGTCTGGATGCCTGGGAGTTTATTCCTCACTAAGGACAATGAGAGAATGAATTTGTGTGTGTGTGTTTGTGTGTGTGTGTGTGTGTAATTTTTTTTAAATTTACTTAAAAAATAAAACAAACTATCTCTTTTCGTTATACATACCATCCAAGTTCCCACTCCCTCACCTCCTCCCATTCCCTCCCCATACCCTCACACCCCACCCCCAACAGAGAGGGTAAGGCACAATGCTTTGGGAAAGGTCCAAGGCCCTCTCTACTATATCTAGGCTGAGCAAGTTATACATCCAAAGAGAATAGGTTCCCAAAAAGCCTGTACATGCAATAGGGATAAATCCTGGTGCCACTGCCAGTGGCCCCTCAGTCTGCCACAACCATGCAACTGTCAACCACATTCAGAGGGACTAGTTTGGTTCTATGCTTGTTCCTTCCCAGTCCATCTGGAGTCGGTAAGCTCCCATTAGCTCAGGTAGACTGTTTCAGTGGACGTACCCATCATAGTCTTGACCTCTTTGCTCATATTCTCAATCTTCCCACTCTTCAACTGGACTTTGGGAGCTCAGTCTGGTGCTCCGATGTGGGTCTCTGCCTCTGTTTCCATCAGTTGTTGGGTAAAGGTTCTATGGTGACATTTAAGATATTCATCAGGGCTGGAGAGATGGCTCAGTGGTTAAGAGCATTGCTTGCTCTTCCAAAGGTCCTGAGTTCAATTCCTGGCAACCACATGGTGGCTCACAACCATCTGTAATGAGGTCTGGTGCCCTCTTCTGGCCTGCAGACATACACACAGACAGGATATTGTATACATAATAAATAAATAAATATTTAAAAATAAGATATTCATCAGTCTGACTACAGGGCAAATCAAGATCGGGACCCCTCTCTTCTCTGCCTTAGGGTGTTAGCTGGGGTCATCCTTATAATTTCTCTAGACCCAGGTTTCTGCTAACCCTATAATGGCTCCCTCAATCAAGATATCTTTTTCCTCCTTTCTTCTCTGTCCTTCCTCCATCTATACTATCTCATTCCCTCAAGTTGAGTTTTAGAAACAAAATTTTTATTTACTAGACATAGAAGTTCTCCCATGTGATGTCTTATGGATGTGCTGAATGCTAATATTTCAACATCATATTTGAAGAAAAGTTACTACTTTAAGTTCATTGCAATAAAATTGTATTTCACAATGTATAGTTGCAATGTTTTTAGAGGATGAAATGGTTTCCTCGTAGTGTTTAATTCAGTCAGGGTGTCACACAGCGAAAGCTACTTCAGAGCACTGGAGATAGTGCCACTCTGCCCTCCTACGCCAGTTTATTTTCCCTATTCATTCCTCCAGCAATTTTCACCTTATAGATGTTGCATTATCAATTTTCTGTCCTGTTTCCAGGAGATGGTGATAAGGATTCATTTCTGAACACTCACAGATTACAGGCAATAAACTACAGCAAAAAGCAGCCAATATTTCAGTAAAACATTAGAGCAAGTACTCTTCAGATCTTATGATCTCTGTTACAACTACTCAGCTTCACATTTTACAGCATGAAAGCAACAAATAAAGAACCCCTATGTGTGGAATGCTGTTTGTATGCTTGATGAAATTTAAATTTTACATATTATTACCTTGATTTTTAACCATTTGAACATGTGAAAACTATTCTTAGTTCGTCTCATAAAATATACAAAAATAAGTTGCAGGACAGGTTTGATTAGTCCCTGTCTGGTAACCTTTAAGATCAGAGCACATCAGTCTCAGAATAAAAACATCTGGACTACTAAATTAGCTATAAACTTTTCATCATTTAAAATTTATAATGCCAGATTGATTACGAGGCTTACAGAGTCAGAACAGAGAGGAGTAGATAATTTGATGGAACATTTTATCTGAGATCAGGTGGACCTTTGCCAATTAATTACCTTCTACACATAAACATAGCCGATGGGAACTTCTAGCTAAGTAGCTTTGGGGCCATTTGTGAAATTCTCAGAGTTTATAGTTTCACAGTGAAGCCAAGAGCTTAACAATGTCTGAAGTCCTGGGTTCAAGGCCCAGCATTGCACACAGCCATCACTTTGGGAAGAGGGGGTTGAAGTATTAAAAGCTCAAGGTCACCCTCGGCTACGTGAAAGATGGAGAGGAGCCTTGGAAACATGGGAACCTGTCTCAAAAATACAATTCAGTATTCTGTAGAACTTTTCCAGTTCTAACAATGGTTTCACTAATCCTAATTTTGTTCACTTGTCCCTGAAGATGACAGTTTCTGACCACTCTGCCATAGCTACATGATAAAGGCAAATAAAAGTCTTGAAAGACAGGACTCTACTCTTTGGCAATACTAGAGATGGATGCATTAGGAGTGACATTTTTCGTGGTCTTGCTTTTCAAATATATTACAAGAAATTTTGTAGAAATTTTGGCTTAACTTATATGACAGTGTGTTTCTTTTGTAATTTCAGGAAGAAACGATCTTTACAACCCAATTCCTCATAGAAATTAAAACCACACAGTATGAATCATATGCGTATTTATCGTGTATCTTTCTTATATTGGTATATCAGTGTTATATGAAAACCAAACTTCGAAAATGAGCAAAGCCCTAAGAAAGAGCAGGACAGGGCTGAGGTAATCCAACAGGAAGATTAATGGTCCCAATCAGTTCTGAAAGCTTTCACTCACAGATTATAGACATTACTTCGGCACTGAAAATGTGTGCATCTAAGAGTTCTAAATCAGAAGGCCTTTTGCCAGTGTTCCCAGGCTTCGACTCGGCAGTTTGTGCTTGGAACTATTTAACGTTTTCAGGAATCTGCAAGCTCAGACTAAAACCCACCACAGAGAAACAGATGCATCTCTCTTTGCTTCAGAGAAAGTAATGATCCCACAAACCTCACAAATGTGTGCTAAAAGATATACAGGGCTTACTTAAAATAAAGTTTTTAAGCATAAAATATTTTAAAGAATATTTAGCTTTCTGTTAATTGTTCATGAGATTGCAAACTCTTTCATTAATAACCAAGAACAGCTCGCTGTTTGGAGAATAGAATTTACTAATTTTATAATACACTTAAACCTAGGTGTCTTTTCAAATTCTTAATCATGATAAACACCACAGTTCATGTCTAAAAAGAAAGGCCTTTGAAGAAATTATGATTACACTTAATGTTGTATTTGTGGAGATATATAACAGTATTTGTGTGTATAGTTTTTTTGTGGTAACCTGCTTACACAAGAAATTAAAGATTAGCTATTTGAATAAAGCTATTTGATAACAGTTGAAAACAAAGTGTTAAAATTCCCCACACACCTCTATAGATTTTCATTGATCATAACTACTATTAGCCAGTTATAAATGTGTAATAGTACTAGTAATATTAATAATTTAACTCTTTTATCCTTAAGAAATGTGTAAATACCATGCTGAATGCTTCCTTAAGAAATAAACCATCTAGAATAAAATCTCAAGACAACACTGTTCTAATTCTGGTTTTAGAAATGTATGGTTTTATCTTCCTATTTCCTCCTGGCTTCTTACACTTGTCATTTTGAAAGTATTTTCAGAAACTTCACCTTGGCCTGGAAGCTAAATGGTTTTGTTGTGCATAGTACTTGCTCTGACTACCAATAAATACATACTGTGATAGTTTTTTTAGAAAAGGAAAATAATTCTTATTTAAAACTATAGAATCTCCTGTTTGCTTGGGGCAAAAGGCAAATTTTAGAAATTATTAAACTTACAAAATGTAACCAGAAAGTCTATTATATGAATATTAAATCACTTTAGGCAAGAAGCCCTGCATAAGAAATCAAGAGGAAGATTGTGAGTGTTGGTGATAGCATTAATTAGCCATGGATTCCTTACTGAATATTAAAATGTCTGTTTCCATCAGGAAAATGGGTTTGAGAAGGTCTAAGCAATTAACAAAATGATTCTGCGTTTTATTATATCTTTTCTTATTCTAATCAATTTTTATATATTATTATATAATTGTATATTGTATTATTTTACACATAAAAATGTTTGATATATTATATTATATATTTGATCTATTTAATACTATGTATTATAAATTTATATTATTATATAATATATAATATATTACATGTAATTTGGATGGTAAGGTATATATAATATAATATTAACACATTTTAAATAAAGCAATACTTACATATGCTAGTATATGTATTAAATACATAATATGTAGCAAATATATAATAATCATGCATTAAATAATAATAACATATACATATAATGTTTATAATATATTTTCATTATAGTATCTATGCTGTATATAATTTTATATTTATATTTAAAGTTACTTAAATACAATTTATATTCATAATTTTATTTAAAAATAAACATATAAATAATAGTTGTATATAACATATAATAATAATCCACAAATAATTTTTATATGCCATATACTTATATATAGTGTGTGGTATATTATATCGTACATAAATATGTATATTATATATCATTATAAATTACATAGAATATATTATAATATATGTATCATACCATTTTAATATATTAAATTTTATACACAATTTTTATGTGCTATATATAATATATATACAATATATAGTAATATACAATTTTAAATTATAACATCTTTCGAAAGTTACAAAACTGTCTCAGTCTGAATGAGCCCCTTATTAGTTACTGCTATTTATTGATCTATTGTATAAAAATTATCCTCATTTCAGACAGAATTAGATTTCTAATAACATCAAACCGTAAAGTGAAATAAAAACAAGACCATAATATATGTAGAAATATTAGAATATGAAAGTGTTTTTACACATCTGCGCACAAACCCACATCTGTGCATGTGTGTGAGGGTATGCACTCACACTGGGAAGAGCACTCTGAAAATTTAGGGCAGAGGAGCTCACTATATCCCTGGACGCTGGAGCACACCTGCGGGGACAGAGACTAGACTGAGAAGTGTTATCATGTACTCGTCACCAAACTAACTGAAACAACCGGAAGCAACCCTTGAGAACCTATGTGGTATATTTCCTCATGCAGCTACCTTGTTTGTGTGCGTACCCGTTAGAATCTGCCTTAACCGGAGTTAGTCAATCCTCATGTACCACCGCATTCCTAGTCGGAAGAGTACAAGTAAAGATACAGTCACATATGAGCAAGGAACTGGCATCAGAATGATTGTCAATCATATGAGTGAAACTATAAAGACTTACATAATACTTTTGGACTTTAACTTGTGACTACCTCAAAGATTCAAAACTAATATTTGACATGAACTTTGTAATTTAAAATGGCGTTGCTACATTGTACCTAGTAGATGCTATTGTTTAATTATAATACACACTTGTTCTCAAAAAATGCCCAACATCTAATAAAATTTTCTGTTGAGCAGTCTCTTCACATTGAAGTATATGTAAAAGCTCTTATTCCAAATTAAGGTCCTTAATGATCCCTAAAACCCTTTCCAAAAGTGACCAGTGGTGGACACTACTCATGAGTAATCATCAGTGAGGTTTAATTAATTATGTTTTCTTAAATAAAGCACTTTGTCTGGTCTGTCATTTGTGTATGTTAGTATCAGGTTTTGATGAGGTAAACACTCACCAGTGTATCAACTTCAGAAAGAATAGCCTTTGGATAATTTACTCCAATAACCTGAAATTCCTGAGAAAATTGGTACAGAAGGAATATCTTCTGCCCGAGCCCAGGAGCATATCACCAGCACACCATGGCTTTACAACCGAAAGTTTCTGATGTATTTGAGAAATTTTGCTTTATATCTTACTATCGTCATACTTTTCTTTCTTCACAGACAGTATTCTTCATGGTTTCGTTTTTCATCTATAACTTTCACATAGCCCTCTAGGTTCACTCAGTCTGTGTGACCGAATAGCTGAGCAAAAAAAGACCCATCGGTCACGTAAAAAGTTGAGAATACTCAAAACAGTTCCATAATAAATGCATTCCAAGGAAACCACCTTAGTACTTAGATGTGCAGTACTGTCACAGGTATTTGAGATAGTCAGCTTACAAAAAAGAAAAAAAAAAGGTTTCTTCTTGCTCACAGTTTTAGTGATTTCATTCTGTGGCAGTTAATCCTCTGTTTCGTACCTAGAGCAGTACAAGAGTAGAGCTCTTGGAAGAGCAAAAATATGACCAGGAAGCAAAAATAGAAAAAACAGTAAGGATTTGGGTCTCATCATACTCTCCCAAGTGTTCCCCAATAACTTGAAGACATCCTACTGGGCTGAATCTTCCCTAATCTTTACTGCACAACCCTTGGGAGGAAATTCCTGATCCAAGCTAAAACACCAATGTTTATTGTTCACCATTACTCTCCATGTATTACTGTCCCTTTAAAATAAATATCTTAATAGTAAAATTCATACCTGTGTATGTATGTTCATGCCTGCCATTTCCTGAGTACAACATAATTTTGAAGTACATATTTTCTGATTCCTTGCTGACTATTACATATTTTACAAACATCATGACTCAACAGAAAATGTCAATCCAGGTGAAACACTGATTTCAGAATGTCTTTCCTTAAAATAAATGTGTTATCTAAAGGGAAATGGAATTTGTGTGTACCTACTGGCTTTATCTTCAAAGAAAAACACCTTACATCCCTCATGGCATCTGTAATAGAAAAATTAGCTAATTTAAACCTGATTATGGCCCTATCCTGAAACCTGGGAAAAATTATCCAAACTTTAGAGGTAAAGCAGCCAGGGAATTATTTCCCTCCTGGTTGGTAATTTTATATTTGTGGTTTTCATGTTTTATTTACATAGTAACTTTCCCCACAAACAATATATCTCAAAAGAAACATAAGTAAGAAAAGCTCAATTAGCTTCACAAACATCAGAGCTACCTGTAGGAAAATTAATAGAACTCTGAGGGGCAGGTTACAATGACATTTGAACCTTCTAGCAGACAAGAATTAAAAGGCTGTCATTTAAGTGGCACAATATTCAGTTAAAAAGAAAATAGAATTTGCGTAGAAATTTACTTCTGCTTTAACCTTGATGGTATAATCACTTAAATTGGAGCTTATAAACCTATTTTTGAAGTTTATTAGCTTAATGGTATTAGGCCATTCTGGGACAAAGAATGTACCAGAAACATATTGCCTGATGGGGAAGCAAGAGAATTCTGCTTCAGAGGAATATTGTGTTTCCATTGAAAATGTGTTTTAAAAATATTCATTAATGTTGGAAAATTGTGTGTGTGTGTGTGTGTGTGTGTGTAGGCCTATGTGCATATTTAAGTTCTCCTATGAATTATTTTTCTATTGTAATATAAGTGTTTCTAATTTGCTCCTAATATGAAAAGAAGCTGTACCACTACTTAAGTAGAAATTGAATCATATATCATCCTGTAATGGCTATCAAGTACTAAGTAACATTCTGGAAATGCAAAATATCAGAGCATATTAAGATAAGTATCTTAGCATATCTCATTCAAGTGTGAATCATTTTCTGGATTATATTTTATCCAAAAGAATACAGCTAACTTCCTGTCATAAATACTAAATTCCAATTTCTCATAATAATGGTTGACTATAAAGTGCACGATAGAACATTACTTCTTAAGGTACTCTACATGTGCAAAGATAAAAATAGAAAATGAAGTGTTGTGTGGAACACACCCTCTGTTCATTTTCATTCCTCTGGCAGGTCAACTTGCCTCAAGCCAAAATAATTCATTTCTGCTCATCAATTTAACAATTCCAGTTCCTGGTTCTCCAGCAAAAAGTATCCTATCGTGTCTGGGATACAGAAAATACCTCCTGCAAAACATAAACCATCCTTTTCATCACCATTGTAAAATTTAATGACACTTCCAATTATAATGGGCTTTTTCTACTTCAATGTCTTTATGATTACACTGTGTGACATCTGTGTACTTCACAGCTTAACTCTTCTCTAGCTGCCGTACCTCATTAAGCAGGGAAGAAGGAAGACAGCAAGCACAAATTAAATGGCAACATAGACGTGGAGGTTCCCTAGAGACTTGCCAAGCCTCCCAGGATAGAGGACTTCTCAGTGTTCCCTTCTGTGCTATATGTAACATTTCTTGTGTCCTTGACAAGTCTTTCTTAACAGAACATAATAGGATTTTCACGTAATTTAAAATTCAAAGCAGAGTACTTGGAAAAGCTAAAAGGCACAAATAAAAAAAAATACCACCATGAAAACGTGATGTTTGTTTCCTTTTTCTATCCAGGTAAAAACATGTATAGTTAAAGTGCTTATATTATATAGACTCTTTTGCTGTAGGAATTCCTACAGCAAGTAGCCTTTAAGTGATTTGCCCACTTGGGTGTGGCCTCTTATACTCTATATGCTGATGTAAAGCACATGCCCAATCTCTTTTTTTGGCTGCAGGATTCAGTTGTTGTTCCATGTTTCAGTATAGGATTGTGATCTGTGAGTCTACCCCTAAGTAAATAACATTTTATTATACTTGATTCTGAGCTACTGTGGGATTTCTTTTTACCATCCTTCTTCATCTGGCACCTAATGTGGAGTTGAACTCCATACCTACCTAACAGGTGGATCAACTTAGAGGCATAAAAGGTCCACAGCCCAGAAAGTCTCCCATCCCTACCTACCTAAATTCTTTTGCTGTATTTTCAGCTCTAGAAATTTTTCCTAAAACAGAAATGTTAAGAGCTAAGTTGTATATATTATTCTAAGGATGTTTACATTTTTCTTGCTAAAAGTAAAATTTCTATGATCTAGAGAACAGTCTGTCTGGTCTAGACACCTCTGTCAAGCATGGCATTATATTCTTTGCCAGTTAAAGAGGAGCTGAAAAGGCAAAGACAGCTGAAAATAGAGGAATATTGTTCACATCTGTGGGATTATGGGCATAGAAAGCACACATGCAAATTAATCTGAAAGAAGTGTAGAGTGGTTGACTATCAGAACCATGCAGGATGTAGACTGAAGTAGACAAATACAAACTGTAACTTATATACTATATATTTTATATTTATACAAAAATGAGCTAAAATTGCAAGATAGACTCAAAACCATTCATGGATCAACTTAACAAAATTCACTATAAAGTTTATATATAATAATTATGATCAAATACTGCTGACAGCTTTTAATGACACTTCAAATAAGTGGAAATACTCCTTTTATAAACAAATCATGTGTTTTAAATTTTGTATTATACTTTCTTTGCCCCTTCCATCAAATTTTACAAAACTGGTGCTACTCAACTGAAATACAAAACTGTTAGGCAGACTTAGTTTCAGAATTCTTCTCCATTGTTTGTTTGTTGAGAAGCATGGCTGGGAACCATTTCCATCATGAAGTGTGGCTCATGGCGGCAGCATTTCTCCTGAGCTCCCACCTTCTTGTCAAGTTTCTCTAGAAAAAGGGCACATCTCTAACCAAACAAATCTACTTACTGTTTAATTCTGATATTGCCTTAAATTATCAATAAGAATTCCAAGAGGAAGTTATTGTCACACGTTATCAGTACATGTGAAAAGATCTCTTATGTATAATGTGTTCTTGTGCAAAAAAGAAAGAACTTCACAAACACAATGTCTACCTACACCATGAAATTTCCTGACAATTGGAAAAACAATAATTTTAAGTAAATGACACCTACTTCCATAGATATACTAAATTGGGTTTATTATTTCCAGTTAGTACATGTCAACCTCTGGAGTTGAAGGAGGTTTTACTATTATTATTATAATACCCACAAATAAATGTAGGATTGGAACTATTATGGAGGTCATTGTGGTTTTGTCTCATATATAATATGAAAATTACATTGAGTAGAGTCATTTTATGTTTTATGTTAAATTCTGTATCTTTAATGAGTTCTCTTTTAAAATTTTAATGAAAACAAACAGATGATACATTTTATATCATTTTCAACAAATACTGAGTGTGTTATTGCCACCCAATAACTAGAGATCAAACATTTTAAGTGAATGAATTTTAAACCAATTCAATAAATAGCAACATTTATACCTGGTTATAGTTTCTTCTTACTTCAGAATTGTGAAAAAGGCATTAAAATATTATCTTAATAATTTCTTAATTGTCACCTTATATTTTTTCTAGTTCTAACATGAAGTTAATATAGTTAAAATTTGCTGTCTTGCCAATATTATTTAGAAGTGTGTGTGTGTGTGTGTGTGTGTGTGTGTGTGTGTGTGTGTGTGTAACAACAATGAAAGGAAAAAGGGCACGAATTTAAGAGAGGTCCAGAGGATAAAGTACATGAGTACATGGGAGAACTTGGAGGGAGAAAAGGAAAGGGGGAAATGATGTAATTATAATCTCAAAAAAAGAGAAAATTTTAAAAATAAATTTCATACTGTCAATTTTAAAATATAGCCATTCAATTTTTTCTTTATCAATTAATAATCAGATTTAAAGCAATGTCATTCAATATTTAGTTAAATTTTCACATAAGTACTACAGCAAAGTTTTTAAAATCTTAAAAGAGGGAAAAATTTTAGCTTTTGGTCAACAAAAAAAACTGACTAAATCACAGCATTAAAAAAAGAATCCAAATATATATATATATATATATATATATATATATATTTATATATATATAAAACATTTCAAAACATTGGACACTAAGAATGAAAGCAAAGCACTGAGAGTGAAGGGGGGGGTCCAACCTGCCCACAGTGACTTTCCACTGTGTGACTTTTGGAAGGCAAGCTCAGTATCATCTCACAATGTGCCAAAGACAGACCTTAGAGTCCTGCACCATCAAGGAAGGTAGAGTTTGCAGATCAGATTGCAAATAATAAGGAGGAAAGCGCTCCAGAGAATGAGCCCTGAAGATGGGCTGATGAGTTGGGTAGACTGCGGGGAGGAAACCAGAGTCACCTGAAAGGGATTCAGCAAATGGATGCTTAGCATACCCCTGGACCTAAAAATAATGACTATTCTCAACAAACAGAGTAGAAAATTTCATGGAACAATATAATAGCATTAACAGAAGTTTTATTTATACAGTAAAAGAAAAATAACATTACATTGATGCTTAGAGTTTCACCTAAGAATATGTAAGGCAGGGTTTTAATAGTCAGTCATAGGTCAGCTGATAAAAATTGAAAATTGTGAAATTTGCAGCTAAATGGATAAAGATAGGGAAAAAAATCATCCTGAGTGAAATAATCCCGACCCCAAACAACAAATATCAAAAGATTTCTCTTATGTATGAATGGTAACTTTTCAGCCTTTGATAAACATATTAAAATCCACATATATCAGTTCAGGTATAAGTAAGAACTAGCAGAATGTGAGGATTTCCTAAGCAAGGGGAAGTAGAAGATATAGTTATGGAGAGACAGGAGAGAGTGAAACGGGGGGGGGGGTGCTTAAATGTGGAGAGGTGATGGAGGAGGGTTATCTGTCTATTGTGTTATTTTCATTGGTCAATAAAGAGACTGCCTTGGCCCCTCAATAGGACAGAAAATTAGGTAGGCGGAGTAAACAGAATAGAATGCTGGGAAGAGAGCAATGGGGCAGACGCCATGGAGCCAGCCACCAGGTCAGACATGCTGAATCTTTTCTGGTAAGCCACCACCTTGTGGTGCTGCACAGATTATTAGAAATGGGTTAATCAAGATGTGAGAGTTAGTCAGTAACTAACTCTCTAGAGATAATGGGCCAGGCAATGTTTAAATGAAACAATTTGTGTGTTGTTATTTCTGGGGCTAAGCTAGCCATGCAGGAGCCGGGTGGGACAAAAAGCAGGCCTGCCCGCAGCCCCTTGCTACATATGGCACCCAAGGTAACCACTCCGAATGTATTTAAGGCCCACTCCACAAGGTGAAATCCAGGCCTAACATGATCTATTGGTCATGAATCTTAGACTGGATAGGCTGTGGGCCTAAAGCAGTGGTTCTCAACTTTCCTAATGCTGCGACTCTTCAACAGAATTTCTCATGATGTAGTGACCCCTGCCGGAGTCCAGCTCCGGATGAAAGCAAAGTCTGAAGATGAGAAGATGGAATAACAGCGATGGGAGCAATAAAATACAGGATACTTATTAGTTTTGTTAGACAGATGGACAGAAAGGAAGCACATCCCTGGTGGAAATACAGGTCTCAGCAGGGGATATAAGGAGTAGGCACAGGAAAGAAATGAGCCAGGCCATGATGGCCAGGAGAATCTTGCAGTCTGACTGATTAATAGCCAGGGTGCTTCTTTATTTATACAGAATTTAGTAAGCAGGTATACATTCATGTTGTTCCAAAGCATAGATCATATCATTTTTGTTTTTGAATACGTGTTTCAATTCCTTTTTCTCATCTTTTAGTCATCCTTAGTAAACAGTGGCAGAGCAGAGTTATCATTTCCAATCATCATTTTCCCTCAAGTTTTGACAACACTGGTAAATAGAGTCTTCTTTTAATAATCATTCTTACTCATTAACCCCATAACCCAATTTTTAAGAATCTAGAGGCATATGACAGCCTTTTCTCAGGCTGGTAACTCTGGTTTCTTCAAGGACACTAGACTGAAACACAATCTTCAAGACAGTCTGGGCATAGTGCCATGTCCCAAGCAGTGTATTATTAACTCTTAATGGCCAGAGTGCCCGGGAAAAAATCCTCAGACCACAGCTGCTGCAGTTACTATTGAAATTCTGGCTTAATACAATGTTTATATTTTTATATAATGTGTCTCTGTCTAATCCTGGCATTCTGTTGTTCCTTGGTCACATGACACCACAGTGGGTCTGCATGTGCTGACTTTCTAAGAAAGGGAGGTCCCGACATCTCATTCTTTTATCTTCTTTCCAGTCCTACTTTGCTCATCATTATACGTTCCTGTGTAGCACAGAGGTAATGTCAGCTCATCTAACTGCTGCTGTATGTGCCACGTGATTGCTTGAGTGTGTAGTGGGGAGAGGCTTGCAGTCAGCTCCTCTAGCCCACCGAATTTTGCCAACCTTCTTAGGTTTGCTTTGTTTTGATTATCTTGATCCTGTATAAGTACAGAGACAAATGTATCAAGAATATCTCATAGCCTCATAAAGAGACCTCTGGCTTCTCTATGTGTGTCACAGCCTCCAAGGCATACGGAAGACCTTCAAGTCGATAAGGATATCTCCCTAAAGTGGGGGGGGGGAATAATATGTTCAGGATTGTCCTGGGGAAGCTTAGAAGCAACGATCCTGGGAGAAGGCATAAATGAGTCATAAGAATTTTTTCATCAATCCATTATCTCCAAATCATACAAATACTAAAAGTCCCCCGAGTATGCAACAGGTAGAGATGAAACCCGAAGGTAGCACAATGGACACCAGGCGGCTCAGCTTTGTGGATCTTTGTCAAACAGCTGTGCGGGCTTTATGACTTTTGCCACCCCCATCAGTTATGGCTGTGCCAGTCCCCCAATCATAAAATTATTCTAACTACTCCTTCATAACTGTAACTTTGCTACTTTATGAATCATCATGTAAATACTTTTTGGAGATAGAGGTTTTCCAGAGGAGCTGTGACCCACCGCTTGGGAACTACTGGCCTAGGGGAAACCTAGTGCTATTGTTCTGCCATCGTACAGCCATGAAATGACTCTTCTAGAAACCTTCTGCTCCAGCCGTAAACCTGTGCCTCGCTCAGCTGCTGCCAAAACTTCCTCTCCACAGTAGATGGGAAAAACACAGAGACCCCCCCCAACTGGACAATGTGCAGAGAGTAATGGACCTTCGAATATACTAATATCTTTTTTTTTCATTGAAAATAGATTCTTTTCTCATACAATACGGCCTGATCACAGTTTTCCCTTCCTTCATTCCTCTCAGCTCCCTCCATCCCCAACTTCCTTCTTTCCCACATTCCTTTCCCATCTATTTCCCTTCAGAGAAATCCAGGTTTTCTGGAAACAACAACCGAACACTGCAAAACAAGATTCAATAAGGAAGGCAAAAGCCACTTTGTACTTTTGATAGCCCTCAATATGCTCATTTGGGGAAATATGTGTGGTAGCATATCATTTGGGTCTTATTTGAACATCCCTACTCACTAATGAACTCACTACTCACTAAGTTAAACAGATTTCCATGTACTTATTTGCGACTCAAATATTCTTCCTCTAAAAGTAAGCAAGCATTTTTGGAGTAGCTGTTATTTTTAACCAAAATGTTTGGTAGGATATTGACTGAGGTGATGCAGCATCTTAGCTCAGTACTGGGGAAAGGTGAGAGGTAGTTATATATAAATGCGCTCCACTTTTATCTAGCTGCTCCCTGCTTTGTTTGACTAGCTCTTATCCCCAGACCACAGGATTTTCTATATAGATAATCAACCCTTTGTTAGTATGGACAACTGTACTTTGAAGCAGCATTTCTGATCTGGATTATATTTTCCAAATTTTATACAAAGCTAGCTTTATCTGTTTGTTCATATTCTTAAAAAGGAAGGCTTACTCCTGATGGTTAGTAGGACATACATGTATGACATAAGCAATATTTTTAAGAATATATTTCCGGGTGGAGGAGGTTTTCTTTTACTTCTAGTGAACAGGACTTTTTTTCAAGACAGCTTTTAAGTCTTTGTCTAAAACTTTGTCTGTAATTATTGACAGTATTACATGAATTTTTTTCCTTAAATTTGTTGATATGGTGAACCACATATTGATTAACTTCTAAATGAGACCAACTTTTTATTCCTTCATTCGTTATGGTAAATTGTTTTGTAATGTGGGCTTTCGAATCTCACATATGTATGCTGTATATACTTCATTTTCTCCTTCTTCCTTCTTAAAAATTCTGCATGCCAATTTAAGCCTCAGTTTTCCCATTAGTTTCTGTATTTCTATGTCAACCGCATCAGATAGTAACTGAAGGGAATAGCTTATTTCGGCTCCCAGTTTTGGAGGATTCGGCTCATGGTGACACATGAGTACAGTGCCCACGGAGACCAGAATAGTTTGATCCCCCAGAGTTATTGATAATTATGAGCCACAGGACTTGAATTCTGGGAACTGACCTTGATGCCTATGAAAGAGCAGCGAAGTGCTCTTAATCCCCAAAATATCTCTCCAGCACCAAGCATAACAACTTGAGTTTGTTGCAAGATCTATACAAAGAGAAGTGCCCTTATATTTTATTGTTATAGTCTTGGATGCTGTGATGGACAGGTATAGATATAGACCTATCTTTGGAGAGATAGATTCCCTATGTATTCCACCATCCTTCAAATTTGCAGTCCCCCTATCTCTACCTGCTAGGATGACAAGTGTGAGCTATTATTTCCAACTCCAGATATTTCTTTTCAAAAACACTTTCTGAATTTCAGGTAATTAAAAAAAAAAGACTAAAGCAATCATGAGCTAAATCTGTACAGAAATACAGCTTTTCATTTTAAGTAGTACACTGAAACTTTTGTTAAATATTTAGAGCCTGGTATGGAATACAGATGGCCTCTCTGTGTGAATGCAATCTAAAATAAGCAGAACAAAGTAGCTAAAACAGCTTAAGTGACAAACGTAAGACTTAAAAACTGGACACCTCTAGAGTATATCTGCATTTTTTCCAGGAAACCTCACATCATGCATTAATGAAAATAATAGAATATTATTTTTTCACTAAAGTGTATTTGACATAAAGCCAACAAAAGAATAAAACCTTTAAAAATTAAAATCTCAGTGAATTCTTAACAATTGTAATCTTTATTGAACTCTTAAAATATGTAGGTCAGTTTAAGGACATATAGATTGTTTCATCTGAAGAACCACTAATTCATATAGATCATACACTGACAGTGCTATAATTCTTATGAATTAATAATGAGTTTCAAATGTCAGGATGCTCCAGAGTAAATAAAATAAATTTGATTTCTGCTTAGGCAGCCTATTGCAGCAATCATTTTTCATTTAGAATAATTTTGCAACACAGTTAATTATCAATTTACTCAATGAACTGTAACTACAAGTTTTTGCTCTAAGTGCTTGTTTTTGTAAATCTCATGTTTTAGAAATTGAATTACACCTTTTTTGGCTTAAAATGATGATATATTCAATTTTATGAAAGGCTAGCCTGACTAGATTCTTCATCTCTGTCTAAAATAATAGATGTAGTGTATTCTAAGATTGCAAAGAAATAGAAATGACACTTTAAAACACAGAACTTACTGAAGAGCTATAAGAGTTTTAGCATTTAATTTTAAAAATTCATCATCAGCCCGGATGTGATGGTTCACCCCTATAATACCAGCACTCAGTAGACAGAGGCAGATGAATCTTAGTGAGCATGAGGCCAGGCTTATCTACAGAGCAAGTTCCTGAACAGCCAGAGTTATACAGAGAAATTCTGTCTAAAAAGGAAAAAGAAAAAAGAAAGAAAAGGAAGGAAAGAAGGAAAGAAAGGAAGAAGAAAAGAAAGAAAGAAAGGAAGGAAGGAAGGAAGGAAGGAAAGAAGGAAGACATTCACCATCACCGTCTAAAGCAGATTTCACTATTTTGCTATATGCTTCTCTCTATTACTAGATAAAATCAACATACAAAATCATAAAATATCTTTATGAAAAAAAGATCAGTTTTCTATTCTAAATGTAGATGAAAAAGTAAAAAGGATTATTCACAATTTTTTTCTAACTTCATAGGTCTATTCAAAATATAATAGTTGAATTAATAGCCCATTGGTTTACCAATATCCAGATGCTTCAACAAAGTCTGAAAAACTACAATGATATAGAAAAAGTTACAACCAAGGCAAAAGAAAATTATCAGAAAGCATATAATAAAAACAACTGTTAATGGGAGATGCCATGTTCAGGGAGTTCTTTGCTGTACAGATAGATCAATTTGCAGGTACACAAACATAACTCTATTAGGATCTCAATAATATTTACCAGTACAGTATAAAATATTTCAGTGCATTTACCGTGTTTCCAAAAATAACTTGCACATATGCCAGAAAGTCTTAGTGTGAGAACAAGTATGTTCTTTGTGTAAAGACAAGATACTGATGGGTTATGCCTAAAACCTCAGATCTTTAGATAATGGCCTCCGTTTTGTTTCTTATATTGTATAAATGTCCTACACACACTTTGTTTTATTAAAGTCTTAACCTTCGTGTACTTGTGACATTTCTGCATCACCTGGATAAATGGAAACACTGGATAGACATTATTAAATCAAAAAGGGGGTGATGCAAACTCACCTCATCCCCAAATGATACTCCCTATATTAAGTGCTTAGGAATCCCACAGACAATTAATATACATTATAAAACAAAACTTTATCTTTTCACAAAATTTTCCACCTACACAAAGCCTATTATTCACTCACACATTCCTTAACTAGAAAAGAATCTCAAGGTATGGGGGCGAGTATTTGACACGAAACAGATAACAAGGTAAGTAAGCAAGAAAATTGCTCCAGAAGGAAATGGATATATAATCCACGAAAAGATAAGTCTAAAAAAGATTCAGTACTCTCGTGAGGCTCAACAGAGAAGGCAAATAATAATACTTTGTAATGAAGTCAGTGATATCTACATTATGGTTGAAAAAATATGTTTTGTACATGATCAAGATGGTGGAGAAAGCAGCCCTGCATCTTTTATCTTCTTACACGCAAACTAGTTTAGCAGCAATGATAGAAATCAATTGAAAGGTTCCTACAGCCCATATATAAAAACACATTCAGCAGTGACAGTGTTAACATCTGTATGAGCATGTGTGTGTATGAGTGCGTGTATGTGCGCATGTATGTGCAAGAAATATTATCTGCCTCCTCTAAAATAAGGGTAAAGAATCAAGAAGCAAGGAAGGGCCCAGTTCAGAAAAACCCAAAGAGATTCATACTAAGACACACTATCATCACACTGAGCCAAAGACGAAGACTGGGTCATTTGAATGAATCAAGAGAGGGGACATTTCATAGTCAAGGAAATGTTAATAAGATTAACACGATTTTTCTTCAGAAATATTGTGTTAGATATGAACAAAGTGTTCATGGAAAATCATTGCATACCAAGACTACTACCAACAGGAACGTGTTCCTTCAAAAGTAAAGACACAATAGATTTCTACATTCAAAAGAAAACTGAGCAATTCATTACTTTTATAATTCTTCATGTAGAAAATACCAAGAGCAGTTCTACAAATGAAAATAAGGAATTTTGAAACATATGGTTACATATATGGAGATTATTAGTAAAATAAAATACTTTGATAAATACATTGCAGCAATGGTGTTAAGTAAATCAACTCAGTTTTAAGTCTAGTTAACAAAAGAAATTTAACTCTTGAAAATAATTAAACCTAGAAAATATTTTAAAGACGCATAATACAATCCTGTGCAAATTCTAATAATAGTAACATGATTATGGAGGTATGATACTTAAACTAGGGTGTTAGATGCATTTTAGATTAAGCTATCAGACTAGAAGGCTACATTGACTATCTGGAAGTCCCAAAGTAGCCACCAAAATACTTTTATGAATCCGACACTAAAGAAGGTTAATGTACTCAATGAATACAGGTATGAACTAGATAAAGAGTAAATAACTATAAAGATTCTCCTGAGACTGGCTTTTTCATAAGTAGGATTTTTAAAACACATTGTTTCCTACTGATTTTATTTCCATGTAGCTTCCCTGTTTTAAAAACAATTACATTAAGGAAATTACATGATGTGGGATTCCCCTCTGTATGCTGTGAATACCATTGGTTAATAAAGAAACCGCCTTGGCCTGTTGATAGGGCAAAACTTAGGTAGGAAGGGAAAACTAAACTGAATGCTGGGAGAAAGGAGGCAGAGTCAGGAGAAGCCATGTAGCCACCAGACACAGACGCCAGAACTTTACATTGTGGTGATACACAGTATACTAGAAATGGGTTAAATTAAGATGTAAGAGTTTGCCAATAAGGAGCTAGAGCTAATGGGCCAACCAGTGATATAAGTAATATAGTTTCTCTATAATTATTTTGGGTCTGAGCTACTGCAAAGTTTGGGAACAAACAAGAGGTCTCTTACAACAAATCGGCATGCCAATGTGGTAGAGTAAATCCATGTGAAACTTGAGAGGACTTGAAAAAAAAATTCTAGACACACACACACAAAAAAAAATTAGCCACATTTATTTCTTTCTTCCTTTCTTTCTTTTCTTTTCTTTTCTTTTTTTTTTTTTTTGATGGACTACTTTTACTGACATCATGTTGCAGTTACTTTAAGAGAGATCTTCCTGATTCAGCAATAGAAGAAAAAAGCTGCACCATTGAAATGCTGGCTTTCTGGACCATGCTGCCAGTGCAACCTCTAGCTCTTTCAGGAGGCCAAGCATTTAAATGAGGTTTTATAGATAGAGGGCTACAGCTTGCTTAATGGCAGCATAGACTGGCTGTGGGTCTAAAAATTGGGCTGTGAGCCTGACTCTCAGAGGCAGCAAACAGCTCCCCCATGCTGGGAGGGGCATTCAGGCAGTGCCATAATTCCCCTAGCAATTGTGCCCGTTAAGTTCATAAGAAGGGCTTAGCAATTTAAGAAGTACTTCTGGTCAGAAAATACTTACAGATACACAATAAAGACAAATTCAGATAAAAAAGACCTCTAAATGAGACACAGTGTGTTTTAAAAATGTACTTAGGTTTGAAAGAGAGAAGAAAAAGAGTATACAGAGTTATAAAAAGAAGTAAACAGACAGTCATAGAATAAAGGAGTAAAGATAATAAATATTAAAAAGTAATAGAGTAAGAAAATCCACGTAAAGTTGGAACATACAAAGAGAGTCTGGATTGTGTACATTATTGTGTTTTCTTTGAATTTTTTTGACTGAAGAGAGACATTTGATTCTGGGGATTGCTAAACTAAACCAACATATATACTTTAAATGTATCTTGATTTGAAAATATGGATCTAAGGATATGTTGCTTTAGAAAAGAGGCTCTTTTGTTTCCACAGAGGATGAGAACCTGTGAACACCACTCAAAAAAATACTTACCCAACAAAACACAGGAAGAAGTTTGAAGAGAACTACAGCCACAATCCCAAATATTGTTTATAAATGTTTGCTTACATTTAAATGGGGATATGCTATAGAGATTTACACTGGTATGGATCTTGCTCTATTTATATTTAAGGTCAATTTTGTTATATATGTATATTTCTGCTCTTGTTTAAGGTATTGTGTTTGTGCAGCTCATTTAAAAATGTATAATTAAGAAATATAGATTAATAGATAATCGTATATAATAGTTAAGCTTGTAGTCATATTAGTTAGATTTTCTAGATGTACAGAGATGTATTTCAGATGGATAAGCATTTTTCAGACCTTTCAAAGACTACAGAATATGGCATTTAAAATGTTTTAAGATCTTTGGACTTTTCTTTTCCTGACATGAGATACATCTGCTTCTGACAGCACCAATTACTTCAAGAGGAATATGGGCATCACAGAGGCTCCTTATGGTGTTGGTTAGCCATTTGGGCAAGAAACTGCTCTTTCCTGGACTTTTTGATGGTATGCTATGTGAAATGAACATACAGGACCCACAGAGAAATGACTGATGAGCTTGCCTAAAGGTGAGATGGTCTTATGGGGTTCCTGCTTCATGAAAAAATAGAAAATGTGTGCTAGACATTCTGCAGGACACAGAAAAAAGTAACTGACAAACTGCCAATATAGGTGGAACTGTCTTTGAAATTTCCTGCTTCATGGAAAAGTCTGCTGGATACTATGGGCCTGTAGGTTGAAGATGGATGCCCTAATGGTGATGAAGAGCTTTGAGTAACTGTCCAGGAAGCAAGATGTCTCTGTCATTTCTAGAGTTCTGAAAGTCACTTACAATGTACTTCCTGTTTACTTAAGTAATATTATATCCTTCTGGAGTTTTTGATGGGGTTGAAGAATATATGTAGTTATAGTTTTCCTTAGTCATGATAAAAGATAAAGTGGATATAAATATTGTAACTATAATTCTTGTTTCATACCTTGTTTGTTATATGTAATTTTACTATGTTAAAGTTAAAACTTTCCTTTTTTATTTAAATAGAAAAAGGGAGGTGATATGAGATTCCCCTCTGTATGCTGTGAATACCATTGATTAATAAAGAAACTGCCTTGGCATGTTGATAGGGCAGAACTTAAGTAGGCAGGGGAAAACTAGACTGAATGTTGGGAGAAAGGAAGCAGAGTCAAGAGAAGCCATGTAGCCGCCGGACACAGATGCCGGAACTTTACTCAGTAAATCACAGCTTCGAGGTGATACACAGATTACTAGATGGGTTAAATAAAGATGTAAGAGTTAGCCAATAAAAAGCTAGAGTTAATGGGCCAAGAAGTGATGTAAATAATATAGTTTCTGTGTGATTATTTTGGATCTGAGGTGCTGAAAAATTGGAAACAAACAAAAGGTTCCTTATGGCAATAACACCATGGAACCAGTGCATACAATTACGCAGCCAGTATCCCATGAAGAAAATCTAAAACCTTTCTTTTGATATCAGAAACAAAGGAACTTGTCCTTTCTATCCACTATACAACTGCAAGTCCTAGGTCATTTCTGCAAGAAAAAAAGTTGTTCAAATTACAAAGGGCTCAGTTAAATCATCTTCTTTACAGACAGGACCTCTTTTGAGCAGTTTTAAGAAACAGTCCTGAAGAATCACCCACCACAGCAGAGGATGCAATGTCGGCATGTGAAAGTTAACTATGTTTCCATGAGGTATCAATAAGTAAACTAGCTGGGAAAAAAATGAAGAAAACAATCCAACTTGCAAAAATAAAACAAAATACTAGAAACTACTAATGTGAAAGATAAGGGTGAGTATTGCTTGTCTGAAATGCATGAAATGCTTTAAAAATTTTTGAATTTTAGAGTTTATATATCGATCATGGTATATCTTAGGACTGAGTTTCAACTACAAGTAAGAAATCTATTATTCACATTTGCTTTTTTACATAGTCTGAAAATATTCAAAAGTTGTAGCCTGCTTACATTCAATTTTTCTGTGTGTATATATGTGTAAGGGTTTAAATTTATGTTTTCAGATAAGGGATGCCATGCAACTTCTAAAAATTACAAAACATTGATGAAAATTATAACAATAATTAAAGGAAAAGAGGCTTTGAATTTGGACAAGAGTGAGGTAGGTGGTTACATGAGAGAATTTGAAGTGAAGAAAGGGAAGAGAGAAATGATACATTTATATTATTATCTCAAAAAATAGAAAAGATTTTAAAAAGCAAATGGAAATAAACTTCATACTAATGAATTTAAAATTTTGATATTGCCAGAATGTCCATACTTCTGAAGCAACAGACAGAATCCATGAAATTCCTGTCAAAATTCCTGTTACATTTTGTATGAAAGCAAAAAGAGAAAATAATCACTATCAAATGTGCTTTGTTTGAATGTCTGTGTCCTCCCACAATTCATGTTAATAATAGTTACCAGTGTAAAAAATTTGGGAAGCCTTTGGGGAAATGGCTAGATCGCAAAGTAGACATTTACAAATAAGATTAGTCAGTATCATAAAAGAGGTGAAAATCTCTCTTGTCATTCCCTGCAATTTTAGATGAAGCAGGAACACACCATTCTAAACCAACAGACAAGTCCGCACCAAACAATTTCTAGCCTCTATAACTTTGAAAACTCAAGTCATGGTTTTTTTAAGGTACCCACTTAGAGGCATTTGCTCTAGCAGCCTGATTAATCTAAGAAAATACAGAGCTACAAGAGACCTTAACCCTGAGAACAACAGCAACTGAAAGGATCAAACTTGATAGAAACATATATCCAAGCTATGCATAATGATAGATGCCTGTACTCTCAGGCCTCATGAGCTGTCTCAGCAATCACAAGAGCAAGACCAGCCACTCCATATGTACAGAGATGAAGAATGCAAAGTAGAGAGCACCAAAATAAATTAACATATGGTCAATTGATCTTTGAAAAGCCTGTCAAGAGCAAATAATGGATAAATAATAATCTCTAACTAATGCGGCATCCAAAAGCAGAAGAACAAAATCAATTCAAAATGGACCAAAGTCTTTAATGTAAGACCTGAAACTATAAGCTTTCAAGAAGAAAACATAAAAGAAAAATCTTCCAGGCATTGTCCTTCACAATTGTTTCACATATATAACTCTAAAAGCATCGGAAACAAAACCAAAAGCAGAAACATGAACTCACATTAGCATGCCTTCTGTGTACAGAAAGGAACAGTCTACAGATTGTAAGATCAAACGACAATGGGAGAAATATTATCACACGACATATATAGTAATAGGCTAATCTCAAAATGTATGACGAAAGATTGGAGACATGAGTTTTCTGCCAAAATTGTTGTTACAAGTATGAAGGTCTGAGTCTGGAGGCCCAATACCCATGTAAAAGCCAATCATGGTGCACATACCTGCAAATCCAGCATGGGGGTGGGGCAAGTGTGGAGAACAACATACGGATCCCTGGAACTCAGTTGTCAGCTGCTCTAAACGATCCATGAGCTCCAAGTTCAGTGAGAGACCCTTTCTGAAAAACTTGAGGTGGAAAGTAATTGAATGACATGTGACATTGACCTCTAACCTCTGCAGGTAGGAACACCTATACATGCCCAGGGCAGCAGGAAGCATCTGAACAATCACAGCAGCTAACATGGTCCTGAGAAGCAGCCAAGCTAACATTCCTGACTAGCTCAGCCAATAACCCCTTCATGAAGCACCCGGTTGAGAAATAAATATGGCTATATGCATGTATTAAATAATAATTATTATATATGAATGTATAAAATATAAAGTAATATATATATGAATATTGAGCCTATATATGAAATCATTGGAGATCTGGTGATTGATCTAATAGTTCAGTTGTCCAATTACCAATACTTCCAGAAACACAAAACGAGAAAACAGTCTTAAGAAAATTAAAGAAAGAAATAAAGACAAAACACTGGAAAGTAAAAGAAATGAGGACTGTGAAGTTTCAGGATTCTGAGCTTCAACTAGACTCTGTTTTTAAGGTCATCAGAACATATTAGTGTAAACTTTTAGACCACCAAGAATAGCTCAAAGTTTTTGGAAGTCAACTACCAGTGATAAAAATGAATGGATCACTTTCAAAGAATAGTGAAATAACCTCCCATGTGAATTTTAGCCAGCAATATTAAATATGAGTCAACAATTAGAGCAATTCCTTCAAAAGTCTGTGGTAAAACAATGTTTCTGATTACAGCCAAACATATTAACTGTTATGAGGCTACAATGGAAACACTTTATGTGACAAAGCATCAGGTAGAGATCTCGTGTATGTTGCAAATTGGAGGGTTACCTAAAAGTGTACAATGGTGATGTTAGCTTGTACGTCAGAATATTGGAAGACAGTCACAATCAATCCAGAGTGGAACAAACGACATCGTGCAGCAAAGAGGCAGTATTTATCCCCAAAAGGGAAATAAGAAAGGGATAACTTTTTAGAATAAATTTGACATTTGATAGTTTGAGCGAAAAGTAATGATAACAAAAAAAAATGAGAAACAATTAGACACTGTTAGCATTAGAAGTTTTACTAAAGTCCAGGTTCAAGTGGGTACTAATGACCTGAAAACAGAATAAAATGTTCACTGGCTTTCAAAAAACAGAATGCTCTCCAAAGCATTATGGCGGGGGATCAAGGATGGTTATGCTTCTAAAGATGCAGGAACTCCGGAAGATAAAGCTGTGTGAGAAACTGCCTGGGGAATATGATGCAAACTCAGATGTGGCCGGCAGCTGTCAAAAGCCACAAAGGAACTTATTAAAGCTTGATGGCTTCTGTGGGCACTCGTTCTGGAATTGGAGAGCACACGCGTGGTACTGAATTCACTTGCTGTTCATGCAGCAAGTGTTTTCTATGGGTTGTTAACCCATAGAGAACACCCTCTCTAGAAAGAGAGAACAGAACCCGAATGTTTGCAGCTTTTTTTTTATTTCTTTTTTTATTTCGTTTTTTAAACTTATTTATTAAAAATTTCCACCTCCTCCCCCTCCCTTTTCCTTCCCACTCCCCCTCCCTCTCCAGTCCTGAGAGCAGTCAGCATTCCCTGCCCCGTGGGAAGTGCAAGGTCCTCCCCCCTCCATCCAGGTCCATAAAGGTGAGCATCCAAACAAACCAGGCTCCCACAAAGCCAGTCCATGCAGTTGAATCAAAACCTAGTGCCATTGTCATTTACTTCTCAGTCAGCCCTCATTGCCAGCCACATTCAGGGAGTCCGGTTTGATCACATGCCCCATCACTCCCAGTCCAGCTGGCCTTGGTGAGCTCCCGTTAGATCAGTCCCACCATCTCAGTGGGTGGGCACACCCCTCACGGTCATGACTTCCTTGTTCATGTTCTCCCTCCTTCTGCTCCTCATTTGGACCTTGGGGGCTCAGTCCAGTGCTCCAATGTGGGTCTCTGTCTCTAACTCCATCCATCGACAGATGAAGATTCTATGGTGATATGCAAGATATTCATCAGTGTGACTATGGGACAAGGCCAGTTCAGGCACCCTCTCCTCTGCTGCCCAAGGGAGTTGAGAACTGGGAGTGGATAAAGTAGTCAAAGGCAGGAGTATTAGCAGTCTTATTGCAAAATTATAGATTCAGAAACTACTGCTTGAAGTAGAAAAAAAATATTAAGATTTGGTTTTGAGGAGTTTCTGGATATAATTCTGGGCCTGGTGCCTGTTAGGCAAACACTTCACCATTGGTTTACATACCCATTCCTTGGATGTTCTTATATCATATAATTAAAAATATTGTCAATGAAGAAATTAAAGAGGGATAATATAGCTATATTGGTTACAAAGTCTGCAGGTGTAGACTGCAGTTGAGTTCTCTGCTATCACAGTAGGATTGAAATAAATCATCTCTACAATTCCATAAATCAGAAGGCAGAAGTAAAAACTGAGAAGATACCAAGAGGTTCCAAAATAAACAATTATGAAACTATGACTGGTCACAGTGCAAAGATCACATGATTGTGGGGAGCCAGCCCCAAAACAGAGATGTACAGCGTAACTCCTCTACCTAAGGCTCAGGAAACATGGTTGAAGAGGGGGCATAAATTTTGATTCTAAGATCCAGAGAACCAGGACATCCGCTTGAAACCATGTTTCAAAGAAAAGCTGCCTAAATGATGTGGGATTCCCCTCTGTATGCTGTGAATACCAGTGGTTAATAAAGAAACTGTCTTAGGCCTGTGATAGGGTAGAGTAGAGATAGGCGGGAAAATCTAAACTGAATGCTGAAAGAAAGGAACTGCTGCCAGAGACAGATGTGCTGAAACTTTGAAGTATTCCACGACCTCACGGTAATGCACAGATTGATAAAGATGGGTTAAATTAAGATGTAAGAGTTAGAAAATAAGAAGCAAGAGCTAATAGGCCAAGCAGTGATTTAAATAATATGGTTTCTGTGTAATTATTTCAGGAGTCTGGGTGGCCGGGAAACAAACAAGCTGCCTCCTACAACACCTAAACATGACATGAACAATAACAATAAACAATAGGCCTGTAAACACAGAAGAGGGAAATCCCATAGGGCCCCACTCTAGACGAAGAAGTACAGGCAACTATTACCTGCTTCTCAAAGGGATGAGTTCCCTAATTGGTTATCCAATACAATGTGGTCAGTCTTGAAATCAAGTATGCACAAACAGCAAAAACAAAGTCAGCATAGTGTGTGTGTGTGTGTGTGTGTGTGTGTAACAATAATAATCAAAGAAAAAGAAGCCATCAATATGTTAGAGACTAGGGTAGAGATGGGAAGGCGTGGAGGGAGGAAGGGAAAGTGGTGGAATTTTAATCAGAAAATATATTTTAAAAAATTAAAAATCTTTGCTCTAGGAAAGACTTATCAAAGGGATGAGAAACAGCAAGAACAAAAGGGGCTCCCTTCTGTGGAGCATCAGTGGGAGGCATGAACATGGCTGGGCTTTAACAAAGAGGTTTGTGCCCTATTTAATTTTAAAAACTATTTTATGAAATGTTATTGCTATTTTTCACTAATTCACATGATAAAGAAGATATAAGCAAAGCATATATGTTTGAGATCACTGATCAAAGTCACACGTGACACACACACAGGCTAGAAGCTCTGCGCGGGACTCCCAGAAACTAAAATCACAGGAACACAGAAGCAGGATGGGTAAAAGCCCTTAACCCTTACCCTGTTAAAGCGCAGAGCATCTGGTCCCAGTGATGGGAAGGGAGCCTTTTAGAAAGTGCTCGTGTGTCAATTATGGGGAAGACGCTGCATCACACTTCAAAGCCACAAGCAGTTAATCACCTAAGAAAATCCTCTTCCAGTCTCTGAAAATGCATTCTCTCCAGAACCCTCTTCTACCCAGGGATAATCCGAGAACTTCAGTGGCTGTACTCATCTTCAAAGATCTCTCATCTTCAGAGATGAAACTGGTATGTATTGCCAGTGTTTCTGCCTTTGGATTAAAATGCCATTTAAAATCATCTTGAGAGGCAAAGGACAAAAATTATCAGGAGGTGCAATTTCCCATATTTTTACATAACTCACCTGGCTTTCTTTTAAGGAAAAGATCTCTGGTTTAGTTAGAGTTTCTAGTGCTGTGATAAAATGCCATGGCCAAAAGCAACTTGGGGAAGAAAGGGTTTATTTTTCTTACTCTTCCATATCACAGTTCATCATTGAAGGAAGTTGGGGCAGAAAGCTGGAGGCAGATGCTGATCCCAAAGCTACGGAAACTGCTTTCTAGCTTGCTCAGCCTGCCTTCTAGAACCCAGGGCCACCAGCTGAGAGATGGCACCACCTAGAATGGGCTGGGCCCTCATCAGTCACTAATTAAGAGGATGACCTAAAGCCTTGCCTGTATAAGATATCTTACAGAAAGTGGCTTTGCAACTGAGGTTCTCTCTTTTCAGATGACTCTATCTTGTGTCAAGTTCACATTAATAACTAGCCAGGACAATCGCATTAAATAAAATGTTTGCAAGGTGTGTGCGTGTGTGTGTGTGTGTGTATGCAGAAAATCATATAAAGAAAGGAAATTAATTGTGGTATTACTAACTTGCACATGAGTACTATATGTACTAGGAATCTTTTACCCTCATATTTAAGCAAAAGATGTGAGTTACAAGAAAAACACAATAATCTGAAATATCAAAACCACATATAGTGTCCCTAAGGCAAATTCAAGTTGATGCAATGGTTAATACCCTAGTTTATCTTTGTAATTATCTATTGTAAGGGAACTACAGTATCATCTTATATTATTAAGCCTATAATTTATTTTAATCTGAATTAAACCATCTATAAAAATTAATTCATTGTAATTTATGTCTTTCACATTTTAAAATAGTATAAACAAACCACAATTTAGAGGAAAATATTTTTAACCCGTGTCTTTCCACTTCCTGTCTACCAATCAAATTCTCAATCTCAATTAGTTTCAAATAACTCTTAAGGAAAGTTGTCTTTTGCTTTAAACAGTTTAGAAAAGAGATGTACTCAAAAAGTCCTCAAAATTTTACGCGGAATCATAAAATATGCTCTGGAAGTCATAATATATGCACAAAGAATCTTTAAGGATAAGGAAAACAAAGGGCCCTGTCAAAACCTTATGAGACAACAAATGTATAAAAATATCATTGATTTCATGTTGTGTTGCCCAAACAAGTAGTTTTAAGTAGCTATACTCATACACGCCTGAAAGCAGCAGTTCCATTTGTCTCTATCCTTATAAAGGAACAACAGCAGCAAGAATGCCCAATGGGGCGGCATCCACTGAGATAGGAGAAGGTCAGTGAAGAGCAGATAAAGGATTCTGACTCAGCTCTTAATAAAATCGAGATCACAATATAAAATGGAACTCGGGTAAAGAGAGCTGAACAACATAGATATTGGGATAAGGATACAAATAAACTCAATTGTAAAGATAATTTAGGAATTAAGTCCAGAAAGCCAATCTAGCTAAATCAGTGAGCTCCAGGTTTAGTAAAAAAAAACAAAAAAAAAAGCCTCAAAAAAAAAATAAAAGTACCCCAAAACAAACAACAAGAATACCCCAAAATAAACAAACAAGGACAGTAGGTGAAGCATCTGTCTCCCACAGGCAGGTTCTCTGAACCCAGAACCCATGTAAATGCAGGTGGAATGAGTGGCCCACCTGTAATTTCAGAATCCGACAACACAGGACTTCCAGATCAAGCCCATTAGCAAGACGAGCAACATTGCCAAGCTCAGAATTTGTATAAAAAATTTTGTAGAAATATTACCAGACATCAGCATTGTGCACACGTGTGCTCACACACATGCAAAAAATGTACTCATACTCATGTACACAAAGACACACCACAAACAGTTGCAAACTTGAAAGATACCAGACATCTGCTTCTGGCCTCCTCAAGTGCATGCATGTGTACCTGCACACTCATACAGTGACACACACAAGCACACAAAGGACGTGAGTCTTCAAACCACAAGCTTGTTTTGAAAGTGCCTTGAGCTGATAAATATGGTTTGAGTCTATATTTTTATTGAGCTTTCCTTTTTTCTCTGCTCCCCTCCCTGCCTGTCCCCACCCCTTCATCCCTCTCTCAAGGTCCCCATGCTCCCAGTCTACTCAGGAGATCTTGTCTTTTTCTACTACCCATGTAGATTACATCTATGTATGTCTCTCTTAGGGTCCTCATTGTTTTCTAGGTTCTCTGGGATTGTGATTTGTAGGCTGGTTTTCTTTGCTTTATGTTTAAAAACCACCTATGAGTGAGTACATGTGATAATTGTCTTTCTGGATCTAGGTTACCTCACTCAAAATAATGTTTTCTAGCTCCATCCATTTGCCTGCAAAATTCAAGATATCATTTTTTTCTGCTATGTAGTACTCCATTGTGTAAATGTACCACATTTTCTTTATCTATTCTTCAGTTGAAGGGCATTTAGGTTGTTTCCAGGGTCTGGATATGACAAACAATGCTGTTATGAACATAGTTGAGCACATGTCCTTGTGGCTCTACTAAGCATCCTTTGACTATATAACCAAAAATGGTATTACTAGGTCTTGAAGAAGGTTGTTCTCTAATTTTCTGAGAAATCGCCACACTGATATCCAAGGGCCTGTTCCAGCTTGCATTACCACCAGCAATGTAGGAGTGTTCCTTTACCTCACAACCTCCCCAGCATAAGTTGTCATCAGTGTTTTTGATCTTGGCCATTATTACAGGTGTAAGTTGGAATCTCAGAGTTGTTTTGATTTTTATTTCTCTGATGAAAAGGAATGTTGAACGTTTCCTTAAGTGTCTTTCAGCCATTTTAGATTCATCTGTTGACAGTTCTCTGTTTAGGTCTATACTCCATTTTTTATTGGATTATGTGTTGTTTTGATGACCAATTTTTTGAGTTTTTTGTATATTTTGGAGATTAGACCTGTCTTATGTGGGGTTAGTGAAATGACAGCCATTCTGTAGGTGTCATTTTGTCTTGTTGACCGTGTCCTTTGCTTTACAGAAGCTTTTCAGTTTCAGGAGGTCCCATTTATTAATTTTTTTCTCTCAATGTCTGTGCTACTGAGGTTATATTTAGGAAGCGGTCTCCTGTGCCAATGCGTTCAAGTGCACTTCCCACTTTCTCTTCTAAAAGGTTCAGTGTGGCTGGCTTTATGTTGAGGTCTTTGATCCATTTGGTTTGAGCCTTTTTAAAGTTGGAAGACCTGTGGTTTGAATGAGAATGCCTCTCATGGACTCATAGATTTGAATGTTTGGTCACCAGGGAATGTTACTATTTGAAAGGATTCAGACTGTGACTTTGCTAGAAAAAGAGTGTCTCTAGGGGTGGGCTTTGTGTTTCAGAAACTCAGTCCAGACCCAGCAGTTCTCTCCCTGCAGCCTGTGGATCCAGACATAGAACTCTCAACTACTCCACCAGTACCAAGTTTGCCTGCATTTTGCGTGGTCCCTGCCATGATGTGATAACACTCTAAAACTGTAAGCCACCCTAATTACATACTTTAATTTATAAGAGTCACCAACATCATGGCGTTTATTCACAGCAATAGAACATTGTCTAAGAAAGAATAAATAGTATTTTTTTTTCTTAAAACTACAGGTACTCCACAGGAATTCCTTATTCTGTATGTACTGAGATAAATATGAAGGATAATAAGGAAGGAAAATTAAATCACCAAGGACCTAAAAGCGCTACTGGCTGTTTTTCATGTGGAAGTCCAGTTCACAGAATTTGTATTTTCGCATGCTTCTGAATAGCTCCCAAGTGAATACTTTGGGATTTTCCTCTTGAGCTGTATCCTTCCTTAGCTGTACACAAAGTCAATTCCCTCCACTGAAGGGTTTTCATGTGACCCCCTATTGCCATTGCTGACCTCACTCGACTTCACTAAAGGTCTCCAATGCCCTACTGGGAGTGACAGCCTTTCTGAGGCTCCATTCCACAGCAATTGGAAGAGTAATCTTTCTTCAACAGACTCGCAATCTTTGCCATCCTTCTCAACAGTGCCTACTGTGAGTTGTTCTGGAATACAAACACACTTCCTCCTGTGTCTTGGGTCAACCTCACTTTCTTCCACATAAAGAGTAGAGTTCATTTTTAACTTGACAAATATCAAAGAAACATAGCATGTGTTCAGTACTGTGTTCCTATGTCCCCATGTATTTTAAAGCAAACATTATTCTTGCAGCTGAAGAGATGGCTCAGAGGTAAAGAGAGTTTTCTCCTCTCAGGTAGAACCTGGATTAGGTCCCCATAAATGTCATGGTGGCTCACAGCCATTGGTAACTTCAACTCAAGGGTATATCATCAGACACTCTCTTCTGAATCCATGAGCGTGGGGTTAGGTTTCCATAACGCACATGGTGGCTCACAGCCATTGGTAACTCCAGCTGAAGGGTATCAGACACTCTCGTCTGGATCCACAGGCGGGATGTAGGCACGCAGTGCACATACACTCACACATAATATTTTTTAAAGGATTTTTTTTCTCACTTCTGCTTGTTCTTCTGTTTTGTCATGAGTTGAAAGTACAAACTGATCCCCTTATGAAGGGATCAATTCTACTTTCTCCAAGAAGCATGCGGTGGTAATGATCTCACAATTCTCCTCTTGGTGAGTCTGGCATTTCTACCTCTTCAAAATCTACACACATTTTCTAAACCTCATTTACTAATAACAAAAATTTCTGTCTTAAGGAGCATGTGCAGGATTTATTGTTTCCTGTGTTCCTAACACTTGCCAGAAGCAGAGAGTTCTCTTAAAACTTTAGGCTAATATAAACCTCAATTAAGTATTTAATTTATGAGTTAAGTGTTTATGCATTTATATTTGGTTATAGAATCAAAAGTACTTAATAATAAACGTATTCACTTATTCAATAAGCATCTAATATTCACTACATGTCAATTACTATTCTATATACTTGCATATAGCAGTGTACAGTGAACTATCTGCTCTCCTGGGGCACATTTTCTATGGGAAGTAAAAACAATCTACAAGAGAGGAAAATAAATTTTATGTGTATTGCACATCTAGAAACACCATGAGAACAAAATGTGGAAGAGAAGGGTGGTATATACAACATGTACATTGCAGAGTGTATTTCCCGAAACTTTATGGTGAAGATATGATTCCAGCCATATAAGAAACTTGAGGAAAATACCCAAGGTAAATGGAATAACAAATGTAAACCTGCTGAGACAGAGGCTGCCTAAGTGACTGAGACTGATCAGATGAATTGTGAGATGGCAGAGGACTGACTGCGAAGGGAAAAACAACTACAGGCACCCAACAATCAAGTTGGCCATAGTTAAGATTCAGAGCAGGACTACAACAAAAGAGGAAATATTCAAAGTTCTAAGCAGTAAAATGACATGGTGTCATTGATCTAAGGGACAATTTGATCGACATAGCCTTAATGTTTGTGGAAGCAGAAGCAGGGATCTTCTTGATGGTGGTGATCAAAGCGGCTAACTTCTGATTTGACACTGGAAGGTAGAAATGCCCAACTAACGCGTTTTTGTAGATGAAAGTATTCAGCAAAGCAGGTGAAATGAATAAAAATGTCCCAATCTTTTCTTTCTTCTTCATGAAAACATGACCAGCTTTCTGAAACTCCAATAGTACTGTTTAGAGTTTTTCCTAAACCTATATCTGGTTTGTTTATTTCTCACCCCCCCCCAAAAGATATGTACTACAGAATCTACCTGTAATGCAGTAATTACACGTGCAAATGAGCAGCTCGTTTATTTTGGTCCTGGGAAAATGCCATTCATCAAATTTATGAATGCAGTGAAATCACTTCTTCCATGTTTATTAAAGTCATTATGAAAATGTTATCTCTGGGTTCAGCTGACAGTTTTAAACTTAATGTGACTTTTAATCAATGGCAACAAAATCAATTATGTCACCACTAAGCACTCTAAGGAAAGTAAATTACTACCAGCCGAAAGGACGTTCATTTCAATCCGAGACTTCACATACATCAAAAAATTAAAAAGAAAACACAAACTGTGGCCAGAAAAATGAGAACCATAGTTTCTTATAGTTCTGTGTGGTTAAAGTTTCCCGACTTAAGAAAGAAAAGCTGTCAGTCACCATAGTAGTCCACATACCTTGCAAATATCACCTGATTCTACTCTCACAAAGTAAATGTGAAAGGGAATGATCAATCTTACATAGTATACTTACATATTTTTATAAATACACATGATGACTGGCATTTTATCACAGAGCTCATTTGTTGGATTAATCATTCAAATATTTATTACTGGCACTCTGTCAATCAGAACTGGAAGTAAGGTTTTAACTTGTTTGAAAGGTGTAAGGCAGATGAGGGATGCATAGTTCGACGAATGGGCAAATAGATGGATCAATCACATGATGGCATGATTGAAACTTCTATATTAAACTGAAGTTACAATTCCAACATAAATTTTTTCACCATATATTGAAAAACTCGACCTACTCTCACTATATATTTTTTCTATACAATAATGGAAAATAATACATTTTAGATTTCAAATATGTCTCGATAATATATTTCAGAAGAAACTACATTTTTCAAAATGATATCCAGCCACCATGTTCAATAGTCCTTATCAGAAGGTCCATATTGTGATTCAATAACAAGACTAACTCTAAACTAGAAATATAAATATGTTCTAATCCAAATATAATCCTTGTTGAAACTGCATAGGAATAAATTATATTAAAAATAGAAATGTTCTCATAACCTATAAACAAGAGAAATAAAATTTGCTCTATTTCTTTATGTAGTTAAAATTCCATCCCCCTCAACATCTCGTTCAATTCATTACCAACAGGATAGATTCTCCATGCTAGGGAGAAACTGCCTTCAGCAGCTTGTCTTGGCAATTCCTCTGGTGACTCAAACTGAAAATACTTTATCAGAGAGACTGCCACACGCTATCTTTTGTAGAATATGAAGAGTTAATGTGATATGAACCCTTATCACATGCAAAATTATAATTCCAAGCTGAGTGCTTAATAATGCCACATATTACAACAGAATCTGAAAAGTACCCAAGAGAAGGAAAGCAGGTATAGATAATTCTGATGTCATCTTTACAAAATGCAAGTTAATCTTCAAGAGATGCCCAGAATCTACAATATACTTTAAACTCGATTCTCCTACCAAGGTAATGAGATAATAACAAATAACTTAATCAGGGAGAAAAGTCATACAATTAAAACATCCCATCCTTGGGTTCATTTTGTGATATATTGTTTTTGTGGTGTTCATAAAATTATAGGCCTGATAGACTCAGTCAGCTTAGATGCCTTACTTCTCCTTTCAACATATGGAAACCCTGTTGATTTTTGTTCCTTCATTGGACTTTGTGTATTGGGTATTTGATGTTGAACTCTCAGCACCTTTTGCTGACACAATACCCATAATGCCTTGAAGTGGCTACTTTCAGTCCCATGAAACAGTACCCATTTCTGTTGAGGACATGTAGAATGTTTTAAAATCTGTCTCTTAAGAAAGAATTTGCTTTCTTTCTCAGTCACTTCAGATAAATAATCATGGTTGATAGACTTTCATTTCAGCAATGACCATCAATTTCTGTACCTTGTCCTTTATTGCCAATGGTGCCTTCTCAGAGTAGTTATTCCTAACCTCCCTTTTACAAATCCTCTAAATCTTTTATTCCATGTGAACTTCAGACATAAAGTTAAATTGTAAATTGAACACTCTTTTTCCATATGCACATACCGAATTTCCCTTGTTGTCTGCAGCTTATATCACTGATATAGTTTTCACAACTGATTATCAAAAATTAATAAATGGACTATAATTAACACATTGTGGTTGCTTCAGATGTATATAGCTTTTTGTTTGAATTCTTTTTTATTTTTTGTCTAATTGAAGATAGTACTTTCACTTCTAATAGCTATGAATCATAACACTACTCTTGGATATGAGAATTGCTCAGCTTTATCTTGGTTTGGGCAACCTTGATTGTTTTATGGAATGCTAGCAATCTTTTCATTTTTATTTTATTTACCTTGTCTTCTTTCTACCTGATGCCAAGCTCATACTGTTTACTGAGCTTCAGTGATTTATACTTGTTTTCTCTGTGGTTTTCTAACCATGAAGCTTGTTTTAGTAATACATTCCAGATTTTATCTTTCAGAGCCTTCCACTGTGAAAAAGAGATGATCACTGAGTCTGGGTCTATCAAAAAATATCTATTTTTATCTTTATTTGTTGTATAATCCCAATCTGTAGGAGGCCTCTCCTCAAACTAATGTACACTCTGCTTTACTTTATTGTGTCTTCATTAGGAATACAAATACTATTAAATTCTCAAGCACATTCTTGTTGTATTATTTTGCATCAGGACCACCCACAAATAATGACATGGAGACTTATTAAAAGTTAGGAAAGGTTGACCTTATCTTATTTTCCCACTAGTTCTTATAACTTAAATTAATCCATTCATATTAATCCATGCTCTGTCATGTGGCATTACATCTCTTCCATCTTGCACCTCCTGCTTCCTCTCCCTGTCTAGCTGATGACTTCACCTTTCTTCTGCCCCATATCTATTCTCTTCCCGAAAGTCCCACCTAATCTCTTCCTAGTCATCAGTATTCAGCTTTTTATTACACCAATCACAGCAATACATTTTCACACAAGGTACAAATATTCCACAACCTTTCCCCTTTTGTCTAATTGAAAAGGAAAAGTTTTAACTCTAACATAGTAAAACCATATGCAATAAGAACAATTAGCAAGTAAGAATTATAATATTAAAACCATATGTATTTGGAAAATTGAGAGAAAGTGCTGTATTTACTATCTATTCTATCTTAATGAGTCCAAAGTTTTATACCTAAATCATTGCTTATCATAACTTTTATTTCCATCCCAAAACATCTTCTTGGATAAAAACTTAAGCTTTCATGTCTCTCAACATTATAAACTTTATGTTACTTATGTAAGTTTATTTTCTGAATTTGGTAACAAGGAAATCTTTTACTATAACTATCTTATCCAATCCCATAAAATAGTCAAGAAGGATCTATTACCTTAATAAACAGGAAGTGTAGAACCAAAAACTTCCAAAACTGTAGAAATGACCAAGTGCCATCCATTTAGCAACTGGTGCATTGGTGGCTAGCTCCACCCACCTCAGTTCTGTAAAAGCTTAGTCTCATACCAGCAGGTTCCAACACCAGTGCTGCATCTACCCACTCCCGCTCTGGGAAACTGTTGTGTCTACCTAAAGCCGGAGTTTGTACCCACTGTCAGCCGCTCAAGTGCTCATCTACAAGCAGGGTCTCTTAAAAGAGCTGCATCTCTGTATGCAAGCCTACCCGAGAGACCACAGTGGCCAGGAAGAACTTTGTCAGGCCTGATATGGATATATGTGGCCCCCAAGTTGGGTCCATATGTAATATGTTTTCTTGTTGGAAACGCAAACCTATAAATAACAACACAGAGACTTATTATTATGAAAGATGGGCCTTAGCTTAGACTTATTCCACTATCTCATATAACTTAAATCAATCCATTTATATTAATCATTGTGTGACCATGTGTCATTACCTCTCTTTCACCTCCTGTTTCTTCTTCACGTCTGGCTTGCAGATCCACATTTCTTCTTCCAAGAGTTCTCTCTCTCCCCAGAAGTCCTGTCTAACCTCTAGGAACCCCTCCCTAACTTCTTCCTAGCTATTGGCATTCAGCTTTTTATTACACTAATCACAACAATACATTTTCACACAGGGTTCAAATATCCCAAAACATGTCCCCTTAGGACAAAGAAAATATTAGCATAACACCCTTTAGTGATTGCCATAAGAACCACACCTACTACTAATTTTTTTTTTTTTGCATTCTTCTTCCTAGTTTTCTCCTGTTAAATGTATTCATTTTGTTTTGTGGTCAAATGCAACCAAATGATAAACAGCCTAATCTTTTCTCTTGGAATGAGGTAGAGAGAAACAGATCAAAATTAAATTATTACAGACAACAAAGAAGGAAAATAGAACAGGGTTTACTTTTAAACTCTAGAAATCAAGTTAGCTCCGGTAACTTGAAATCCATTAGCATGATCAGTTAAAGCAAAAATAAAGATTGCTAAGTGAGACAAATGGAGTCGCTTATTTGGGAAAAATATTTTAAATAGCATCATCTCAATCTTTCAGGTCTATTTAGTCAACTTTTCTTGTCAGGGATTGTCTTTCTGCAACATTGAAAAGATGTTCTCCATAGTTACATAGATCCTGGATCTTCTCAGCAGTCTCTCCATCTGGCTCATATTCCACTGTTGTGTCTGTTGGAATTTTGGGGGTCGCAGACATCCATTCTGACATTCTAGCAGCTGAGCCAGCCCTTCTACATTGCTGTTAACAACAATTTGACTGTGATCTGCATCTCCCTATCTCGTTCCAAAAAGATAGCTTAGCCTGTTCATCAGAAGGGCCTCCCCCCATTCTCATCCCTCATCCAGAAAATCCTATCATACAACTCACGGACAGTCATAATTTGGTTGCCTGGAATAAGAATTTGAGGCAAAGTGCAGTCACAACAAATTTCAAACCAACTTGGACAAGCAGAGCACTTTGCTTTCATAAATCGCTTCCTTAATCTTGAAATCAGGTGCTAAAGCATAAAAACTAACAGAATGTGGGGCAGCCCACGCAGGCCTGGTATAGAGAGAATGAAGAACCCCACCAGTGTTCTGCAGAGCATGTGGCATCCCATTGCCTTCCCACTTAAAAGCAGCAAATAGTGCTATGCCTTCTACTGTCAAAAGGATCAATCTAAGCAGCCTCCCAGGAAATAGCAGGCCAGCCTGTGCCAAAGAATTATCAAGGTCTTTCTCTCATTGTCTCATCCAATGGTGACTACAGGAATGAGGATGAGGTGACCTATGCCGCTGGAGTCTGTCTAGGGCACAGGTGCTTTCGGCCTTGCCTGAATAGACTGTCACTTTCCCAGGACATTGTTAATATGCTCCAGTGACCCATCAAAGTCAAAGTCCCACCTGGCCAATTTACAAAAGCCTGAGGCCCAGTGCCACCCACCTAGAATGTGTGAGCTAAAAACCAACATTAAAATTGAAAAAAAAAAAGTACCCATATGGCATGCTATAAAAAGTTACCACCTACCAAAGGCACAAAAAGAAACATGACTCCCCCACCCCTGCTTCTGTGTGGGAAAACAAAATCCAAAGGCACCCTGTTGGATGATGTGGGGTCTTTCTTTAACAATAGGTCTTCAGATTCATAGACCCCTTTCTTCCAAATTTCTGCTCCGTACTTGCTACTTGCTGTCAAAGAGGTGATCTTCAGATTTAGGAGATGGTTTCTGTCTGTTGACGTTCAAGACTAACTGAGACTCAAAAATGAGTCAGACAAGGGATGCCATCATTATTATTGAGGAATCTGGCTGACTTTATAGATTATACTTGTAGACAGAACACATCTCTGATCACATAGCCCAAAAGTCAGGCCAACAGTATGTTGTTGTTAGGTGCTTAACAACTCTGTATGTCATGCAAAGAACAGAGTACCATGCTTCATCTAATAACAAGTAAACTTTTGAAAGGTGCCTTGAATTATTATTTCTTGTACCACGCGGAAACAAGTGAGGCTCAGTTGTCATATAAGTTAGGGCAATATATAGTCAAAAATATTTATTTACTCGGAGATATTAATACGCTTACTGTGGACAAAATATGAAGAAAAGAGTAAAGGAAGTGGCACATAACCTGTTCATGCTCCTTTGTTAAGTTAGTTGTGTGAAGTTTGACTTCACATCCTCCGTAATAAACAAGGGAAGCCAGGCAGCAGCCTACTCAGTCTTGAGATTTTAGATGCAAAACAAGAAAAGAAGTGATTCTCCCACTCAATCAAAAATCATTGTTGGATTTCAGGTATTTTTTTACAAACACAATGTTATCTAAAATTATCTTTAAAATTTTTAATATGGAAGGAAACACCTATACTTCATAGAAGAAAGTTTCCAATGGGGAAAAAAAATAAAGTTTGAAGCAATGCTTAATTGAAAGTATGAAGTTATTTTACCAAATGTAAATTTCAATTTTAAGAGAATAAGTAAACCTGGTTTCACTTTGAAATTACTAGCAATTGATTTTGAAACACTGAGAAAGTATTTTATATAATCAGTAGAAACAGAATCGAGAACATGAGCTTCTTATACAGACATATTTATGTGGCCTTATAAGTTTAATCATCTTTGACTATTTGCTAGAATGATCTAACAGCAATTTTGCTTTAATTTGATCATTTTCATTGAGACTTTATAGCAAAACCAAGTTTTTTTTTCTTTTTCCGCTTTGTATTTAAAGCCATACATTCTTAGATTCATTGAGAAAAGGACGTTCAGGGGTGAAGAGAAAATGACCTTCAAAGTGAATGACGGATCCTGAAGGACACAGAGTTACGATGTAAATGCAATGTCACTCTTAAGGACATTGTCTCCGGAGTCAGACAGATTGAAGCACTAATCTTAGCCCCATCATTTACTACGTGGGCAAGCCACTTAACCTCACTTATTCAGTCCCTTCATCTTCATACAAAAATAACAATGCCTCACTCCCAGGGTCTTATCATATGAGTTAATAAGACAATGTATATAAATCACTAACACAATGCATGACCCATTGAAAGTGGTCACACACAGAAACCCTTTTTTTTGTTTAATCACAGGAGAAAGCACAATACAGAAACAACCCCCACACAAGATGTGTCGCCGGTTGCCACTGTGGTTGTCATTGGTGCTGTGGAAGTTATTTCTGGATCTCTCTGCCTTCGAGGCATAGGATAGAATTGCATCTCTAGCCCCCTTGTGGGTGCTGGGATTCATTCCACCAGCAAGTTGTTAATAGAGTCTATGCGTGACTCTTCTTGCACGCAGCAGTTAAGTGGTGACAGGAGGCCTGGTTGTTCCCTTTGCACAATGAGAGACTTTCCAGATAGGCGCTGCTCCGTTAGCTGGGGTCACAGAATAACACAGCGAGCGGTTTATGGCTGATCTTCAGTCAACGTGTAATGTGGTTGTTATTTCCAGCAAAGGAATTTAGAAATTGTTTATCTACCCAGAAGAATTTGGTCAACTCTGGCAGATGTATACAGTCAATCTCATCTCTGTGAAATACATAAATAGTCACATTGCTGAAACTTACACTTTGAATGTCGTATGTCCTATTTCGCCCTTCTGAGATTATAATCGAGCAGCTGGTGGGCACTGTCTTTGCCATTCACTCATTCAGTGGATGTTTTCTAACATTGATTTAGGACTCATTACTCCAAGGTTGATAGAAGCATAGGACAAACAGAAAATGATGAATATTAACCAAATATGTAATGCTTTGTAATAAAGAAATGCAATGTGATTGTGCCTTCCAGTCACTTTTTTCATGGATTAATAATTCTATTGCTTTGCAAGACTGCTGGAGGACATGTTAAACTTGGCCTTGGAGAAGCATTCCATGGATGGAATTATTTATTAACTCATTTACAAGCCACAGCTACTAAATATTAAGGTTTGTAGACAAGATAGACGATTCAGCAGAGTGTGAGGGGGACGAGGGATTAAGTAACAAACTGAATATAAAGCATACATTAGAGCAGAGTAATCTGGGATGAGGTTGAATACACCCCAAAATCACCATCCAGTGACCGCAGCAATGAGTGGCAGGCTAGGATACTGGGATGCATGCTGGGTAAGAATCAGGTCACGTGAGTGAAGTTCTGGTTTCACTGTGCATTCCCATGTAATCTTTAAAAAGCCACTTTGACTTGTAATTTTAAATTTGGGACTTTTTAAAATTCAGCGTATGGATGTAAAAATCAAGAGGAGAAATAGTTTCTCAATCGAAAGACTGCTAATCAGAGGAATGTATTTATACGGTACACAAAGGGGACACTGAGAAGGACTACATATTTGTGACAGCTATTTCTGCAGCCGAAGAAATGGTGGAAGAAATAGCGTTATCCCTGCTATCCCAGCTACCTAATAAGGTCATGAGAAAACAATAAAGCTATCGAGCATTTCCCCTGGTCTCATGTTTTACTGTCGGTGCAAGTCACAGTGATAGCAGGGTGTACCTAGAATGAAGTCCCTCTTAGATTATTCCAGAATCCTCTTTTGGAGTGACAACTGATGGCAGGTTTGCCAAAGATCACGGCTAGAATACAGTGTGTCCCGGGATGTGGGAAGGAAATACTGTGAGGAGCTCTGGGCTGACAGGCTCCTCTGTGAGCTGCCAGCGACCTTACTCAGCATTCTCAGATCTCCCTGTGGTCATTGGACATCAGTGGAGGGAATCCGGGGGCCAATTAAGTTGCTGCCTTTGCTCTCCTCGCTTCTCTGGCAAACAAAAGGAAGAAAGTCACTGCCAGGTTGCCTTCTAGTGATTCTAACCAAACACAGCACATGCAGAGGCAACTTTTAGAGTAAGAATGATTATGATTTAGGAAGACTGATGCATCAACAAAAGGAAAGATCTGTGTCGACCACATAATTTTAAAAAACACTTCCCCAGAACTTTGGTGCAGGTCTGCTTTTAAAGAGTGGGACAACTGGGTTTGAGCAGCGTGGATGTTAATTCTGGTGAGGTAACAGAGTTGTCACAGGGCACCGCGAATTTGGCCATGCATCTAACTGTAGTGTCATTGCCCTGGGTCACTGACTCCGCCACCAAGCAGAACCAGAGAAGAGAAGCAACTGCCCAATTAATGTGTTTTTTTCCCAATTGCTAACATAATTCAAACCAAATATGTTTTGCCTGAGAAAAACACTTCTCTGAAATCTTGAACTCATTTTATTAAATTCTGGCTTAGAAATGATAGCTTAATATCCCTCATTTGCACTAATGTGCCTCCTTCACCACAATCCTTACTCAAAAGCTCTTGCACTGGACCAGGAATAAACACTCTTTATTATTAAGGATTTTGGATATCTTTTTCCTGGTAGTAAAGTCTTCCCAGATAAGTATGCAATCTTCACATGATAAAAAAGCATACATTAATTAACAAGAAGAAATATAATTAAATAATTATTTTTTAAAATTGGCAGGTTCAGCAAGGTTAGGAGGTGGGAAATGAGAAATTTTGTTTGTTTGTTAATAAAAGGTATATCTCTAAGATGCCAAAAATAAAAAATTCATAATATTATGAATAATATAGTAATATAACCTAGAATACAATCAATACTTTTATCTGGAGCTCTCTCCCATAGCTTAAGGACTATGGTTAAATAATTCCAAAAAGTTAGGTCTTATATTGATAGAGCATTCTCTTACTGTGTGCTGCACAATGCCAAGGGCTATCGTTGCCTAATCAGTCCTGTTTACCCAGGATATAGCACATTGACAGACACATACTCAACACTCAGCTCATATTGCTAAACAAATCCCCAAGCACGAAACTTCTAGGGGTGGCTCATGCTTCAGATATCAAAACTTGAATTATTGCCCAGGCAACTCTGTCCAGTATATTGAAGATATAAGAAGAAGGAAGTGCTGGGATTATTTCCCCAGTCGGGCATTACTGGCTAGCCAGCCCCAAACCAATCTCATTCACCTTCTATTTTAAGGTCTTACACTAAGGAATCTAGAAAGCTAATTATACTGTTTCCAACCTAATTTGCATTTGGAAACAATTGGCGAGTGAGGCAAACATCCTTGCCACATTGCGTGGTTGTAAGAAAAATTACGTGTTCTTAATAGAAGGGCAAATAAAACACATCCCATTTGTTGCCGCTTCCTGATGTGATAGCTGGGGCTGGGGCAGCGGTATTGCAACATGAAGGAAAAGACAGTGGTGCTGACCATGACAACCCGAGCCACTGAAGCAACCCCAGAGTCTGCCTGTTTCTATAATCGTCACATTTGAAAACAAACCGGAAGAGGAGCAGTGTTTGATTCAGCTGTCATCAGTGAGGTTATGTATGACTAGCAACCAGAAAGCATGTCTAGCTGGCAGGATTCCCTTCTGCTTGCACGTGTGTTTTTAAAACATGGTTTTGACCTTGTGTGTCACAGAGCAGTCATCTCTTCAGTAAGGTCACTTGTGCCCATGTAGTTCATCTTGAGCAAAGCATTGTGGTCACTGCATAGCAGTGCCTCTTAGAGACCTTCATGCATTTTCCATCATGTTAGAGTTTAGCACGTTGTTTACACTTCTGCTTATTGTTATCATGAGAAATACGTTCAGAGTTTAAATCTCCCAGCCTATTTTATTGGCATTACAGACAGGGAACATTGTGTCAACTGGTCCACCATCATTTCCAAGGAGTGGGGCTTGATTAAATGGATGAGAACATACCTATAAAATATTGTTTTGAAATGAAAAACCAATTAGGAATGACAAACAGGATACCATCACTTTCAGGTGTGAAAAACAGATCTGGATTATCAAGAAAAAAAATGATCAGTATACCCCTCATATAAATAACATCAGCATTTTAGATCTAAAATACACAGTGCAAACCCGTGCCAAGAGTTTGGGAATAAATTTTAGGTGGGTAAATAAGCCTAGTTGGCATCCTTTTCTACCCTATATTTTCCTGAAGCACTTGTAGTATTCTTTTATTTAGACTGAATTCATGGGCTTTTATTAATACCAGTGATCCTATGTACACTATCTGTACTGATTAATTTCCTCAAATCATGCCTGAGGATGTGGTTTAACTCAGTTACAGTCCCTACAGGCGTCCTCAGATCCTCAGACTCCACTCTCACACCAAAGGATTTATGTAAATAAACTTACAACTAAAAACAGTTTGCAGATTATAAAAACATTTATCTGAGACGAGTCCTTTTTCCCCTCTTCTTCAGGTGCCCACTAAGATGTAGAGCTCTTTTTCTTCCCTGTGAGAATTAAGGACACAAATGAAAGAGAATTGGCTTGGTAGTGAGCTTGCATGCAGATCTAAGTTTAAGAGCCCAGAACACAGTTAAAGCCAGACAGAGTTGAACATCTGTAATCCCAGAGCAAGATGGGGGACAGAGAAAAGAGAATCCTGGGAATCTTGGGGCCAGCTAGTCTGAGGTAGGGCGCACCGGAATAATAAGATACTCTGTCTCAAATATGGGGGAAGGCAAGCACTAACCTTCATAGTTGCTGTAGGACACACACACACACACAAACACACACACACACACCACATCCAAACTGCTGATCAGCTGTGCCTGACAGTGGAGTCTCCCCAAGCACTACAAAAACGGCTTTTCCCCCCGTCATTGATTTTCTATATCTTGCCAATGAAGCCTGTTCATAACTCCTTGAATATACAGCGAGCACAACACTTTGACCTTCACGAGGTCCAGATAAAATTTCCTTCCTTCATTTTATTGCACGCGAGACTGACTGAGACTTAGATGGTTTAACATCTAAGGCAGAGCAAGATCCAGCACCAACACCTGTGGGAGCCAAAGGCTGTCTGCTCAATCGGTTCCAGAGGACAGCTCAAGGAAGCCTGCAGCAGGGCCCAACAGGCCCTTCTTTGTGTCCAGCCAGGTTTAGGATGCTCTCTCTGCCTCTGTCATGAGTCCGCAGCTTTTGATGCCTGTGAGGTGAAGAAGTCAAAGGTACAAAGTGTGAAGGGCCAAGTAAAGTCGGCTTTGTCCTGAACTGATCTAGCATTGCTGCTAGATTGGAGGCGTTCAGAGCTGAGTTTCCTGATGCCAATTGATCAATTTCTCAAAGACTGTACAGCTCTGGAAATCCCTCACTGCTGGAACGGACCTGATTTTGGCGAACCATTCACTACTTGACACTGATACCCTTCCCACTTCATTGGCAGGCTTCTCCTAAAGTCCTTTAAATGAATGTTTAAAGGAGACCCCCCCCTCCAGATTAGTAAAGAATAAACAGGAGGCTTCCCAACAGGCTGAAGTAGGCTAACAAAAGAAGGTGAACCTTAGAAAACAACTTTCTCTGTCCTCAGTCTGGCACCTTTGTGCAGAGCACAGCTTAGAAGGTTCTGTACAACCTGGGGGGGGGGGGGGGTTCTGTACAACCTAGAAGGTTCTGTACAACCTGGGAACTTCTGTACAATCTAGGAGGTTCTGTACAGCCTGAGAGATTCTGTACAGCCTGGGAGGCTCCGTACAGCCTGGGAGGCTCTGTACATTCTAGGACACTCCTGTACCGCCTGGGACACTCTGTACAGTCTGGGACACTCTGTACAGCCCGGGTCACTCTGTACAGCCCAGGACACTCTGTACAGCCCGGGACACTCTGTACAGCCCGGGACACTCTGTACAGCCCGGGACACTCTGTACAGCCCGGGACACTCTGTACAGCCCGGGACACTCTGTACAGTCTAGGACACTCTGTACAGTCTGGGAGCCTCGACAACTACAACTCTGTACCCTGCACAGACTATCTATTGGAATCCAAACTTCTCAACATGCTCTTCTGGGAGGAATAGGAGAATGCATCGCCAACATCCAGAGCTCTGGAAATCCATCTCAAAGCCCCCACATTCTCCTCCCTCAGCCCGTTGAGAGTATTTTACATTCCTCTGTAGTGAAACACAAAGCAGTCTACTGTACCCCTAATTCTAGGAATACATACCCAATGATTTCCTTTAGAGTAGAACCCTATTGTTGGGTTTTCAAACTCTGTTTAGAATACCCCTAAATCTATCAGCTACCATTCCCTACCTCTCTCCATTTCCTAGATTTTTATTCTTTCCTGGAGGATTCAGGTTGCTCCACTCTAATCCAGCACAGGGCACCTGACAACTCTCACTTAGGAATACGAGAATCTTGGCATTCCTTTACCTCTTAATCATAGTCAAAACAAGGACTAGAATATTTTCATGTTCATATTATGTAATAATAATCAAAATTAAAATTCAGGGATGAGGTAAGGAGTTGTAACATTTTGGAAAAGGGTGGAAAAATGAGGAATGCCTATAAGTAAATCCAGAAGCCTATAAGTAAATTTATTATATGTGTGTGTACATATTTATACATATATGTGCATGTATATGTATATATGTAGACATATATGTAAATGTATATATACACACAGGCATATGGTATGTGAGAGAATATTTTTTTACTGAATTGATTAGTCAGTATTATCACAGGTTTAAAAAGTTCTGCAAAGGAAGGTAATATTCACTGTGCAGATGGAGCAACTGAATGAGGGCTGAGGCAATCAATGTGCCAAGTGGTCAGGAAGATCGGGCAGTCATTTGACAAACCCAAACCTTCTCTTTTTGGGAAGTGATGTGAGAAGGAGAAATACAACCGGATGTCAGTCATAAGCTGGCACTGCACTGTATGAGCTGGGTAACTTATCACCACACATGTTCAACGAGCTACACATTCCTGACTGACACAGAAATTACAATAAAACGGTTGAGTCCCTAGAGATTTGGCATGTCGGAATCCTAGTGATGGTAGATAAGGAACAAGAGGGCACGGGAAAGTCTTTAATTAAAAATGATAAGCTGCCCACTTGGGTATTACTTGAAAAGGTGGTATACTTTAGGTACCATCTTTAAATCAGCATTGTACAAGAAAGTAGCATGCTGAGAACTGTCATAGGGAGAAATAGCAAGATTAAACATGAATAATCATCCAAACAAATAAACATAAATTAGTAAAGTTTAAACAAATTAGTAAAAAAATATACCCTAGAAAGAGTGGCTGGAATGCTAAACTTATGTGTTTGACTTGGAGAAGACTTGATAAATATAAAGATGTCAAAGCAGAGATCCTTAAGGATGGATGATAATTGATTCAAATGGGAGCCCAGTGGAATACATGAGAATGGGAAAAGATAAAGAATTTATTTTTTTATCACCATATCATCTAGGCAGGAGTTACTGGTTAGCTCTATCCTTTGAGGGTTTTAATTCTTAAAATTCATACAGCAATAAATAAACCTTGAAAGCTAAGTCATATTCAAGGAAATCATCTTTTGAAATCATGAAGGAAGCATTAAAGTTCAAGACCAATTTGTTTTCAATTAAGTATTCTATATGCTCACCAATCCAAATGTCATCAGTTAACTATAAACCAAAGACTAATAGTCATAATTAATATTTACAGGCTACTTGAAAGGAATAAGTTTTGACATAATTTAAGATATAAGCAATTTCTCCTAGTTTAAAGATTGCAAAACTGAGATATTCTTTTTTTAAGTCCAATGTTAGAAGTATGTCAATTTGGAAAGGTAAAAAAATAAGAAATCAAATTCAGATAATGTGTATCAAATAATTTCAGATCCTCTTCATTCATCATTTCTTTGTGGGTTGCCAGGATGGGGAAGGAAACAACTGTCCCATAAAACCAAATTGATATCAGATTGGTAATGTGCTTCCCTGTGTCACCCACAGCTCATTGGAGACCCTAGTGTGGTGTGCAGTCTGCAAACAGGTTACAGAGATGCCATCAGCACAGACACCAGCTCTTCCCTTTTGCAGGCACAACTTTTCCTTTTTAATGAGATAAAAAACATTGGATCTCTGCTACTCTTAATATCAACTGATTATGATAAGGTCTTACAAGTGTGTCCTGAGACATTCTGGAACATTCCAAAAGGGACCAAAATCTGACACTATGGCTTCCTAACCGTGTACAGATTGTCTCTTCACCATTGTCCACACGTTTGCTCCTTGATGTTCATGAGTCTATAAAGCAGAAACCACTCAAAGTTGTCTCACCAAGTTCTAATAGGGTTGTGCTGAATGTCAAGTTAAGCAACTATAAAGAAATACAAAGGAAACGCCATTTTCTTTTCTTTGGGCCAATTCTACCGCCTTTCAGAAATAAAAGGCCACTTAAAACAGGCACTTCAAGCATTTCACTGTATAACAGCATTTTGTCTATATTTTAATATCTCTACGTTTTTAGGCTTTGTGGCCTGCACAATGAACTCTAATAAGCTTGTGTGCCTTTTAAATATCAGCATTCTTCTCAAAGAACCCGTGCTGAAGCATTTCTGCAGTTTAAATGTTCTTCCTGGATCATGAGAGAAAGCAGTTGCTTAACAACTTCGCATTAAATATCAAAGGATAATGTAGCATTTAAAGCATTCTGTTTAATTGTGTCTGGCTTCATATAACTCAGTCCTTGGTTAATACAAAGTTAGTACATCGGGATGGAAAAATTAATGAAATTGCAGTTTTGATATTAAACATAATGCATTTCTAATCAAAGAATGGGAACCTGGGGTTTTTTTCTTTACGATGCTATCTGTAGTTTGCAGCCTATTAAAGCTTTTTCCGTGTGCTTTTTTCTCCTTTGTACCTACGTCACCGATTTAAGGTGTTTATTTATTCAATTTTAAAAGGAGAGAAAAGGTTGTGTGAAGATGCTGCTAAGCATAAAGTAGGACTAGCGAAATATTAATGGGGGAGTGACGAGGGGTGGCTCCAGAGAAGGCAGTGTGGTGGCACCGGAGGATCAGAAAGAAGAGATTATCTCAGCACTTCCCTAGAATCTTTTTCTGCCTAAGAAATTTGGGAGAATGCGAAAAAGCAGCAGCCCAGCATTCTTGAAGGGGCGTGGCTTCTCTCAAGGGGCTGACCAATCGAATTCCTTCAGAGGGAGCCATCCCGAGAAGATTGATGAGCGTTGCTAGGAAACAGGAGCGTCTCCCTCCCTGCTGACCCAGAGATTGTGCTGCACAAGCCTCCCCAGGGGCTCGCAATGTGCTGTTGAACCGCGTGTGGGGCAGAGCTGCGTACCGGCCTCCCCGGTTGACTCGCTCACACTGCTCCCTCTTTCGCAGTCTCCTCCAAGTGTGGTCAGCCCCTTAACACAGGGACCACAGGAGAGTTATTACTAGGAATGACTGTGGGTCCCTGCCCACCCGCGTGCCATCAGCCTTAGCAGAGCTTCAAACTTGGAGCCACCTCCCTCTCTACCTCCCCACGCCCCTTCACGCCACTGCTCCGAAATTCGCCGACCTTTGCATGCATTGCCTAAGGGCTGCAAACCTTGAGGCAGAGAAGCCAGAAACCCAGTCAGGCTTTCCTATTGTAACCCTCGGGTCTAGGTACAGTAGCTCACGGAAGACTCTGCAGATACACCCCTATAAACGGAGGGAAGAAGGGGGGAGGAAAAGGAGAAAGAGAATGAGGAGAGGATGTCAGAAGGTCCGTGCCTCTCAGCCTGAGTACCAGTTAGACTGTTTCAGCCTGGCCAAGGTGAAGGAAAGTTGCTTCTCAGCCTAGGAAGTGGGTTTGGCTGCAAAGGGGAGGAAGGCGACTGGGCTCTGAAGCTCCCCTCCCTTCTGCAGAAGACCACTGGGTACCCTTCTTGCCAACCTCCTCCCGCTCTTCTCTTCCAGCCCTCCCTTTTCCCACTCCTCCTTGACTCGGAGGCCTGGATGCTGGGCCACCGGGCAGTGGTCCAGCGCGCAGCCGGGCGGGGGCGGGGGCAGGGGGCACTGTGACAGGAAGCTTCGCGTACAAGTTGGCCATTTCAGGGGCAAAATAAGTTCTCCCTTGGATTTAGAAAGGACAAAGGCAGCAAGCTCCCTCTTTTGTGTCGGATGAAGAGGACCAACCATGAGCCGGAGCTTGGGTGCAGGCTCACCGCCTCTACCACCGCGGTCAGCTCCAGTTCCTGCCAGGAGTTGACGGTGAGAGGTAAGAAGCCCAGAGGGGGATGTGTCCCTCTGGAGGGCGCCCAGCGAGGGCGCAGGAGCTCGGGTACGGCGTGGGGCAGGCAGAGCGTGGAAAGTTGAGGCAGAGCATGGACCGGTCTCTACATACCTGCCAGGGGTGGAAAACGTGGGTCACAGGCGCAATGTGGGTGTGCGTGAGAGAGAGTTTGTGTGTGCGCGCGCGCTACTGTCCCTCCAGGAAGAGGCCAATTTCGGAGCATAGATCTGCTACTAAGGAACGAGAGGTACAGGGACTAATTAGAGGGATAGGTCTCATTCGCCAACCGCCTCCATCCAGCTCTCCGCTGGGCTCGAGATTCCTTTGCTTGGTTGGGGGTTTTTAAGGCTTTGTGCATAGAAACTGTGTGATAAGCGGCTGACACCCTGGTAGCTCCATGTGGGTGTGGAGGTTTCCAGGCGAGGTGGGTAGCGGTCAGTAAGACCCCAATGCTGCCAGGATGAGCTCCGCAGACAGGGGTTCACCCACAGGCAAGAATGCTTGGAAATCACCCCTAACTCGCTGCCCTTTGCTCTTTTTGACTTGAAGGGGGGAAAAAACAGACTCAAAGCCTATCTTCCCATTGATCCTGTTCCATTTTCTTATCTGACAGTGAGATAACTCGGGGAGGGCGGGAGATCCGCGGTCCAAAAATAGACTAGGTGATATATCCAATAAGCTGGTTTCTTAGGAATTTCGCTTAGATCTCCTTCTAGTTCCTCCAAGAGGTAACGAACATGCAAGTGTCTCTTAAAGATGAGGTGGATTGAAGGGGTGACCACCTTCTTTCAAAATATCTTAGAGTACTGCAAATTCT